>NC_081194.1:44527321-44860655 GCF_902713425.1 Acipenser ruthenus
TAATAGTAAACCCTGAGTTAAGGAATGGCTATCAGCATTTAAACCAAAACACTTTCTCACTGTCAATAATAAGGCACTACTAGCCCCCCACCCAGCTTAGCCAGTTCACATAGTCAGCTGCAGAAATTTCTGTACCACAAGTCCAAGTCTCATGTCCAGCGTTGATGTTTGAAAGCACAATAGCTTTATTCCATAGGTGAAACATTCCGCTTCTGAATAGCCAAGACAAAGCGTTGCCCGTCCTGTGGGGTGTTAAACACATCAGGCTCACCGTTCTATATAACTTTGAGCTTGACAGGATAAGGAATGAAACTTTGATGCCCAGTTGTCTGAGTGTCTTCTGTATTGGAGCAAAAGCCTTTCTGCGTTCAGCAGCGTAAGTTGAATAGACAGGGATGATTATTATTATTATTATTATTATTATTATTATTATTATTATTATTATTATTATTATTATTATTATTATTTATTTCTTAGCAGACGCCCTTGTCTAGGGCAACTTGCAGTCGTAAACAAAAATACATTTCAAGAATCACAGTACAAGTAATAATACAATTAAGAGCAAGATAAATACAAAGATCAAGTGCTTGTTCTGCCCATGCAGGAGTCGGGTGTCTGGCTCCCTGGCTGCCTTGAGTATAGCTTGTCTGTCATTGTAACGGTGTAGTTTAAAGATTAATGTGTGTGGCTTCATCCTTTGAGCACGATACAATGGGCTCTTTCGATCTCAATAGTATTACTACTGGCCAGGGAAGGGAGTCATCTTGGGGTGTTTTTCTGAAGAAACGTGATCGTGTCAGCCCCTTCCAGTCTCTCAGGTAAACCAACAAGGCACAGGTTGGAACAGCGGTGCCGGTCCTCCATCTCAGCCAGACGAGACTTGAGCAGTGAAATCTCCACAGCAGAATCACTGATGCTGTCCCTGCTCTGTTGCTGTGCAGCTTGCAGAATATCTACTCGCTTACGGTCATTATCAACAGAGGACACCAGGTGGCTACTTTTTCCTCCACTTGCAGAAAGTGAGACCGAACTTTTAAGTCAGAGCACATAGTTTTAATACAGTGGCAAGTTCAGGTTTTAAACATTCCTTGATACAGTCAATAATGAAATCCCTGAGCAAAAGCAACTGAGATTCACCCAGCCAGGAGAGCACTTCCACTGGGAGCCCCCACGCTCTTCCACGGAGTCAACTGCCGGGCCTGCAGAATCGGTAAGCAGCTGCTTCCTGATTTTCTTTCCTTTGGAGAGTGGGTGCTGGGGTCCATCGCAGACGCATCCCTCTTCTCTGGGGTCTCCATTTTGTGTATACTGTATATCAATAAAAGTGCCCTCCGCTAAAATAAAACGCGTATTTTAGTGTAAATTGGGCTGGGGGTGTGAGAACTAAGAGACTTAAGGGGCGTTCACACCAGACGCGACATGCATACCGCCTCCTTGTGCGTCGCTCTGTAGTCGCCACAGACCACTGTTCACACCGAACGCGGCAGGGGTGTGGCAGGGGAAAGTCAGTGGGCGGTCTGTTGTTACGTCACGGCTGCATGTACAAGCAACAAACAGTAAATGCCAGCGGGAAGGGAAAACTCTTTTTATGCAGAAGACACAAAGCTTCAGTAAAAAAAAATATTTTAGGTAATGAGGAGCAAAACATTATATTTTTTTTTTTTATAAAACCAAATTTTTTTTTTTTTTAATTTAGTAGTCGCCAATTAGTTTTTTTTGTTGTTTTCTCCCCAATTTAATAGTGTACGAGTCATCTTCGCCGCTCCCGAGTCAGCGCTACCACCCCCGCGTTGACTCGGGTGCGGCGAAGACGAGCACACGCTGTCCTCCGAAGCATGTGCCGTCAGCCGACAGCTTTTTTTCACACTGCAGACTCACCATGCAGCCACCCAGAGCTACAGCATCAGAGGACAACGCAGCTCTGGGCAGCTTACAGGTAAGCCCGCAGGCACCTGGCCAGACTGCAGGGGTTGCTGGTGCATGGTGTGCTGAGAACACCCTGGCCGACCTAACCCTCCCTCCCCCCGGGCGGCGCTCGGCCAATTGTGCGCTGCCCCCTAGAAGCTCCCGTCCTCGGTCGGCAAAGGAATAGCCTGGACTCGAACCGACGACGTCCAGACTATAGGGCGCATCCTGCACTCTACACGAGTGCTTTTAATGGATGCTCCACTCGGGAGCCCTCTATAAAACCTAATTTTAACCCCCCACACACACCATCGTAATCCCCCCACAATTACCCAAAATATCAGGCAATTATGTTGTTTAAAATAAAATAAAAACATGTTGCTTTTAAAAATTGAAATAATTTCTTTCTTTCTTTCTTTCTTTCTTTCTTACTTTATGAGTTTTGTCTGGTTTGCTGGGTACAGGCAAAGAGAGTGTGAGTTGAAGGCATCATTATACATTGATATTTTTTAGCATTATCGTATACACATGATTAAAAAATGCAACTACTGCCATCCCATCATATCAAATTTTTTTGGGAGAAACTAAAAGTGGCAACAATCAGTGGTACTGTGCATCTGACAACACAATACCTGGAACAATGAACAGCAAACAAAAAAAGAGAATTGCGATTCCCGCGCTCTACCGGAGAAAGAAAAAAATGTAAGATCGCTGTGGGTCCATGACATCCTCAAGAAAAGAAAAAGGTACGGCGAATATCATTGGCTGATACAGTTGCTCCAGTTTGATGAAGGCAGATTTTTTAATTTTTTTATTTATTTTATTTCTTCCTCGCAAAGGAGCCTCCTACTTTCCCCTGATTGGCTGCTGGTAGTTTATGTCGCGCCGCTTAAGTGCCGCTTCCTGTGACCGGCTTCATTGAAAACAGTGTGAATGTCCCTTAAGCGTCCATCCTGGTTCAGAAGTCACCGGAAGTTCTGGGACATTTTTCCTATATACATTCTTTACTGGGGAATGGTTTGGTATTAAAGTGTCATTGAGCCGGGATCCCAGAGAGGTTTACCTGGTAAAACATGACTGGGGAAAGGAGGGACGGGGGACACCTTTATCTTGCGGCGTCCACTGTTGAGCTCCTGGGTATAAAGAGATTATTGGCTCAACGTTAGGATCAGAGGGCACCTTCGGGTTCTCCTGAGATCTTGTGGGGATTTCTGGGGTAAAGGAACATAACTGGACATTCTAAAATGGGTAAAATAATTATATAACAGAAAGGGGGTAGAATCACCAAGCTGAAAACTCTTAATTCTCAAACATGTTTTACATTAGTAAAATAGAAAAGAATAAAATATGGTCAAATTGTTTTCCAGTGTTGCTGTTGCTGCGCCTGCTACTTTATTTCTACCTCCCCGATTCCTCCACCTAGATATAACCCCTGCATACCGACTAAACCCAGTGACAGACATGATGCCACCTTATCTCATCCAACATCTTACTAGCCACTCCCATGTTCAGCCTAAAGTGACAGTAAAACAACTGATTACTTTAGCTGGGGAACCCTCCCACTTATTAATGTGACTGCCAGGTTAGTTATTTTACTTCTACACCAACCTAGCCAGACATCATAGTCTCCAGCTGAGAACTAGCTACAGCCACCTGCCCATGCACACGACTGGAAACACTATAAATTTATTGCCTGATTATTTTACCCAATTTAGAATGTCCAAAGTTTCAGTACTAAAATAAACTTTTAAAAAGTCTTGGCTAGAAGTCTTTATTAATGTCTTAAATGATTATAGTAATTTCAGATGGAAAAGAAAGCCTCTGTTGTTTTGTGCTTATATGGAATGGATCTTGTGATGCCATATGTATTGTAGGTATTTAATCCAGCTATAAAACACTTCGTGGTGGTGTATTCCGTAGGCATGTGCAGATACTCAGATTTTCCTTTAAGTTAGGTAATAATTAAATGTGTTAAACACAAAACAAACCATTCCCTTAGCTTCCTTTATTGCATACTAATAAGTAACAATCTGACAGTGTGATTTAATATAGAACCTGTCATCATCAAAATAACTAAAACCATTCGTATTTTGTCTGTAATTATGTCTTACTTTTCGTTTATCGTTTTGATATAAAATCATTTTGATTTCACGTTGCTCATTTCCTTCTCTGCAGTGAATTGTGGGTTTTAAGGTAGGTCTGAGGAAAGGTCTTGTTTATGTGACAAATCAAGTGCATTTGATAGTTTGCGCCATATTTTCATTGTCAGTTTACAGCCTCGGTAGAGCACTAAACATGTCAGCACTCCGGGGGAAAGGAAAACTCACTTTTAAGTCTCAGTGCAGAACTTAAATGCCATTGATTTGTACTCCATTGTAATGGAGTGGGAAATGCAGCTTTCTTGTTAAATTAACACTTAATTCGTAGGCTTGTTTAGTTTCAGTTAATACCTTCTAACAAAAGAAAACAGCTTAAAGGGAATTACTAGGAAAATCTGAGTATCTGCACACCCCTAGCAGTCAAGTGATACCCTATGTTACCTAGAACACTGCCATTCATCCTTCCTTTTGAAAAGGTTTAATGATCATGTAAACTGTGAATATTGACATAAAGTGTTATAAGTTGGTTGACTAAAATGAATACAAACTTACAAAAAAATAGAGAATTCCCTATCAATTAAATCTGAAACATCGAGCCAATAGTCACTTGTCTTCAGCTGCTTAACATACAGCTACAGTAGCTGCCTCTTGGGAGTGAACAAATGGTTATGTAGGAAGCTTGCAGCAATACCAGCTGTGCATGTCACAGTACGAGTTCACTTTGAATGAAGGATAAAGTCATTTTTAGCATTTAAAATATAACCAAAGTAAGAGCGAAAATAGCCTTTGCTTTATATTGCGGTGCTTATATCCAGTAAAACAAAAATGGAATAGTACCTTTTTACCTTGAGCCGTCTTAGAGTCTGCTGGCTGTGAAGATTCATACTGATTAAAGGTACTGTTCCTTACTAATATAAAGACACGTTTGACTGATCTAGCCTACATTACATATGTCTGTGGCAGGCAAATAAAATTGAAAAGCAGCCCCAGACTTACTGTCAAAGCATCTTAACATAGAAATGTCAAAAAATAAACACAATATTTTAGTAATTGCAAGAAGAACCACTCAGAATGATGTCATACAAACAGAGGTTAGTAATCATATACTAAGAAAATGAAATGTGAAGCCATTAACTCATTTATTATTCCTGTTGTTTATATACATCTTCTGTTTCAATCATCACATCCTGGTGATTACTGCCCATTTTCAATGAATTGCTACTTTCCCATTAGGTACATACTGTCAACAAAGAGAAGTGGAAGCCATCACAGAAGGAGTGGAGGATGATGACGACTGTTGCTGCTGTGAACCTGGACACCTGCCCCATGTTTTGTCATGCAATGCAGCTTTCAATCTTCGCTGGCTTGGGTGGGAGGTCACAACGACAAAGTACTTATTAGAAGGCTACAGCATCAGTGAGAACAACGCAGCTACTATGTTACAAGTGTATGACCTTAGGAAGCTACTCATCACCTACTATGTTAAGGTATTGTACTCTACTAGTATTATCTTATTAAACTGCTAAAATTCACGGAGGGAATACAAGTCATGCCATGAGCAGTGCGTTATTAGTTTTGTAAATTATTTTTGGATTAAAACAGCACAGAGCAGCTGTAATTTCAGCATACCTATCAGATGCCCATCAGCAAACCAGATGAATATTCTGCTTTCTAAGCTTTATAGATGCCTGTAAGTAACACAGCCATGGCTGAGCTGTTTGTGCCAATAGCTTTTTGGTTATTGTGGCAATGTGCCCCGCCCCTGTGTGCATTTCTGTGTTATATGTTGCTTGTGGTGTGTTAATGTTGGTGTATAGATATGGCTGCATGGGATATAAATGGGTGTGTGTAGCACAAGTTATTTAAAATGTATAATTGTATTTAGGCACGGGGATTGCACTTCACTTCACGTGCATTTAAAGTACTTTAATATGTGAACACGGGGTTTTCACAGATTAGTTCACGTGCTGGGATTCAAGTGAATAATTAATTGGTAATTGAATCCCAGCACAACTGTGTATATGGAGGCACATTTCATTCACTCTGTGTTGTGTGTTCAGGGCGAAGGAACGGGAGAGAGTGAGGAGATAATTAAAGTATAAAAAGCAATTGCTACACAGGGTTTGTATTTGAAAACGCAGTTTAGGCGTACAGGTTTTATTAAGTCACAGGCAGTTGCAGTGGTTGGTGGATGCCACTAGGGTATCAGCAATGGTATCCCTAGTATGGGAGAACATATACAAACACAGAGTGTATAACTACAAAAATGTAAAACAAAAACACAGTGTGAAAAACAACTAAGAAACAAAAGGTGGCCAAGCTCGGGCCGTGCGCTGCTCCCACTAAAAGGGAGGCCCTGCACCAGGAACCTTCTCCATAACACAAACTAAATAAACTTTGGAGGGATTAAAATTCCCTAAATTAATCCCTACTATAAACACACTGTGGTCCTCAGTTGGTTCCCACTCCCTGGCTATCCACACAGTCATGAATCATCACGCTAGCACACAGCACACAGCACACAGCAAGAACAAAGGACTGGCTTCCCAGCCCCTTTTTAAAGGCAGGTGACCAGGGTTAATTGATAATCAATTACTCAATTCACACCTGGCCACCTACTGCACACTGGGTTTCAATTAGGCAGGCAGGGAGGTCTGACCTCCCAGCCCTGCCATCCAGCACACACATTTTATTTACAATCAAAACAAAACCATATGTTATTTATAAACCCAACACAAATATATTATTAACATTGGGGCTCAGCTAGCTTCTATCAAATACCAGACGGAGAGGGCTGCTCTCAACCCCTCGCACACCGTGTCGTCTGATGCCAGCTGGACCCAACACTAGCTCCACACTATATACTGGGCTTCTGTTCGGGGGCGCCCATTTAACCACCGGCCTATCCCCTAAACCGTGTCCCGTTAGTCCCTGCTATCCAGAGGACAGCCCCAGCAACAGTGCAAGCCCCTGGCTTACTGCTGGCGTTACTTGCAAGGGGTCCTCCAGCAGTGGCACTGGAGGGAGGCACTCCAACAGTGGTGCTGGCAACAACAGCGCTGGGCACTCCAGCAATGGCGCTGGCAACAACAGCTTTGGGCACTCCGGCAGTGGCACTAGCCCCTCTGGATCTGTAGATGGTTGAGGCGCTAGTGGTAGCATGACTGGCTTCCACCGTGCTCCCCTCAGCATCATGTGCAGGGGCTGCTGAGAGCAGCATGGTAGCTCCACTGCTCCTACGGATGGCGGCTCCTGTTCTCTGGCTGTCGGGAAGGTGGCTCCTCCCTCTTGGGCACGCAGGACGGCAGATTCTCCTTCTCTGGCTCTTAGGCAGGCAACTCCTCCCTCACTGCCTCTCAGGTAGGCAGCCCCTCTTTCCCCGACTTGGTATGGCAGCCCCTCCTTCTCTGTTTCCCTCAGCAGCGCCAACAGTGGCTGCTGAGGGTTAAATGCAGCTTGCCTTTCTCCCCCCCCAAAAAAAATATTCGGGTGGAGCCCCCACTCCACCAGGGGAACCTCCCCCAGGAATAGCGGCAGCGGCTCTTCCTCCTGGAACAGCAGCTCTTCTGCTTTGCTCTGGACCTTGGGCTCCTTCCATTCTAGGTCCGTATCTGTTCCAGTCCAGCTACGGGCAGTTGGCCTCCTCATGCCCATAGCACAGGCAAGAGGAGCACCATGGTGCACCAGCACAGGCCAATCTGGAGTGCTCCACCTCCCGCTCCTTATAGAGCCAGTCCACGACCTCCGTCATGGCCTCCAAGGACTATGAGTGCCAGGTACTGCCTGCAGATCCCCTTGAGCTGAACATCTAGCTTCAGGAGCACAAAATACACCAGGATCTTCATGTGGCTGACCCCAGTAGGTTTCTCCCCTCTGTCCTCAGCCACAGGGGGGTGCTGGGGTCCAGAAGCCAGCTCTCATAACTCTCCATGTCTCTCTCTGGCGAGTGGTCTTGCCTCGGCAGGACTCAGCGGATCCCACTTCCTGACACTAAGTGTAACATGGGTGTTCTGTTACTGTGTGGGTATCCGCTGAGAGATAAGAGAGACACAGAGACAATGGCATGGTTCCAGGAGGTGCAGAGAACCATGGTTTTCTGGGTAGGTTCTTGTGACTTTTCTTTTTGCTTTGTCAGCATTTAATGTGATCCCTATTTGCTCCACCAGCTGTGTAAGACTACCAATAACTGCTGATTTCTGCACAGATGCTGCTGTGTAAGCAGTATCTGGAAAGAAAATGAACCCTATGGAAAACAGGAGATGGTGATGAAGAGCCTGCCATACACTTAGAGCATGTTATCTTTGATCACTGGGGAGGAGTACATCTTGGCACATTTGTCTGTTCTCTCTAACAAACCTCCAGATACTAAAGCCCCAGAAAGACAAGGGGAGAATTGGTATAATGATTAAAATGACTAGCAGTAGAGTTCTATTAAGATTTTGGCATGGAATCACCAAGTGATGTTTTTTGGTAGCAAAATAATTTACAGGGACAGGGTCATGTTTTTTATGTTGAATAAGATATTGACGTGGAACATATATGGTACAGTAGGATAACAGCCAAAGGTAGTGGTTTATTGTGAGCACTTCTGGGTGTTCAGTATTTCTGCATGTGATAAAATAGATGCAACCCCCACTTTTTTTCTAAATGTTTTTTCTGCTGTGTCCCTACAGAATATACTTGCAAATGAGATGTTTGTCTCGAATGACCCATTTATTTTTAAAACTACTTAGAATACTGTCCACAGAACTACAAGCTGTGATATTTGAATCTAAGATGTAATGGCTACAAATACGAATACAAAAATACTTTGAAATCTTCTCTTTTTGAACAAAATGTTAGTATACAGAAGCACCCTGAATATCCCTATGCTGTTTCTCTTTGGTCCTATATTTATTAAATCGAGAGTGTAGCAGGATAACGTCAGAAAGGAGACTCAGGCTAGAAAGCTGCCATTAACAGTTAAGCGCCACTTTTATATGGAGAGAGGGAGCGGAGTGCGTATAGTTCATTATGGAGGGCAAAATATATATTCTCCTGATTGTGGAGCTGCATTTGTGCCATATAAAAATGTGAGAAATGTCATCAGTGTGTCCATCTGTCTGCAGTTATTACATAGCCTATGTTGTTCTTGTATAGTTCTACGGTTATGCCCCAATACAGCGCTGTGAACACAGTTTATATTTTCTGCACTCGTAAGGACAGTTCATTCACTACAGGGTAGTCCGTCAGCCCCTTTGAGACTCGCTCATATGTGTTCGTGGGTTGCTTTGCGCTACCTATGAGATATTCAGATACGAGCAAGCCCAGTATAAAGCTAATTTGATATGAATCATATGCAAAGTTCGAAATAGGTGAGTACACAACATCGTAGGAACCTGTTAAAAGCCTGATGATATTTACTGACTTTTACTTTATTTTAAATGTACTCATTTTTTCAATACCAATCAATAATAATGAAAAAGCGTCTTCGAACTGAATTAGATAAGTTTTATTTGCTGATCATAGCTGGGGATTTTTTTTTTACTTGGGTCAAGCTATGCGATTATAATAAGGAAGCTGAAATAGTATTCCTTTCTGAATGTACATTAAATCTTTTCATCTGCAATCGTCAACACAGTGGGAGTGAAAAAAACGGCTTTTTTTAAATTATCATTATTATTTTTTCTAATACAATGTTAGCAGAGCGGAGCATGCCTATTTTGTCTGGAGTGGGGGAGCGGAGCGGGAATCGCAAGCTGTGGAGCAGAATGAAAGAAAGAGCGGAGGATATTATGAGCGGTGAGCGGAATTTTGTCACCACTCCGCTCCGCTCACATTCTCTGTATACATGTAGCCATTCTCCAACTACCACTAAATGATCTAATTAGGGAATGGCCACATTCCACCTGTGATTGTTGGCAGGGATGGATTTAACCCCATCCCTGCCAAACTTACATTTACACTATTTACACCGCCACAAAGGGGATATAATAAATAGATGTACATCACACTTGTAGTTTTACATATATCTAGAAAACCCTGACCGTTCATACTTAAGTATGTCATACTTATCAAACACCTCTCACGCTACTAATACCATGTAGAGACCTTTTCATATGCAGGCTTCATAATTGAATGGTTCTATAAACACTGTTGTCTAAAGATGAAGTATCTTGCTGAAACATTTGTTATAACTTCCAGTGACATTTCAGAAACTATTTGATACAAACTTTATATTTGTGTATATAAAAGCCTCAATCAATGGTCTTCAGCTATGGGTTGTATGGTTTATGTATATACTGTATAGGAGTTTCAGTAAAAACACTATTATTTACTGTTTGTCACTGACAAAATTTGAGAAAATGGAAACCATAAGAACATTTACGAATGACAGGCCATTGTCAAGTTGAGTCCTAATGGATCCCAGTGACTTTGCCTCAAAAACATGACTAGGTAAATGTGACAGAAATAAAATGATGCTTGGTTGTAAATCTCCCTCCCGACCTCTGAGGGCGCTAAGCAGTGAGAACAGCATTCTTTGGACAGGCTGGTCTGACAGTTCTTTCCCAGGGTCGGGAAGTCGGCCAGTCTGGATGAAGGCGAGACTCTGTTGCAAGAACGCATTGACCCGGAAGGTAAACGATGTGGCAGCCACAGATTGGAGATGCGGTTGCACTCGTTAAATTAATTCAGTTCCTTTAACCTATCTTCGTAGTGCTTTCCTTGAAGTACATTTTAAAGAAAAATACATTCAGAAACAATCTTCCACCCTGTTTTCTGTCTGCAGAGCATCGTATACTACTTCCTGTGCTCTCCTAAACTTCAAGACTGGTTAAAAGAGACATCTATTCAAGAGGCACTGCAAGTATACACCAAATGGCATTATATCGAACGAGACCCAGCTGTGTTCAGTGTGAAAATTGATGAGGATTACGTCCATTGTCTACAAGGAATAACACGGGCCAGTTTTTGTAATGTGTACTTGGAGTGGATCCAGTACTGTGCCAGTAAGCAAGATGAGGTAAGTCACCGACTACAATCAAGCCAAATGTTTTGGGATTGAGAGGCAGTTCCATGTCCAGGATTTATAAAGCTAATGAAATAATCTAGTAATTATTTCCATCTATTATACTTTAATTTCCTGATTCCAGAGCCATTAGAAAAAGTAACAATTTGGCTTCGGATTCAGCACTGTGAGTCCCTACATTCAATTAGGGACTTGGATGAACCCTTACCAGAAGAGTTTATTGACTAAAAAAAAATAGTCAAAGTAAACATGGTATCAAAAAAGTATTCAACCTAATTATATAATTTAATACATTTGTATTTGGTATTTAGTATGACCTCCTTTGGACCGGAGTTGTGCTCAACTACCCTTTAGCATTCATACTTTCATCACTCCACAAGATCTTATCTCAGAAAGACCCTGTCTTGCTTATACAGTATGCTGCTTAGCAAAATGAATCCTCTTCCTCCCCAGACTAATGAACATCTTCTTCCTTGCATCTCTGCCATTCAGTCCTGATTCAGGCAGCCTGTATCCCTCTACTGCTTCTTCACTATCTTTCAGGCCCTTAGCCACCTCTTCTGCAGTCCACATCACAAAACCACCACTTGATTCAACACAATTAGCATCCCGGGACTGAATGGCAAGGAGTTTTGAGGTCAGGACTGGGGAAACTCATCACACATGACTGGAGCCAGTGTCGTTGTCCTTCCCTTTTCATGACCACTAATTCATGAGCACCAAAACAATAAGGAGGCAGCCTCTACCAACAGATGCTAAATTATGTGGAACCCATTGGCCAATTAATTAAACAGAAGGTGCAGCTGTTTATACAAGGAATTGAATATCTGTAAATAAATCTGAATTACCCTGATAAGGAGAGAATGAAAAGATTCTTCCACCAGTGCTTCTAGTATGTAGCGGCTGTTCACCAAATTCAGTGCGTTTGCAACAGTCTGGCAACTTCATTTATTTGCGAATTTAGGAGCACGGAGTCAGTGCCAAAAGCAAGAAAACAGATGTAAACAGTATCTTGACAGGCTTAAAACATAGTTCAAGCATACAATAATAATTAAATGTATCTGTAACTTTTAAAGTGTAAAAAAAATGTAAGGGTAACTGTATTACCTTTCACGTTGTTATTTTTCTGCATTGTTTGTAGTTCAAGACTTAATATTGTGACCATTACTTTTGATTGTACTTACGATGCTATTGTATCTCTCAATATGTTTGGATGTGTAACATTTACTTTACATTCATTCAATGTTTGGGTCGGAAAATGTGTAGGTTGCTAGAAGATATATTTTGAAGGTCAGAAATGTCTTCATATTTATTGCATTTATTGATATATTTACATTATTATTCATCACTGCAGCAATTCTATAGAAACAAGTAGCTTTGCCATTGTCAGGCTTTAAAAACAACAAAAAAGTGTGTTGTCCAAACAGTGGCTTTAACACACGATAACCTTGTGAAGCAAAAGGTGTTGCAAAACCTACAGTGGTAACCATGGCCAGCTATAAAAATGACTAAGTATGACGCGTTTTACTCCGTGAAAAAAAACAAGGTCATTGCGATATGCAGTTTACTTAACCTGGCCTGCATCATCTGCACATGAGAGGACGTTATCTGACTAGAAACTGGTTTGTCACAGATTATTACTACAATGTTTCCATGGCAGGTGTCACATGCTTGAAGATCAGTTCACTATAGAAGGCCATCATCTAAATTGAAATACTACAACTTATAATTTGTTCAAACAGGAAGTTAAACTAATGCCAACAAAGTACTGTAAATTCAAAGAAAAAAAAGAGAGGCACTCACGTTTTTAATCCTGTTAATTAAATCCTGCAGCCTGTGGACAGCGACGAAGACTCTCCTTTAGTAACTTTGTGTTTTGCCCTCTGTGTTCTTGGAAGAAGATCCCTAGGGACAGCCTCTCACAACATGTCCAACAGGTAAACCTTAAGAATGAGACTGGATCTATATGAATACTTAATGTTATACAGCACTTCATGTTATATATTAATGTCAATGTTGAACATAAATACTTAACATGGGATATATTACTTTGTTGTGCATCTATGTCAGGTATGTCATTCCCGAAGGGCCTGGGAAACTCTAGCTGTAAAAGTTATCAAACCTGGCCATCTACTCATTTTTAGCTTTTTAACAGCCTAGATATTCAAAGACATCCTTTCAGATTGCACAGGTGACTGCTGACGATTTGAGATCTAAACAAGTCTAACATATCCTACCAGTTTTCAAAGGCAATGATCACCTGGGAAACTAGGAAACTGTGGATGTAGTGGAGGTAACCATCTGAAGTGGATGTAACCATCAAGAAAAGATCTCAATACTGAAACAAACAGAATACACTCCTTAACTAGTTTTCAGAATTACTACAAGCTTTAAAGCCTTCTAACCATTTCAACAACAGCTGTCGTAAAAGCAAAGCACAGTGAAATCATGTTAAAAGCACAGGTAGGCAGGATAAATCACAGATTGTAAATGTGGCATACGCATGGTCAAATTATTTTCAACTGCAAAAATCAAGAAGCAAAGCTTTTATAGGGGAGGTAATAATGAAGGTCACAGATTAATTTAAGATCTTCTGACTCTCATCGTGCCAAGCCTATTAGTCACTTCTGTAGCTCAGCACCCATTACACTGTGAAAAGGATATTTTCAAAGTAGTTGTAGGGTGTATGCTTGCTCAGTTCTCACTGGTTGTTTTACAAGAATTCAATTTGACACATGCTGCGTATTTTAAAAACTTTTTTAAACTCCACGCTTTGTTGCAGCTTGCAATCGTTTCTACACGGGTTCAACGCACTGTTCAAAGGAGATTTCCGCATAGCAGCAAGAGATGAGTGGGTGTTTACAGACATGGACCTCCTGCAGAAGGTTGTTGTCCCAGGTGTGAGGATGAGCTTAAAGCTCCACCAGGTATGTGCACAATATGTCACATTGCATGTGTTTGTGTTTTCTATTTCTCCCTATAAGCATCAAGACTACAATTTCGTACAGAAGCGAAAGAAAACATACAGCATGCTGTAGGACATAGCCTACAAAAGTGATTTTAAGTTGCTATAAATGTCATTTAAATATCTGTTTTTTACATTTCTCTGTTTTTTTTAAATGAACTAACTAGGTATACTGTGTGAGGTGGTCACTTCAGTCAATGGTAAGGGAGCTTAAGCATGGGAGCTGCCATACAATAGACTATGGAGTGCAAACAGCCCAGAGAAGTTAGCTGTTAGTTCTCTGATAAACCTTTGCTTTGACTAATTTTACAGAAAGGGGCATGATAGTGGGTGTCTGCCCCGGCTTAGTCAGAGCGCCTTTAACCACTTGCATCTTGTGAAGTCTGTAGCAACTTGTGACTGCTTGGAGACGACTACAGATGCAGATCATTTGTAATAGAAATAGACATGTAATAGAAATAGATTTTTTTTTCTTTATTAATCACATGTGTGTCTGGTATGTAGATAGGCAAATGTTATGCAAATGTAAGAAAAAAAACATTCACAAAACAGTGACACACCCCTGTTGTGATGCAAAAAAGTTAGATTGTGTTAGTTAGTGTTTGAGAGAAGGAACGAGATTGAGGCGGGAGAAAATCTAAAACGAAAGTAAAAAGAAAAGAAAAAGCAATTGCTTCTCGTGCTGTGAAGCACCAGCACAGTACTTGTTTTGGGTGGAGGGAGATATTTGT
Organism: Acipenser ruthenus; assembly: GCF_902713425.1. Classification (NCBI taxonomy): domain Eukaryota; kingdom Metazoa; phylum Chordata; class Actinopteri; order Acipenseriformes; family Acipenseridae; genus Acipenser; species Acipenser ruthenus. Next base: position 44,542,031 of record NC_081194.1, read on the forward strand.
GTTCGGGAGTTGTTTTGTTTCAACCTTTTATTTTGGCTCGGTTTGTAAAACTGTTTGGTTTATTTTTGTTCAAACCTTTTGTTTAATAAATACGCACACACCAGCGCTTTCAGAGCAGGTACTGCGGGTACACTTCTTTTTTTTTTTAAAGATAAATTATTTTCATTTTTGTGTGTGGAAAATGTGAAGGAAAGGGAGGCAGCGAGAAAAGAGGGGGAAACAAGGGATGAATGTCTGCATAACCTGCCTAAAAGGGGAGGAGTGGTGCTTTGCTGTTGGTGAGGTCGGGCGCGTGTCACCTGACTACAACCCCCCACATCAGGAAGAGGAACGACTGCCAGCCCTGAGGAGAAAGAAGGGGAGGAGAAGCCATCCCCAGAAGCATCCAGTACCAGCTGCAGCCGCGAAAAGGGAGAGCAGCTGGGGTGCCTTCCACAGCACTGTAATGGGCCAGTTGATGCCCCATCTGCGGGGAGCGGGGGCATTCTCCACCCGACTGCCCCCTCCCAAAAGAGGAGTGCCCAAGACCACTGCCTTCTGCAGCGCCTGAGGGGACGGTGAGCAAGAGGACATGCCCGAGAGAACCCCAGGATCCCCGGTGGATACCGGCAGAGTACTACTCTGCTGAGCTGGAGGACGAGGAGTGGCGCACAAACTGCCTGTGTTATGGGCATGAGGAGGACAGTTGCCTGGAGGCTGACTGAGACACAGACACGGACCTGAAGTGGGAGGAGCCCGAACATCCATCACCCAAGAGGGGGGAGCCCGAGCGTTCAACGCCCAAGTGAGAGGAGCCCAAACATCCAGCGCCCAGAAGGGGAGAGCCCCAGCATCCAGCGCCCAGAAGGGGGGGTTCAGAGCGTCCAGTGCCCAAGGGGAGGAGTCTGAGCATCCACAGCCCAAGAAGGGGAAGCCCACGTGTCCAGAGCCCAAGAAAGGTAAGCCCGTCTCCAGTGACCAAGGGAGAGCCGCACCAGTCTCCAATGACCGAGGGAGAGCTGCACCAGCCTCCAGTGACCAAGGGAGAGCCGCAAGTCTAGGGCTGCCAAGCCTGCACTGCCTAGGACTGCAGAGCCTGCATCGTCTCTGCTGCTAAGCCTGCACCGTCTAGGGCTGCAAATCCAGATGCCAGTTCATCAACGCCCGGGGAGGCCAGTTCACCATCGCTTGGGGAGGCCAGTTCGCCGTCGCCCGGGGAGGCCAGTTCGCTATCGCCCGGGGAGGCCAGTGCACCATCGCCCGGGGAGGCCAGTGCACCATCGCCTGGGGAGAAGCCGGTGCACCATCACCAGGAGAGGCCTGCACGTCACTGCCCAGGGAGGCCTGCACGTCACCGCCCGGTGAGGCCTGCACGTCGCCGCCCGGTGAGGCCTGCACATCACCCCACGGGGAGGCCTGCACGTAACCCCACGGGGAGGCCTGCACGTCACTGCCCGGGGAAGCCTGCACGTCACCCCACCGGGAGGCCTGCACGTCACCCCACAGGGAGGCCTGCACATCACTGCCCGGGGAAGCCTGCACGTCACCCCACGGGGAGGCCTGCACGTCACCCCACGGGGAGGCCTGCACGTCATCGCCCGGGGAGGCCTGAGCGTCACCTCCCAGAGAGGCCTGCACGTCACCTCCCGGGAATGCCTACTCGTCATCACACAGGGATTTGTGGTGTCCACCAGCAGCAGTTTCGTTGCCGGAAATTCCGTGGCTGGAGCCCAAGAAGAGGGAGCCGCCGGCTACAGAGAAGTGGGGGAGGTGAGAAGACCACCTCCTCCTGTAGCAGTTTCACTGCCAGATTAAACAGAGCCACTGCCGGAGTGTCCCACGCTGAGGGCAGCATTGTCACTGCCAGCACCACCATCACTGCCGGAGTGTCCCGCGCTAAGAGCCAACTCCACGTCCGGAGTGCCCAGCGCCTCTGCTACCACTAGAGTGTCCCACCACTTCCAGAGTGCACCGCACCGGTGCAAGTTCTGCCTTGGCTGGAGGAGCCAGCCTTGCCTCTGTCAGCATTTCCGCTGCCAGTGTTGGCATTGAAGGATGGCCTCCCACTGTGGCCGCCACTCATGGACCCATGGTTGCCTCTGTTCCTGGGCCAGGAGGAACGAGATTGAGGCGGGAGAAAATCTAAAACAAAAGTAAAAAGAAAAGAAATCAATTGCTTCTCGTGCTGTGAAGCACCAGCACAGTACTTGTTTTGGGTGGAGAGAGATATTTGTGTTTGTGAGTTGTTTTTGTTTCAACCTTTTATTTTAGCTCGGTGAGCTGTGTGTTTTTGTAAAACTGTTTGGTTTATTTTTGTTCAAAGCTTTTGTTTAATAAGTACGCGTGCACCAGCGCTTTCACCCGTAGTACCTGCCTGTGTGTCTCTGTGTCCGCTTCCTGGTCTAGTCTGGGGACGTCACCACTCGAGCCAACCTGTCACATTCCTCTATAGTTATTTTAATGCAAGTGAAGAACTGCTTGTTATGGCATGAAATAAATTGTTATTGTTATTTATAGATCAATATGAAGTCAAAATGGCAAACAAAATGACTTTGCGAATATGGAGAAACAGCACTGCTTTTAGAGAGTAGCCCCTACAAAAGACTTTCCCATTTTCAAAAAGACAGAACAGTAATGCATTAGTAAATAATAGTAATGGCTTGTCAGATGAAACCAATATAAAAGAATGTCATATTGGATGTGTTCATATTTAATATTTTGCCTAATATGCATCAAGACTAGAATTCGGTACACAAGTGAAAGAAAATGGTATATGAAAGTACCTTCAGATGTAATTGTAATAGCTTTTTTTTTTACATTCCCACTACTATTTTATGGTGTTTGCAATTGTTTTGAGTGCTTCTGCGTTCTGTTGCTAAAATATTAGATTCTTAGCATTTTTCTCTAAATCTGCCTTTTCCTGGCTTTGAGCTTGTCAACAGAATCTTAAATGCTAGACACTGAACAGCCTTTCTCAAGCCATTAAATTCATGTGACAGTGTAAACCCTACCAGTCCCACCTACTCTACATGTATATAGACAGAGAGATTAAAAAAAAAAAAAAAAAATTGAAAATGACATTTGAAGCTACTCTTTAATACTGGGAAAGGTTTGTAAAAAACATTTATTTATTTATTTATCATCCCCCAGCAACGTATTTCATAATTTCAAGTTTTGCATCTAGACAACTGCATGTCCAACGATTCAACTTTCTACAGCATTCTTTAGCACAGTTTATTGTGTGTATTGTGATATGGGAGTACTGTATACAGAGGATGTCTAGCTGTCTATCTGTCCCACTTAAATGGTTTATTTAAGTGGGACAGATAGACAGAGAATTGTGAGGGTCTGGAACCAACTCCCCAGTAATGTTGTTGAATCTGACACCCTGGGATCCTTCAAGAAGCTGTTTGATGAGATTCTGGGATCAATAAGCTAATAACAACCAAATGAGCAAGATGTGCTGAATGGCCTCCTCTCGTTTGTAAACTTTCTTATGTTCTTATGTTCTTATACCCTATGTTTAGAGAACCACTCTCAATTGTGATGACACTGGATAAGTACATTATTTAGCACAGCTGTCATAATCTGGAGGTAACTGAGGCTGTCTGTGTGTCATACATAAATGTTTACATCAGCTAGCTTTTGCTTTCACTTACTCAGAAACATTAATTGCTAAAATTCAGGGAATATAGATAAATGCAGAACTACTGGAGGTTGGGCACTTGTTTCTTGTTTTATCCCACTCATACTGCTTGCTCACTAAATATCAGGGGTTAAAAGATGAATGTATTGTATTATGTTTTGTGAAGCATTACCAAAAGCTCTGCATAGCTACTTGTAATCCACCAAATGATTCTTGAATGATGAATTAATATCATCCACAGTAATTTATGGCTCATATACCTTTACTATATAATCCATCATTATTATAATTTATATACTATTACCCATCATATAAATTAGAAATTAGAAATGGCCGAGTGTTAATCCACCTTGGAACATTCAGATAGAATCTCATACTTTGGAAAAGAAAACAGGGTTAATGCATATGCAATTGAAAGATTGAAATGTTTAATATAGCAATAAAGGTCTTTGTTCACCGGTTTCTAATAACAATAAAATCCTGATCAGAGAAAATTTTATTGTTCACCCACATCTCTGGCTCTTATCTTTCCAACCTGGTAACCTACCAGATAGCAGTGACCTCTAAATAAGGTACAACTGTTTAAAGGGCAGCTTTTTATGGGTCGGAAATGTAAGAGTTGTCTAATATATGTGTTGACTTTTGAAAATTCTGAAGTTTAAAGCACCTCTATGGCCTCAATAGAGCTACAACGTCGTATCTCAGTACATCAGGTACCATTAACCAGTTCCCCTGCAGCACTCTGCCCCTAGCAGATTTATGAAATACTGCATTTGCTCTTTGAGGTATTTCTTAGTCTTAGAGCAAAAACTGCATTTCAGAAGGGACAATTAAAATGCATGAGCGACCAGTGTTTAAGTGAAAAACATAACAGTAGCTTTATAACACAAGTGTAACCTTTGATTAATCTAAACACTGTTCATAGCACACTAATGTTTTACTCATGCATAATATACTTGGGGATTACGATGATTAACAGGCAATTAAATGCAAAGCAATTAAATCCTCAGACTTATGAATGTGACTCTAGAAGTTTATTATCCAGTCACACTTCTAGTCTATTCAGGGATGTTTAACTACCTTTGTTGTGTAATCTTCTTTTTTAGTGGACCTCAGTGAGTCAAATATGCCTGTATCTTTGGAATACCTCACTAATGTTCACAAGGACCTTTCAAAAGTAAGTCAGTCTAGAGAACAGGCCTCAACTTCCCTCATAGGTTGTCACCCCAAGTGAGGAAAGGCCACTTACACCTCAAGAATAATTTAAACACAAAGCTGTCATGGCTGCCTGTGGTATGCCTACACCGTATTAATACTGTTATGAAAAGTGTGTATTGTTTACATTTAGGACCATTTCACTTGTCTGGAGGAGACTGAGGAGCCTGCAGTCCTGTATGAGGCAATCAGTAACTATGAGAAGACGCTAGTCATTTGTCATGAAGGGGATCCCGCCTGGCGCAGGGCTGTGCTATCTAACAGTGAGACCCTCCTCACCCTCCGGCACATGGTGGATGAAGGGACGGACGAATACAAAATCATCATGCTTTACAAGCGCCACCTCAGCTTCAAAGTTATCAAGGTACAGTAGTTATTTTTATTATTTGAATAATAATCACATTTTTTATAATAAATAAACCTTTTCTTGATATCACTCTGAAAAAAACCACTAGATTTACATATTATAGTAAACTCTTACAACTACTTGATCTAAAAAGTTCACGTATCGCGTTATGCAGAGTGAATGATTTACTAGGAATCTGCTCAAAACAATCTAATTTATTTAAGCTTACAATTACACAACAATACATTCAGAAAATCAAACAAAACCATTACATAGTCAATATTACACTAAAACAACATTATGATAAACCAAGGTATTAGGCAACAATTTATTCTTAATAAAATGGTAAGTCAGCCTTAGTATATACTGACGTTATAACAAAGCATGCACAAATCACACCAAACCCATGTTTTTACTATTTCAAATGACCTGTTTGATTTCAATGAGACAGGGGTCTTGATGAACGGCACATCCTTTCGTTGTTTTCGTCTCGCGTCAGGGACCAAACAATCTTAGATTATACCTTTGACAAAAATTATGACTCTCTGAGTCGTGTTTTTATACTGTTTGACAAAGGAATACTTGTGGTTTCCCACAGAGCGTCCTTATTGGTTAGACTATGTTTGGGGGGCTTGGCCAAGAGATTGAGTGTCTCTCTCTCAGCGTGGGAGCTTTTGTCACGTTTTGAGTTGTAAATAGGGACATTCTATATTAGTTACAGATTACAGATTTGAAATATATTTCAGCTAAAGAAGGCTGTGTGATCTACAGTACAGCACATGCTCATTTGGCAAGATATTCTCAATTTCACATTTGATTTGAACTTTATTTTTACTCTTAGCTGCCAGGTGTTTTTGGTAAAACTAATTAATAATGCATCTATACATGTGTCATAAAAGAGGTTAGAAACAATATTAATAATAAGGCTTTAATTATATCAAGGGTTTCTGGTGACATATAAATATAAATCATGAGTCATATAAATCGCAGTAGAGTGATTTATAAATGTCACCAGAAACCCAAGATAAAATTACAGCCGTATATGTACAGTTGGGCAAACTTATATGTAGTGGTCTTGGCCCACCGGCGTGTATCATAAGAGTGTATAGAAGAAGAAGAAGAAGAAGAAGAAGAAGAAGAAGAAGAAGAAGAAGAAGAAGAAGAAGTGGTTGTGGAAATGTAATGTTATGAAGTATTTAACTAAGGCAGGAATGATTTATGGTTTGAACATTTAAACGGTAAACAAAAATAAAAATCCTAAATGTTGTAGTATTTTACTAAATATTGAACTGAAAATGTTTCTCATGTGAATCTTGAATTGGTTTCCTCATTTTTTCAAAAAGTTTCATAATTCATATTATATTCAGTGGTAACCACTGGAACTGAAGGTTGTTTGTGAGAGAATCGATGCAAACATTGAAATGAATGCAAGAATAAAAGATCACCCAACGTTTAAATTTTGTCATACAGTTTACAGCTGGTGGTTTATAGCTGGAGGTTTACAGCAGGTGGTTTACAGCGTTTACAGCGTTACCACTGTAAACCAATACAGAACCCTTGTTTTGCCATTGTAATTACAATGCATTGACATTGAAGATCATTAAGCATGTGAAGTAAACCTCTTGTTGGTTGTATAAGGTAATAAAGGTATTCGTGTGCAGGATTGAAAAAGAGTTTCTCTTACACATCAATACTTGTCTAAAAATCAGTTAACAGTGGACCAAAGGCTAGAATTAATGTATGGGCTAGGAAAGGGATGAGAGGGGGAAGCTGCATTGCAGCACAGATGATTTGGTAAGGAGATTGTTGGAAGACATTATGGAATCTCATTTGTTAAATTCTGTTTGCTTGGCAGACGCGGGAGATTCTGGAATGCAAAGTTGAACATTTGTTCCTTGGGCAGAGCAGGGCTGCTGCAACTTGCTGCTGGTGCTTCCCGAAGAAAAAATTGGAAGTGGACACCAATAAACTTTGATTTGCCTTTGGAAATAAAAGAGTTGTCAATAGGCAGAGACATTATTGATGGTGATCTTCTTGAGTCAGCACAGTGCTACATATTGATTAATGTATTAGTGTCTAGAATAAGTTATCAAAGTACAAACTACACCCGTTGCAATGCCAACTTCCATCCGTGATATGGCTTTATATTGAAATAAGAAGAACATAAGAACATAGAAAGTTTACAAACAAGATGAGGCCATTCAGCCCATCTTGCTTGTTTGGTTGTTAGTAGCTTATTGATCCCAGAATCTCTTCAAGCAGCTTCTTGAAGGATCCCAGGGTGTCAGCTTCAACAACATTACTGGGGAGTTGGTTCCAGACCCTCACAATTCTCGGTGTAAAAAAGTGCCTCCTATTTTCTGTTCTGAATGCCCCTTTATCTAATCTCCATTTATAACCCCTGGTCCTTGTTTCTTTTTTCAAGTCAAAGAAGTCCCCTGGGTTGACATTGTCTATACCTTTTAGAATTTTGAATGTTTGAATCAGATCGCCGCGTAGTCTTCTTTGTTCAAGACTGAATAGATTCAATTCTTTTAGCCTGTCTGCATACGACATGCCTTTTAAACCCGGGATAATTCTGGTTGCTCTTCTTTGCACTCTTTCTAGAGCAGCAATATCCTTTTTGTAACGAGGTGACCAGAACTGAACACAATATTCTAGGTGAGGTCTTACTAATGCATTGTAGAGTTTTAACATTACTTCCCTTGATTTAAATTCAACACTTCTCACAATATATCCGAGCATCTTGTTAGCCTTTTTTATAGCTTCCCCACATTGTCTAGATGAAGACATTTCTGAGTCAACATAAACTCCTAGGTCTTTTTCATAGATTCCTTCTTCAATTTCAGTATCTCCCATATGATATTTATAATGCACATTTCTATTGCGCGCATGCAATACTTTACACTTTTCTATATTAAATGTCATTTGCCATGTGTCTGCCCAGTTCTGAATGCTGTCTAGATCATTTTGAATGACCTTTACTGCTTCAACAGTGTTTGCCACTCCTCCTATTTTTGTGTCGTCTGCAAATTTAACGAGTTTGCTTCCTATACCAGAATCTAAATCATTAATGTAGATTAGGAATAGCAGAGGACCTAATACTGATCCCTGTGTTACACCACTGGTTACCTCACTCCATTTCGAGGTTTCTCCTCTAATCAGTACTTTCTGTTTTCTACCTGTTAACCACTCCCTAATCCATGTGCATACATTTCCTTGAATCCCTACTGCGTTCAGTTTGAGAATGAATCTTTTATGCGGGACTTTGTCAAAAGCTTTCTGGAAATCTAAATAGACCATGTCGTATGCTTTGCAGTTATCCATTTTCAATGTTGCATCCTCAAAAAAGTCAAGTAGGTTAGTTAGACACGATCTCCCTTTCCTAAAACCATGCTGGCTGTCTCCCAGGATATTGTTACCATATAGGTAATTTTCCATTTTGGATCTTATTATAGTTTCCATAAGTTTACATATAATAGAAGTCAGGCTTATTGGTCTGTAGTTACCAATGTTGCATGTTGCATCTGTATTCACTACACTTGACATTTTATCATGGTATATATACTACAGTAAACTGAAAGTGGGTTACAGTAAAAGCAAATGACCAAATATACAAACTACATATTAATTTTTTTTTTTTTTTTTTTTAAAGATAAACAAAGAATGTGTCAGAGGACTGTGGGCAGGGCAACAGCAGGAGCTGGTGTTCTTCCGCAACCGCAACCCTGAAAGGGGCAGCATCCAGAACTCCAAACAAGTCTTGAGGAACATGATCAATTCCTCCTGCGACCAGCCTCTAGGCTATCCGATGTACGTGTCCCCTTTGACCACATCCTACATGGGAACTCACAAACAGCTCCCAACCATCTGGGGTGGGCCTATCAGTTTAGACAGCATAAAAACCTGGCTCCTTTCCAAATGGTTAAGGTGAGTACCTGATTTTATGTCTGCATGCTCAATAAGAACTATTATCCCTGTATAAATGGGTAATTGTATGTAAAAATAATGCTATATCTTGTAATAATTGTAAGTCACCCTGGATAAGAGCATCTGCTAAGAAATAAAATAAATAATATATATTGCTGTGTCAGATATATATGTGTTAGAAACTATTTGTAAATAAAGTAGGCCTATTACAAGGCTATGTTTTCCAAAAGAGCAATACAATGTGACATGACATTGACAGTACATTATAGCAGGTGCTTGTCAGAGTATTTGTATGGCAGACTACAAATGCAACAAGGAAATCAAGGATCATGCATCTTTTAAGAAGACAGCTATTATTGTAGCTGAAGCTATTGGTAACTGACACTGTGTATTGACTAATGCTTTTCAGATGTATAGTAGCAATGTCACAAACACAGCTAGTTAGGAAACTGTGGCAACTTAAACAGCACACAAGGTGGATTTACATCAAATACTGAGGTTTTTCTGTGACATTTATAAGAAATATAGTAAACACAACTAACTAAAAATGTTAAAAAAAGAATGTATGTTGTTTTATTTGCAGCGGCCAACAAGAGTTTGGTAGGGAATAGGGGTAACTGCATTTGAGACAGATCACATAAACTAATAAGAATAACCTGCAGGTCGCAGGTATCACTGATCCTAGGGTGAGGCTTGTATGTGGTTTTGTAATTAGGTTCTTAATGATAGAGTTGAATACTAAAGGAAACATATGTTAACCAAAAAATCACATAAATTAATTTTCTGCATCAGATAAAATTCAGTTGGACTCTACTGTCAGTTGAATAATTATATTTTGTGTTTTACGTAGGGTTCGGAAAGACAACAACACAACTTGCAGCAGTGGAGGTAACATTGAAGACATGGACTGTTCCCTCAGCAACAACCCCAACTCAAATGCAACCCAGAGCATCAGTTCCCACCAAGAAAGAAACAGGGCCTCACATCCACAGGGAAACCGGCAGCACATCTCAGGTACAAAAAACAGCAGCATTTTTGCATCTTGTAAAACAGCTCACTGTTTTGAACATAAAGCGTGAGGGGAAAACAACATCAAAAATGACATTTGTAGGCTATATCTTATTTAATGTTATTATATAAGTTTTTGTAAAATGTTGAAATGTACTAGTATGTGTGTGTGTGAGTATGAGTGTGTTTCTGATCACTAACAAAACATGTTTGAATTAGGGATTCATAATGTAGTTGCCTACCACTGATGATTAGCCTTCATAGATGTATATACAATATTTCAGCAGTGTATTTTGGGGACTAATGTCAAGAAAAGAATGCACTTCAGTTCATGGGTCCCATCTCTCCAAAAAGCACTTAGTGCTACAGCAGACAGACAAGGTGTGAGCAATGTGTAGACATGGGCCTTGTTAATGTGTGTGTTAAGGTCATTCTCCATTTTTGCAGCAGTACATTGTTTTCACCCATTTCACTGCCACACTGTTTTAACCTCTAGCCATATCAACTGTACAGACAGCACACATGCAGTTGTCACATAGATGTTTTCTATGATTCCTCCAGTCCTTTCACTGTCACATTGTTCCAAGCATTTTTCTAGCTACCTTTCTTTTCTTGTTACAGTATATCAGTCTATCGTTTACATTAAAGTGATTTATATTTACAGCCCAAACTGGATGCTCATCTCAGGCAAAAACAAAAAAATGTTCAGTGTGCTTTGCAGTAACATCATTGTGCCTACAAGGATCCATGTGGGACCTCCAGTCTGTGCATATCACTATCACTCCCTATGGCAACTTCTCAGTCCAAGTGCATAATTCATGAGAACCAGAAAAGCAATATTGAACTGCACAGAACATTCCACAGCTGATTGATCATGATGGACAGCTGCACTGGGTTTTGTAAAAACTGGTAATGTTAACTCATTGCTATCTAAATTGCATTTGCTCTTTGAGTGGTGTTTCCTTAAGAGTGGTTGTGATTTGACTCCCCCCGTACTTTAAGGTTAACATTTTATATCGAGACAGAAAAACAAACCTGAGTGGGATTTGAAGTGACAGCACTTGTGTGCCGAGGTCCCAGTGTCCACGAAGCCAACAAGGAGCTCACGCTTTTCAGTGATTCCCTCTCGAGAGGGGAAAGATATCATCAACCTATCTTCCCCATCATCTGTTTGACAGTCGCCTGATGTACAGTATCAGCCTACTGTATGTAAAAGACAGGAGACGAACACTGAAAAAATGATATAAAGAGCACTGGAGGGTGGCAATGTCAAGCAACTCAGCTAACTAGTATGTACAACTCAGCTAGCTATATTGCTTGCATATGTAGAACTAATATTGAAATGTATATAGATAATTTCTCTAGCTCAGTGTTACTGGTGTAAGAGGTGCATAATAACTGTATATCCCCAAAACTAGTAACTAGTGCATTACCCTCTGCGACAGGACGGCTGACGTAGTGACGTCAGGCCAGATGCAGGAAGGAAAACAAAGGCAGGTACTCCCGATTAGCAACAAATTAATCACTTAATTAATTCGGGAGATGGCCACCTTCTACACAAGGTTTTTAAATTGTGGATGGAGCTTCCCATCCACACTGCCAAACAAAACCAACGGCTCTTCGTCGTCCCATTTAATAAAAGAATAACAAAACAACACGGCTACGTCGTCATATTTATAAATAAATAAATCATAACACTAATAATAATACAACAAAACAAATACAAATACATAAATTGCACAGGGGCAGAGAGGTACCCTGTTCGAAAAATAAATAATAGATTTATGGCAGGACTTTGCCCTTCCGCCTTTTCATGTGCAGGGCTCCTCGCCCTGCCACACCCTCCCTTAAAGAAATGTTAAAAATGACAACCTATGGATTATCCTGAAGAAACCTTTGCAGAACCATTGACACACCACAACATTAACAACTATTTGCAATACAATGGATTCAGAACACATTTTGGAAAGTGTTGCAGCGTCGCATAGTGGAACTGATGTGAAACCACAGAACAGTTTTTCCCAGATATGATTAAGTATCATCAGCATAATCAGAATATCTGACACAACAAAAACTGCTGAAGGTCATTTATAAACATTTAAGACAAAAAAGGTCAAAGATTGAGCCCTGGGGCACGCTGAAACTAACAGGAAGGATGTAGAATGAGAATGCTTTTGTAACATAAGACCTGAGCTGATTGTCTGCACAATGATAAAAGACAAAAGAAAAAGAGTTGTATGCTCAATAAATGGTGGTCCGCAGGATCAGAAGCTTTCTGGGTTGAAAACATTTCACTCAGTACTTCATACTCCAAGTCTAGTACAAATTCAATAAGATGTAAATGTTAGTACCAAATAATTATAGCAGCATCAAACTACTTAAAAAATAGTTTACTGTTCCCTTACCTTTTATGATGTTTGCAAGCATTGTGGTTACTATTGCAAGTGGTTACTATTGCAATCACTCAAATATTTTTTTTTTATATATTTTTTTCTTTTTTAGGTGTTTAGCTGCTCTTCTGTTCTAGCTACCTGTCATAGACAAATGTATTGTTGGCGAGATCAAGTGTCTTTATATTAGTAAGCACCAGCAGCTGCTAGTGCACAGCAGAGTAATGCAAGCAGAACAAAAGAAGACTTTGACTTAAGTTACATATGCCTATCAGCCGTCAAGCAGCTAATACTGAAGAGCACCTTAACATAGACATCCAAAAAAAAAAACAGTATTTGAGTAGTTGTAATAAGGACCACAGAAACACAATTAAAAAAATAACTTAATAATTTTCATGTAAAGGGAACAGAACTATCAATATTACACAGATAGTTACCATATTTCTTTGAATTTAATGTGCACTTTTTAAACCAATTTTTTCTTCTGCAAAATGGCCTGCGTCTTAAATTTGAGTATAGTGATGCATTTGTTACAAACGCCAACAAAAGGTGTGACTACTGTGGCAAAGCGCCCCGCCCCTGTGTGCATTCGTGTTCTGTGTTGTATGTTGCGTGTGTAAATGTTGGTGTATAGTCATTGGTACACGGGATATAAACGGGTCTGTGTTTCACGTGTATTTAAAAAGTGTATATTTGTATTTAGGCACGGGATTGCACATCACGCACGTGCATTTAAAATATAATATGTGAACACGGGGTTTCACGTAATTAATTCACGTGCTGGGATTCAAGTGAATAATTAATTAGTAATTGAATCCCAGCACAACAGTATATATAGATGCACATTTTCACTCAGTGGTGGTTGGGTGTTCGGAAGAGGAGAACGGGTGAGAGAGAGAGGAGTAAACGTAAAGTGAAGATAGTAAATATAATAGTGTTTGTTCTCACCGTGTTTGTTTGTCTCCGTGCACCGTTTGTTAAGTGTCAGTCGTTTTGTCTGTGTGTTTATTTTGGCGTCAAGTGCCGTGTCCTGTTTTGTACTGTTGAACCCTTTTATTTGTTAATAAACGCTGAGTGCAGCCATTGCACTCAGCTCATCATCAACCACTGTCTTTGTTTTGAATTCCTGTCTGGTCTGACGCCACCCACTCTGGCCGTCTTTGTGACACGTGGTGTCATCGTGGGATAACCGCGCCTCCAAGCGTCAGACCAGGAGGGGTTTTGTTTAGAAAAAAAAAAAAAAAAAAAAAAAAAAAAAAGAGGCAATGGCAGAAGACGCCATCAAACTGCGGGGCTGGTTCCTGGAGAATGCTGGGCTGGAGGCCCAGTCTCTGCCCATGGTCGTCCGGGCTCTGTGGATGATGGACTGTGAGAGATGGGAGGCATATCAGGAGGAACACACCCCAAACACCTTGGAGGAAGGTGTGGAGTTTGTCCTCAGCTACCTGGAGGCAACCATAAATGGAACAGCAGCCCAGGTAGCAGGACCACCAGCAGAGGAGTACCTGCTGTCCCCATCTCCACCAGCAGAGGGTGAGTACCTGCTGTCCCCATCTCCACCAGCAGAGGGTGAATGCCTGCTGGTTTTGCCTCCACAGCCCGAGCGGGAGGAGCCTGAGCGTCCACAGCCCGAGCGGGAGGAGCCTGAGCGTCCACAGCCCAAATGGGAGGAGCCTGAGCGTCCACAGCCCAAATGGGAGGAGCCTGAGCGTCCACAGCCCAAACGGGAGGAGCCTGAGCGTCCACAGCCCAAGCGGAAGGAGCCTGAACGTCCTACGCCTGAGTGGGAGGAGCCCGAACGTCCTACGCCTGAGTGGGAGGAGCCCGAACGTCCTACGCCTGAGTGGGAGGAGCCCGAACGTCCTACGCCTGAGTGGGGGGAGCCCGAACGTCCACAGCCCAAGAGGGGGGAGTCGGTGCGTCCACAGCCCAAAAGGGAGGAGTCGGTGCGTCCACAGCCCAAAAGGGAGGAGTCGGTGCGTCCACAGCCCAAAAGGGAGGAGTCGGTGCGTCCACAGCCCAAAGGGAGGCAAGTCGGGGCTTCCACAGCTCTGGGACCCAAGCCACCAGCAGAGGGGAAATGCCTGCTGGTTCAGCCCCAAGAGCCGGAAGGGGAGGGGTTACAGGCTCAACCCCCTGAAAATTTTTGGGGGGGAGAAGGGCAGGATGCTGGTGTCCCCCAGCAGCCTCTCGCTATGCTGCTGAAGGCAGCACGGCGCGCACATGCCCAGCCGCCACAGCAGAGGGAGCCAGCACCGCCACAGCCTCCCTCTGAGTGGCCAGCATCAGCCCCATCGCCTCTACCTCCGCCACCTCCACCAGCAGAGGGTGAATACCTGCTGGTTCCACCTCCACCGCAGTGGGAGGACTGCTGGCCCCTCCCACCTCCACCAGCAGAGGGTGAATACCTGCTGGTTCCACCACCGCCAGGAGCAGAGGAGCTGGAGCTGCCTCTGCCTCCACCACCGCCAGGAGCAGAGGAGCTGGAGCTGCCTCTGCCTCCACCACCGCCAGGAGCAGAGGAGCTGGAGCTGCCTCTGCCTCCACCACCGCCAGGAGCAGAGGAGCTGGAGCTGCCTCTGCCTCCACCACCACCAGGAGCAGAGGAGCTGGAGCTGCCTCTGCTTCCGCCACCGCCCGGAGCAGAGGAGCAGGAGCTGCCTCTGCTGCCCGTACCTCCACAGGGAGTACGGTGGCCGGAGCCCCAGAAAGGGGAGCTGCCGGCCACGAAGAAGGGGGACGAGGTCTGGAGACCACTTTCCCCAGCAGCAGTTTCGCTGCAGGAGTTCTTGTGGCCGGAGCCCCACAGGAGGGAGCTGCCGGCTACGAAGAAGGGGGAGGTCGGGGGACCACCTGCCCCCGCAGCTTTTTCGCTGCAGGACGGGACCAGCATGCTGTCAGCCGTGCCACTACCGGCAGGGGAGCTGACAGCATTTCCAGCCATGGGCCCACTGAAGCCTCCCTTCCCAGCCCGAGACTTTGGCCTGGACTGCTGGGTATTTAAGGGGGGAGGTGGCCGTTGAGGCCATGTGTGCTGCGCACAAGGGGGGGTATATGTGGCAAAGCGCCCCGCCCCTGTGTGCATTCGTGTTCTGTGTTGTATGTTGCGTGTGTAAATGTTGGTGTATAGTCATTGGTACACGGGATATAAACGGGTCTGTGTTTCACGTGTATTTAAAAAGTGTATATTTGTATTTAGGCACGGGATTGCACATCACGCACGTGCATTTAAAATATAATATGTGAACACGGGGTTTCACGTAATTAATTCACGTGCTGGGATTCAAGTGAATAATTAATTAGTAATTGAATCCCAGCACAACAGTATATATAGATGCACATTTTCACTCAGTGGTGGTTGGGTGTTCGGAAGAGGAGAACGGGTGAGAGAGAGAGGAGTAAACGTAAAGTGAAGATAGTAAATATAATAGTGTTTGTTCTCACCGTGTTTGTTTGTCTCCGTGCACCGTTTGTTAAGTGTCAGTCGTTTTGTCTGTGTGTTTATTTTGGCGTCAAGTGCCGTGTCCTGTTTTGTACTGTTGAACCCTTTTATTTGTTAATAAACGCTGAGTGCAGCCATTGCACTCAGCTCATCATCAACCACTGTCTTTGTTTTGAATTCCTGTCTGGTCTGACGCCACCCACTCTGGCCGTCTTTGTGACACTACCAAAGTACATAAACAGGAACGTGACTGACTGCCCGAGAAAAGATGAACAAAAACATTACTGCCCGATCTCGAATCATCCATGACATACAGGCAGCCATTTTCAAAGAAGCGCCATTAGCTTTCTAAGGAATTCAGAGAGAAGCTTTTAACATTTCAGTGTTTCATTATTAATTTCATTATTATTGTGAAACAGACAGCTGCAAATTGCCTCCATACCAGGAGTGCAAATTGTTTTGAAAATTGGTGCTAAACTGTTTTGAAAGTTTAGCCTCAGAGAGCCTACTGGTGCCTACATAGTTGGAACAAGATCCAGGACTGGAATGAACTTAAGCTCATTGACAAGGTGCATACGCTCCAAGTTTATCACAATACTGTCACAGTTTTTGGACTAAGAAACATCACAAGAACATATTTACATGCTCACACCAGGAGGGTAAATAAGAGTCAACATCAGGGTTCGTTTTCAGTGCAAATAAAATCTTTACACCTTTTTTAAGGGCGTGCTGATGATGCATATTGTGGTATTTTAAATTACTTTAACAGTTTTTGGACCCTCCAGTCTCTCACCAAGCTGTAACTGAGTACCAGAGAGTCCATGTATATCAATTAAAATAACAAAAAAAAATTGACATAGCATATTTACATGGAAATCAGGAGTAGATGACCTGTTCACTGCTGGATGAAAATCTCAAATATTATGCCAAGTTATTCTTATACATGGTAGACTTTTTATTCAGCCCTGTTGCTTGCAGTGTAACTTGCATGTACTTCAAAATAAAACCGGTTTTGTCCACAGCTTCTCAGTTCTGCAGTTGCAGGCATGGAATAAATTGAATGAAGAAAGGATCTATGAAATGAAAAATATCATATGGGAGATACTGAAATTGAAGAAGGGAACTATGAAAAAGACCTAGGAGTTTATGTTGACTCAGAAATGTCTTCATCTAGACAATGTGGGGAAGCTATAAAAAAGGCTAACAAGATGCTCGGATATATTGTGAGAAGTGTTGAATTTAAATCAAGGGAAGTAATGTTAAAACTTTACAATGCATTAGTAAGACCTCACCTAGAATATTGTGTTCAGTTCTGGTCATCTTGTTACAAAAAGGATATTGCTGCTCTAGAGTGCAAAGAAAAGCGACCAGAATTATCCCGGGTTTAAAAGGCATGTCGTATGCAGACAGGCTAAAAGAATTGAATCTATTCAGTCTTGAACAAAGAAGACTACGCGGTGATCTGATTCAAGCATTCAAAATCTTAAAAGGTATAGACAATGTCGACCCAGGGGACTTTTTTGACCTGAAAAAAGAAACAAGGACTAGGGGTCACAAATGGAGATTAGATAAAGGGGCATTCAGAACAGAAAATAGGAGGCACTTTTTTACACAGAGAATTGTGAGGGTATGGAGCCAACTCCCCAGTAATGTTGTTGAAGCTGACACCCTGGGATCCTTCAAGAAGCTGCTTGATGAGATCCTGGGATCAATAAGCTACTAACAACCAAACGAACAAGATGGGCTGAATGGCCTCATCTCATTTGTAAACTTTCTTATGTTCTTATGTTCTGTATACTGACCTGCTAAAGGTTTGTGGTGCTAGAGGGGTGGGGTATTTGTTGCCTGTTTTACCCCACTTTGCATGCTTGCTAAGGGATGCTGTGTTTTTGTTAAGTACTAACATGGTTAGGCACTTAGATCTTTAAAAGGCTCTTAGCTATTTTTCAAATTGGACATTGGACATTTCATTTACTGAGTGATACAAAACCATCATACTTTGAATTATATTACACAATTGTTTACTTGAACCAAAATAGTGTTTTAATGGCATAGAAACCAAATACTCAAGAGTTTCACTTGTAAGTGTTTTGCCATGTTGTACAGTATTTATATTCCAGAATGTCTGGTAACCATGCTCCCAATGCCAGCTGCGGTTTTGTAAACTAGCATTACTCACCTGCTGGGCGCTCAAGCTGAAATTCAGTCAGTGCGCTGCTGAGCGCTCAAACTTAAAATTAGTCAGTGCAGTGCTGGGTGTATAGAGGCTTAGCTATTTACGAAAAATGCTACATCTGTTTCCTTCATTCCTCCCTGTTCAGTTATAACCTGCTCAGAGGCTATTAAGTTAGCATGAGTCTAATAAAGGGCAGATATTAGATCACGTATTTATTATCCCATGTGGAATATTTATTGGTGGAGCCCATGCAAGTGTCCATCACACATGTTTAGCTATTTCTTAAGAACAGTTCATCCAATTGTGATGAAACTTGACACGTATAAGAAGCTTAGCATGGTTATGTTCTCGAGATCTGAAAGAATTATAGTCAGGCAATTGTTAGGAGATTCTGGTTCACTGGGAGAGTTATATCTTAGGAGACACTTGTTCACGCATATTTGTTATGGTGATCTTCTTTTCTACCCTACAGACACCTGTACTGTGTTATTTAAATTAATAGTGGGGTATATGTTTTATAGATTACTTTAAAATCTTTTTGTTATTGTGAATGACCCAAAAAGGGTGTGTGTGTGTGTGTGTGTGAGGAAACCTTTCACACAATTTTAAATCTAGTTACCAACGGTTATCAGGAAAGCAAATATTCTATGCCAATAAGCATTACTGAGTTTTGCTATTGTCTGATTACTGTTTTTAGCCAGAAGAGAATACAGGAGTCGATCAGTGCAGCCCCATCAGAACCAGAGACCACCCGCTACAAGTCAGTCAGGCCCCATCCTGGATAGCCAGCAGGTATCAACCTCTGCCCAAGGACTTGTCCAGAGGCTGTCCAACAGTCAGTTGTCCTTCAATACATCAATAGCCTCTGTATTCTCCCAAGTTCCACGTTTTTCTACTGCCGGCCAGCTGAACGCGCAAGGGCAGGCTGCTGCAATGCACAGGTCTAGCCAGGCCTCCTCCACGAGCTCCACGCTCAGTTTACTGTTTGGGAAGAGGAGCTTTTCCAGTGGTCTGGTCATCTCTGGACTATCTGCAGCTGATGGAGGAAACACGACAGATACTCAGTCATCCAGTAGTGTTAACATTACTGCTGGCCCTACAGCAAGATCTGCGAGTCATGCAACACAGGTAATATAATGTTATCTTTGTATAGGAGATGGGGCCATGTTAAATGGCAGGATACATTGACCTTATGCACTTTTCAAGTGTGGAGCAGAATTCTTGAGGTGATGTCATTCATATACTGTATATTGGGTGGCCTCACATCTTGGATGTTTGACAATGTAAAGCATTGAACATGTTAATTGTTGGTGTTCTTGCGCTAACCTTAAAATCAAGGTTGACAACCTAATGCCAAAATTCTTTAGTGCTGCATAAATAACTATTAGAGCCTAGAAATAGTGAATGTGACACACTGCCTGTGGGTTACTTTACTTGAGTTTACAATGCAACATTAAACTTTGGGTTTAGTTACCAAAATCACATTTAATCTTGGCTGCCAAAAAGTACAAATTGATTCAAAGTCCCCCGGTCCCCCCTATAGTATTAACCATAGTTAAACTGTGTTTAAATGTGTTCTTTTTACTCCTACTTGAGTACATGATGTCAAAATTCTTGCATAGGTCATTTTCACCTGTCCCCATCAGTAGGTTGGTATAATATAAAACAAAGTGAATAATTTGGGTAAATAAGCTAGTGTTTGGAATAAGGGTTACAATATGTGTTGAAACTGGACATAATACAACATGTAACTAGTGTCTGTTCAGTGTGGATTCATTGCTTGCTCATTTAAGTTATCTTAAGATATTCATATAAACAATATCCACTTAATTGTCACATACTGTATGTTATTTTACAGGGATGTAGTGACCCAGTTATTAGACCAAGGAAGGGGTAACTTAGCTAGATCAGCATTTAAATATGTACAGGCTTGTTAGTACAAAATAATGTATAACAATTTATATATTTTTTGTTTATTTTCTAAAGTGGACTTCTGAAGCCTGCGAAACTCTGGACGTCACCAATTCCAGTCAACCAAATGGCTCGATGCTGTCTAAAGATAATGTACCTTCTTCTGAGAAAGAGAATGCACAAGTAGATGACAAGAATCAAGTAGAACAGCCTAGCACTGCTTTACACAAACTGTCAGAGCATAAAAAATTATGATATTGCAATGCCCTGCTTTAACAACAAGTGCTTTATGATTACCCAAATGTTTTTTGTATGGAAAGCCGCCATCCACATGTCCAATTAATGATAGATAAATATGAACGCTAATTTATGTTCTCAAACAGCCAATGCCGAAAAAGGAAATTAAGAACTGACCCTACGTTTAAAATAAGAAGAAAATAGCAGATACACCTGGTACGCTAAAATAATTATTAAGAAGAAGAAGAAGAAGAAGAAGAAGAAGAAGAAGAAGAAGAAGAAGAAGAAGATGTTTATTCTTCACCTTTAGCTTGCACACAGAATATACATTGTTAGATTTGGTACTTATGGGGGGCAGGGCAGTATGGGTGTGTCACTGCTAATGTCTCATTGTCCAGGATATACTGTCTGTTACTGTGTGAATGAAGAAGACAATGGGACAGTACACATTGTCTTAAAATGCCTTGTCGTCAGTGGCTTAACATTCTACAATTATGCCTAATATTCATATATTCCCTAGTTCTAATGCCAGAAAGCCACAGCTTATTCATAATCCTTCGTTTTTGATTAACAACCAAAAAAATTATAATATTCAGGCAGACATCTACGCCATTCAAGTCATAACTACAGCTGATATACAGAATGCTGTGCTTGTTCTCCTCACACGTTTGCATATTGTGCTGTTTAAATCAACATCCAATTTATCTTTTCTGTTCCAGCATTACACAACAAAGCCAAGGAATATGTTCTGCTAAAAAATGATAAGTGAAAGGTTTATTTCATTTTCACTTTTGTGCTTTCCTTCCTCTCATGTGTCTTTAAGCAGAAGCTAAGCTATACAATAAGCATGTTTTTAATACAGTTGAAATGAACAGAAACAGTGGCATCTGGCAGATTTGTATTCACCAGAATTAAATGTCTCTTAACACACTGAATGACTTTTACATGTCTGATAAATGGATGTGTAAGCTCATTATGAACCGTTTAAAAAATATTTCCCTGTCTATAATAGGGTCATGTATGGTTTGCATACAGTATCATTATAAACCAGTGTTTTTTTATACCTGATTATGTGTAATGGGGCAGCTTTCAAATTAAATGATAAAAGTGTTTTGTAAATATATGTAAAAGGAGGATGTATGCTTAATTTGCAATTTGCATGTCAGTGTCTGAAACCATTCCGGGTTTAAGCAACCTTCATTTGTATTCTTCATGTCTAATGTGATGCCACTAATAGAACACAATGAATACCATTGTTATCTGCATGTAAAAACATAATTATATATAAGGCCAATACAATAATGCAATTAGAGTAATATGTAATATCACTTTCAGGTCTAGGTGGCGCAGCAGTATAATTCACTAGCTGGAAGATAAACAGGCGACTGGGTGACTCCTGTGTAGTTGACTTTTCCAATTCCGTAGAGTATTGTGCTTAACTTTATCTTTCAGTTTTTATTAAAATGATAAAAAAAGACTTGCAGTACAGTTTTTTTTTTTAATACTGTGCATGGATACACTTATTTTGAAGATGCTTAGTTGACTGTGATTATTATAAGGTCAGTGACTTATCAAAAAATCTATGTTCCAGAAGACTCCATTTTCTGATACACATGAGTTAACCAAGATTGAACAAGGCAAAATTGCTGATGAGCTCCTGTAATATACTGTTGATGGGTGCTGGATTAAAGTAAAGAACATATTTTTCCTTTTGATTGGTCCCATTTATTTAGTGGTTCTTCAACTCACCTTAATATATTATTTCCCCAATTTATTATACCCAGTTTTGCCCAATTTGTATGTTGCCTCATCGCTGCACAGGACTGAAGATCGTCAAGTTGAGTTAATTACCTCTTTTAGCCCGTTGAGCCTAAACAATGGATGTCACCCAACAGCGGAACCCTGGAGTCCTGGGCCCTTCCTGAGAAATGTGGTGAACTAAGCCAAGATTTCTAATGCATTTTATTTTAAAAATCTCTGATACTACACTACTGACAAGGCTTCTTCTCTGTGTTGGTCCTCCAGTAAAAAGGCTCTCTGCTGACAGAGTATTCCATTCATAGAAGATATTTACTTTAGTGTCATTGACCTGGCCAACAGTGAAACTGTGGAGCAATGAAAATGGTACTAAAGCAAATAAAAGGCACACATGGATTTTAAAACTTGAGATACTACACCTTTAAGAGTCAGTGGGGTGAATAATTCCATTTATTCAGTCCCCTTAAGGGTTGAAAATCCCACATGTATTGTGGAGTTGAAATTGCCAAGAGCAAAGAGCATGCGAGTGGTGAGTACATCAGTTTCCCTTGTGTCTTTAATGTGATGTGAAAGGTGGCTGCCAAGTCTTTTAAATTAACCCTGAAGATACCATTTCAAACCTAAATATAGGGAAGGCATGTGCAACATTTTGTTCAAATGTTTATCAGCATATCATACAATATATTGTGAATGTGCAGCTTTGATTCTAAACTTAAGGTAGATAAGGTTTTCAAATAAACGTCTGTCACCCCATATTTACAAAATATTACAAAGTTGTATTTAGTGCATGCTGCATTATGTTCATATTGCTCCAGTTCACTGAACACCACTGCTTGGCACACCAAATGCAGATTTAAAAAACAAAAAAATAGGATTGGATATGTACTAGGTTTAAACACAATGGAAAATAAATTCAGTTGATTCCAACATAGATCTATATCAATATAAAAGCATTTAAAGAATGTGGTCATATGTAACACACTTACAGTAAAAACCTAAACATCTCTCCTGTTCCTTATTTCTCCCACAATCCCCAGTGGCTTTCCTTTTGGAATTGAAATTGTTCCAAGAATTGAAGACTCTACATTTTCAAGGGTCTGCTGCACAACCTGAATAAAGGAATGGCTAAACAGTTCCCTTTCTCATCTATGATGTACTCTTGCTTTCCAGTACTCCCTCTGAGGTTTACTTGAAAGCCAAAACAATCCAGGTTCTTTCTATTATTTAAATTGTCGATTCATTTGATTGCAGCATTATATTTTAACTCTTTCATGCTCAAAATAGTTAAATGACAGAGGACAGATATCTTCAGATACCCCAGATTCTGATACTCCTTAAAGCTTGTCCTAAAAGTATGGACAGAACAAGTTTCATTGCAATTGAATAAGCACTCTAGTATTTACAGTATGTAAAAACTTGCCACACGGATATCCATATGTGATGAGGATGGCTTGTGGTGATGTCAGACCAGGAAATACAGCCACACACAGTACTATGGGTGAAGCGCTGATGTGAGGATTTATTTTAAAACAAAAGATTTAAACAAAAGACTTTCACAAAACAAAACAGACAGACAAACACTGAACAAACCCTAAATAAAACAAGTATCGTGCTGGTGTAAAGCCGGCTCTGACGCTCCCAGCGTGGGAAAGCAGCAGGGACTCCTTCTCCTCATCGTGGATAAAAAGCAGGGCTGATGTCTGTTCTCCGGGATTGGTAGCCGGCCCACCTCTGCTCTGGATTGCTTGGCATAAAAGCGATTCTGGCTTCAGGCTTGTGAGATCGGAGTTCACTCACACTCCCTCAGAATTGGACATTCAAAATTGGGGGAAAAATAAATAAAAATAATAATTGGTCACTAAAAAAACTATTAAAAAAAATCTCTTGGAAAAAAAAAGTTTTGTAGTAATGTGTAATATGGATTTACTGGCCTGCAACTTCAGCCAAAGCCTATAAATGCAGTGAATCGATACTGGATACATTGCTAGGCCAGCGTAATAAAACCTGCATATGTTTGCTATTTGTTAAACGTGACATTATTGATCTAATAATGCTGCGTTTGAATTGTCAATGAAAAAACGATAGCTTTATATTTTTCACCACTGCTTGAAGTATAAACAATCCCTCATAAGCAAAATCCACTGCACATTAGGTAAATCATATTGCTAGTTTGAAACCAAATGCATATAGTTACCAGGTGGTCCTGTCAGAAAGACGTGTTTATACATCTTCTGATCCTTATAAACAGGCTCTTATTTTCAAGATTACTTCCAGCACACACGCAGCCGTGCCACCATGGGTGCACGCACAAATCTAAATTTAGAATGTGCTTTCAAGCTACGACATGTAACCATTACCGTATGGGTATTTACCTCTTAAAGACCCGAAACATGAATAAGAAATATCAAAGCTGAGTAGAGTCTGTGACACAGTCATGGCCCACCCCCGAGGACATAAAAGCACTGCGGTCACAGACCTCAACGCCTTTTTCCTTTCAAGAATTGACTTCACAGAAGAGCTGATTCAGATAAGTACTTGTTACTTTTTCTTCTATATATTTTGCATTGTTGTGTTTTTATACAAAGTATATGTGATATTAAAAATATTTGCTGTATTAGTTTGACTAACTATGTGTATTTGTGCACTACAGCCTGTTGTTTGTTACGTCCCACTGCGGCCTTATGCCCCACGTGAAGCCAGCAGCTTGAGTGGCTCCTTCCCAGGGATCAAGCAACATTAGTCTGCTGACTTTGTGCTCTCCCGCCAGGCTGCAATAGCTCTGGCTGGAGTTATTTATTTCTCGTTTTGGCTTTGGCTAAAATTAGGGGACGTTTTATATTATTTATGTAATTGTTAGACTGTTTTTTGTTGACGTTTTTTTCTCATTGTGTTTTTTCCGTTTTTATAGAGACTAAGCGCAGGCCTGTGCAACATGAGAGCAGCTGCTGGGCTAATAGCAGCACTGCACAGGACCAAGACCCGGTGTCGTCCAGGTTCTGACCTGGTACCGATCCGGTTTCTACCCGGTCCTACATGGCTCGCTACCGACCTGTGCTCATGCCACCGGTTCTGTACCAAACCAGTCTTGTTTGGGTCTTGGCCCGCCCGGTTACAGTCTATAAGCAGATCGAGGCAGCACCTGTACATCTGTATACTGTACACTGCATTGCTCATTTCTTGCATCATGCTTGGGTTTTATTTCTGCGACACACAGGGCCGGCATCAGGGGAGGTGCAACTGCACCCGAGTCAATTTCTGAGCCTACTTTAATGACTAGATGTAAAAAATATACAAGTACCATCTATTCTACTGGGATTAGAAAAAAAAAAATGTAACAAGGTAGTATTGGCGGGCTGTCAATCAAAACACAAATTCGCAAATCACAGTTGACAGATTGTTTATCTGGAGGCGGGACGTAGAGCGAGCGCTGTGGCAATAGGTCAGAATTAAGGTCATGTGATTGCTCAGGTCAGTATTAAGGTCATCTGATTGCTCTACTGGGAGATGTGATACTAAAGATGTCATTTCGTGAGACCGAACAAAACTGGATAATCTGATTTGGCGAAAATATTCCACCTTCATGCCGTGAAACATGTTCTGCTTGTTCGGTCGAACAGCTCAGTCTGCTCGAGGAGCAGTTCCACATGGTGAAACATGGGGGAGCCCCTAAGGTACAGCCTATGGCCAAATGTTTTGCATCACCTACATTATTTTTATTTGGATTTGTAACTACTGCTTGAAACTTTGTCTAAAAAAAATAAAATCATCACAATGCACAAACAGCATCCCCAAATCGATGTTAGCAATGACGCTAGAAAAGAAATGGAACTAAAATGATTTCGTGATGAGGCTAAAAGCTGTTCCTGTTCCACATCGAACAAGCTGAACGTGTTGGAGTCTTTCTACCTCACGAAATTCCGCCTTAACTAATGGATGATCAAAATTCAGTATTTAAAAAAGTATATATGTCATAAATGACCAAAGTTTTAATTGTTTTATTCACTGGTGTTTTTATTGTATACTGTTTTAGTGGCACAATTTATTGTATTTTTTACACTGTGTGTTTTATTTATTTTTATACCCAAAGGGAGACTCCAATAAGGGGTTAAATTTATATGTTTTATGTACCCAAAGGGAGATCCCAATAAGAAGTTTTATGTGTGTGTTTTATCCTTTTAATTATTTTATCACGGGCACGGTCACAAGTGATTGGGACCTTAATTGTAGTCAGGTGCAAGTCATCAGCACCCCTTGATTAGTTCCCCTATATAACTGGAACCAAAAGAACAGAAATAGAGAAGATGGGGGGAACACACTGCAACCGGACCGCTGCCATTTTGGACATGGAAGGAGCACTGGAGCCTAAGTAATAAATACATTGAAGAGAAGTAGAAGGAAACAAAACGGCACAACTGAAATGCAGTGAAGACTCTACGTCACAAAAAAGAAGTACTCTTTCATTGTTGAGACTAAGAGAATACTGTTTCACAATGCACTGTGAGTATATGTAAGCGTCCCGTCTGATGGAAGCTAGTGTTCTAGTTATTCTTAACTGTTACACAACTCCAGTACATAGGGACAGTGAATGGAATGAGTAACCTTGTGACAGGAATACAATGATTCTTGGTTGTAAATCTCCCTCCCCACCTGTGAGGGCGCTAAGAGTTCCCTGGACGGGCTGGCCTGACAGTTCTTTCCTAGGGTTCAAGGGAAGTCGGCCAGCTAGAAAGGGGGTGGGACTCCATTGCATTAACGCATTGACCCAGAAGGGAAACGACGTGGTAGCTACAGATTGGAGAGGCGGTTGCACTAGTTTACCAAGAGGTCATGTGTGACGGCATAAAAGGGGGATGGAGAATCGCAATCTGTTCCGTTGCTTTGGTTTGTGAATTGAACCTGGAAGTACTGTGAGAGACCCAGTGAGATAACAGTATCGTGGGTGTTTTGTTTGTTTGTTTGTTTGTAATTTGTCTTATTTGCCAATTACTAGACGGCTAACACGATTCTTCGAGCACTACTACTGCACACACCCAGGACTGGTGACCATGTTAGTATTATTGTGGGGTGGATATATTGTGTTTATTGTTTGGGGACTGCAACCCGTTGTTATTTACTCCGTGCAATACACATTGTTGTGTATTGCTGGGGTCCTATTAATTTGCCACCAGACCTGGATATAATAAAGCCTCTTTTTCTAACCAGATTAAATCTGTCTGTTTGTTTCACACACTGCATCACTGTTGCACCTGTATCCACTCAGCCACTTGTTCAACAGTACAGTATACTGTTGAACTGGAAGGTATCTTTATTGTATTATGAGTGCTGACGCATTGTAGTTTTGTCTGTCTACAGGCCTTCTCTCTCCCTCCGTTCCAGAAGAAGGATTGCAGAGAAGATGGACTGCTGTATTACCTGCAGACACCCCGATAAGTGAGGCTGTCACCTACTATAGTTAAGTATCAGTGGCTGGGTAGGAAGACTAATGCTCTTGTAGGGAGTGTGGGACA
The DNA here is from genome assembly GCF_902713425.1 of Acipenser ruthenus. Taxonomy (NCBI): domain Eukaryota; kingdom Metazoa; phylum Chordata; class Actinopteri; order Acipenseriformes; family Acipenseridae; genus Acipenser; species Acipenser ruthenus. Next base: position 44,569,576 of record NC_081194.1, read on the forward strand.
TTTTTAAATCCTCTGGTGGGACTGAACTATACCTGTTACTTACCTAAATACTTTCTGTATGGATATTAAATTACAGAATCCCTGGGAAAACCATTGTTATTTTAGGGGGTATAGGTGTTCTTGTTGTTGACATTTTTGTGTGGGGGAAAAAAACTGTGTTATATTGACTTCTGTTGTTTGACATAATAAAGAACAGCCATTTTACTTACCTGTCTGTGTTGTTCCTGTGTGTTCCTGGGGTGGTCCGGTGTTCAGTCTGAGATCCAAATAACCTGGGGGGTATAGAAGAGAAGGTTATTACAAAGAATATACTTGCCTGTAAAGTCACGCAAACATAACCTTGACACATGCTTTTGAGATATTAATTTGTTAATACAATTATGTTTTCACTTATGAGTTGTAACAAATGCATTTGTACTGTGGGATAGGTTTTGAGATGCACATGTGTTTTTCTTTTTTTTTTTTTTTTTTAAAGAAACGTTTTCATACTAACTTCAGTACTTGATAACATTAATTTAAATATCCAATTGATGCCTATGACAAATTTGAAGCTATTAATATGAGTCAATATTATTAACTAAATTGAGTTATTAATCAAATTGATTAATCTTGTTACATAATTGATTTATTAATATTGTTATTTGATTGATTACTGTCTTAAAATCATTTTAGAATATGTTTTGCTGAAAAATAAAGTACATTTTTGACCGACTCAGATTTGCTGATGTACAGCCCAGTAAATTCTTGCACTGGCACTGGCGACACAAGTTGACGACAAGCACGGCAGATGTTCTTCCTGCCTGGGGCCAGTGGATGCCAAGGAGACCCTGGTGAACCCCAGTTTCTGCATTTTGTGCACATTTCTCTAAGCGCACACTGGAGAAACGTCTCTCCTGCAGCTCTACAGAGTGCTCTGCGTACCTCACTCCTGCACAGCACTCTTCCACATCACCCTCTATTAGAGGTTGCTGCGTCCTCACCACATTGCTCGGGGCCAAGGAAGACCAGACAACGCACCAGGGAATGTAGCCCACACAGGAAACCGTCTTCAGGGTCTTCTTCATCTTCCTCTGCTTCTCCTTCTCCTCCCCTGAGGAAGAAGAAGAGTTGCCGTTCCAAGAGATCGGCGGACTCAGAGCTGATGGAAAAGCTCTGGACAGCTGTTTCCCACCAAGGATCAGTACTCGCACTGGGGCCCCAGGGGGCTACGAGCGCAGATTGGCAACAGGAGGACATGCTGTCCATCGCCGCCTCTGAGGGGGGCGAAAAGGAGCAGGCGTTCCTGTCCGAGGACGTGGAGTCAGACAGCACATCCCCTGCGGTTAAGCTCTCCCTGTCGTTGGAGCTTCTCCCACTGATCAAGAGAGCAACTGCAGTCTCGCATGTGCCCTGGCCTACACAAGGTGAGACAAGACAGACCATCTTTCATGATCAGCCTACCACCTCTCCCTTGTTCCCCCCCAGTGCACCTGGATTTTCTTTTTGAGATCCAGTCTTCCTGGGACCATCCAGCTACAGCTCCTGCTGTTTTCCGGTCAATGGACGCCCTATATAGGGTGAATGATGTGGAGAAGCTGGGCCTGGCCCAGATGCTTCAATTGGCACCTAATTTTGGCATCCTGTCCAAGGACGCTACCTGCCCCAACAAGCAGTGCCAGGTCTCAGAGGTGATCCTCAAGCGTGCCTATTCAGCCAGTGTGTTCGCCACACACAGGGGCAATTATAATTGTATTCTGGTAGCCTACCAGTCCTATTTGCAGAGGTCCCTTTACACAAGTCACAGGCCCTCACCACAACAGCTGGAGGAGCTGCACCTGGTTGATAAGAACCTGCTCTGTGTGTCGAAACTCAACATACAGGCTGTGGGCAGGAACCTGGCTGTGCTGGTAGCTGCACACAGGCAGCTTTGGCTTTCCCAGACACGCGTGCCTGACGGGGACAAAGCACCGCTGTTGGATGCCCCTGTTACATAAGGGAATACGTTTGGTCCCACGGTGGACGAGATGCTGCAGTGCTCTCACCGTGCGCGGGAATCCCCCAAGGAGCTGGTTCGCCTGCTTCCCAAGCGACCACCACCAGTGCGCAAACCAGCAGCAAACTGAAGCCCAAGGCCCCAGCAACCTCAAAGACTGGCACAGCCGGATGCGCCTGCTGCCAGAGGTGGTGTTCAGAATCGGCGAGCAGCTGTGGGCCACGGAGGCCTTAATAGGTTCCACCACCCTGCGCAGAGACAAAAGCCTCAGGATGGATGGTAGACTGTGGCGGAGTGTCCCGTCCCTATGTATAATTATTTGTATTTTTGTTTGCGGCGCGGGTAAAAGCGCCGCGTCTTTTATTACTTGTATTTAAAACCCCGTGAGGATGCATGACTGATCAGCTACTGATTATTTAACTAGCTGACAGTCATGCATCCTTACCAAACGCGTGCAGACTCTGGCCGAGGGGTAATAAGATAATTAACAGCTAGTTAACCCCTCGGCCAGAGTATAAGAACCTGCAGCTGTCCGTTCTGCAAGGTGGTGTGTGTACAGAGGAGAGTACGGAGAGCGGAGAGAGCAGAGAGCAAGCAGACGATAACAATTGCTAAAACGTGCTGGATTAGCCAGCACGTCACTTACTTGTTTGTCTGTTTATTCGTTTGGCCCTTGTGCCTTTTTGTTTTGTGTTTTGTTTACATCTTTTGTTTAATTATTAATAAGTCCAGCTGAGTGCCGTTGCACTCAGCTTCACCCGCCCATCCATTGTTTGACTTCCTGGTCCGTGACGTCACCAATGCAAGCCAGACTGTCACATATGGTGTCCTGCGTGGGACAAAACAACGCCTCCAACAGTCGGACCAGGAAGGAAAAGGACGTTTTTTTCAAAAAGTATTTTTTTTTTTTGTGTGTGTGTGTGTTTTGGAGAAGAGAGAAAAAATAAATAAATAAATAAACAATGCAACCGCAGCAACAGCAGGAGGATGGCTGGGAGGTGTACATGGTAAATCTCGTGGCGGAGTTGTGCCCTGGCTGTGGGGCATATGGGCACACGGTGGCCATATGCCCCACACAATACGAAGAGGTGGAGCGCGAGCACCCAGCACCCAGAAGGAGGGAGCGCGAGCACCCAGCGCCCAGAAGGGGGGAGCCCGTGCATCCAGCGCCCAGAGGGGGGGAGCCCGTGCATCCAGCGCCCAGAGGGGGGGTAGCCCGTGCATCCAGCGCCCAGAGGGGGGGAGCCATTGCTGCCTTCTCCAACGCCAGAGGGAGAGGAGCCATTGCTGCCGTCTCCAACGCCAGAGGGTGAGGAGCCCTCGCTGCTGTCTCCAGCACCAGGAGCAGAGCAGCAGGAGCTGCCTCTGCCTCCGCCACCACCACCGCTAGGGGCAGAGCAGCAGGAGCTGCCTATGCCTCCGCCACCTCCACCAGCAGAGGGTGAATGCCTGCTGGTTCCGTCTCAAGCACTGTGGGAGGACTGCTTACCGCTCCCAGCTCCACCAGCAGAGGGTGAATTCCTGCTGGTTCCGCCTCAGCCGCCGTGGGAGGACTGCTTGCCGCTCCCAGCTCCACCAGCAGAGGGTGAATACCTGCTGGTTCCATCTCCACCTCCACCAGCAGAGGGTGAATACCTGCTGGTTCCACATCCACCGTCATGGGAAGGACTGCTCCTGCCCTGCTTCGCACCGCCCAAGGATGCCTGCTTCGCACCACCCAAGGATGCCTGCTTCACACCGCCCAAGGATGCCTGCTTCGCACCGCCCAAGGATGCCTGCTTCGTACCGCCCAAGGATGCCTGCTTTGCACCGCCCAAGGATGCCTGCTTCGCATCGCCTGGGGCTGCCTGTTGCTCCGCATCGCCTGGGGCTGCCTGTTGCTCCGCATTGCCTGGGGCTGCCTGTTGCTCCGCATCGCCTGGAGAGCCACCAGTTACAGGGAACGAGGGAGAAGTGGAGCTCCCGCTGCCGCCTCCATGGCCAGGAGCTCCCCTCCCGAGTTCGCCTCCCGAGGGTCCGCTGCTGCTGCTGCCGTCGCCTCCCAAGGGTCCGCTGCTGCTGCCGTCGCCTCTCAAGGGTCCGCTGCTGCTGCCGTCGCCTCCCGAGGGTCCGCTGCTGCTGCCGTCACCTCCCGAGGGTCCGCTGCGGCTGCCGTCGCCTCCCGAGGGTCCGCTGCGGCTGCCGTCGTCCCCCAAGGGTCCGCTGCTGCTGCCGTTGCCTGCCGAAGGTCTGCAGCTGCTACCTTCGCCTCCCGAGGGTCCTGTTTTGCCTGGGGTCGCTACCAGTCCTGCCATGCGGCAGGAAATACTGTGGCTGGAGCCCCATGAAGGGGAGCTGCCGACCACGAAGAAGGGGGGGGGAGGTCAGGAGACCAGCTCCCCCAGCCGCACTTTCGCGGCAGGAAATACAGTGGCTGGAGCCCCATGAAGGGGAGCTGCCGGCCACGGAAAAGGGGGGGAGGTCAGGAGACCAGCTTCCCCAGCCGCACTTTCGCGGCAGGAAATACTGTGGCTGGAGCCCCATGAAGGGCAGCTGCCAGCCATGAAGAAGGGGGGGGGAGGTCAGGAGACCAGCTCCCCCCGCAGCAATTTCGCTGCAGGAGAAAGGGTGGCCGGAGCCCCACGGAGGGGAGCTGCCAGCCATGAAGAAGGGGAGGCAGGTCTGGAGACCACCCCCAAAAATTTTTTGGCCAGAGGAGCCGGCCTGTGCGCGGGCCATTGGAACGCTACGGCTGTTTGGGTGGGAGGAGGACATCCCACCATGGCTGCCACCTTTGGTCCATTGCTGCCCCTGTTCCTGCGCCAGGACTGCTAACCGGGACTTTGGGGACTAAGGGGGGAGGTGGCCGAAAAGGCCATGTGTGCTGCGCACAAGGGGGGGCATGTGTGGCGGAGTGTCCCGCCCCTATGTATAATTATTTGTATTTTTGTTTGCGGCGCGGGTAAAAGCGCCGCGTCTTTTATTACTTGTATTTAAAACCCTGTGAGGATGCATGACTGATCAGCTTCTGATTATTTAACTAGCTGACAGTCATGCATCCTTACCAAACGCGTGCAGACTCTGGCCGAGGGGTAATAAGATAAATAACAGCTAGTTAACCCCTCGGCCAGAGTATAAGAACCTGCAGCTGTTCGTTCTGCAAGGTGGTGTGTGTACAGAGGAGAGTACGGAGAGCGGAGAGAGCAGAGAGCGAGCAGACGATAACAATTGCTAAAACGTGCTGGATTAGCCAGCACGTCACTTACTTGTTTGTCTGTTTATTCGTTTGGCCCTTGTGCCTTTTTGTTTTGTGTTTTGTTTACATCTTTTGTTTAATAATAACCTAACATTCTTTTCCTACCGTATTTGGGAGTGAAGCTCGATTTGTTTCTGAAATATTTTAAGGCTACCAGTACAATGTTTACAGGCACTAAGGCATCTGCTTTGGCAGCTGTCAATAGCTGTATAAATCAAATTCTTGATTCTCTAAATTTAAGGACAATACAATATAAATATTTCTCTTTCTTCAGCTCCAATGTTAAACTGTTACTAGCAGAAGTCTTTTTGGGGGTGTCATATTGGCAGAAGATCTTTTACTGTTAATAAGAAACTCCAAAAAGGATGCTGCAAGTAGATTTTACTAATTATAGTCGGTCCGAAAAAAGAAAACAAAAACAGAAAGAAATCCACATCAAAGACAAACATTGGGAAGGATGGCAGGATTCCACCTCCAGAGTAAGACTGCCAAACATCAAAGATTTATAAATATATGTGCAATGTTATAATACAGAACAGATATCTAAGCAAATATCCAAGCGCTAAATAGCCTATATAGTATTTACTCTGGCTATTTAAGAGAGTATTCAAAATATTTACTGGTAGGATATCGGACACAACAAGAAAAGCAGAGGATTAAAATTGATACAGCGGGCAGATGTTGTTATTAGCAATCACAGTCACAATATTGAACATGAAGCCAGAAGCAGGGGGCGGGGGTCAGACATGATAATAAGGTACATTGTTGGGTTTTTCCCCACTCTGGTATACACATTAAAACAAATTCTGTCAATATACTGTCAACATGCACTGTGACACAAATGAGTGATTTTTTATTTTTCCACCTTCCAAATTAAATAAAAAACTACTATGAATGTTTTTTATGTTTTAAAGGTGTGACAACTAAAATCCATTCCTGTTCCCCCATGTGATGAAGATCGATCTCTTTTGTTGATGCTTGTTTATTATACTTAACTCAAAATCACTTTAATTTGGGATATGATCATATTTCAAGTACAACTAGAGTTTAAAGAGTGCTGCACAGGGAGTTATAAGGTACCAGGAAGAAGCTATTTAGTTCTTTAGTGCTGCTAATCTATAGCTGTGGCCAAAAGTTTTGCATCACCCTATAGAATTATCTAATTTTGAATGAAACCTGCTGAATAATGTTAACCTATTGAATTACATATTGCTTTGCAGTTTTCTATTCACTTAACAAAAACTGAAAAATGTGACATTTTGAAATCTAACATGAAATACTGTGCTTCTATTATGGCTTTTACAATATAATTTTGTAGTTTCTTTGATTACATGATGTCAAATAAAATATCTAGACTATGTTTATATCATTTTGTCTTAATCCTAAAATTCTAGGTGATACTAAACTTTTGTAATCAATTGCTTCAGTATCAGTTGAATTACAAATGTTTAAAAAAATCCACATTTTCATTTTAATTTCAGATTCACTGGTTATCTTTTACCTAAGTTACCCCACGCTACACAATGGCTTATTTGCAGTTCCACTGAAAAAAGTAATTTATAATGTAATCAGTCTGCTGCTAGTGCTACTGTAAGAAACCTGTAATTAAATAATTCTATCATTTGTGGGAGGTTGACTTTGCTAATCTCAAAGATTAGCAGTGATCACTTAATGATTAATCAAGCAGATAATTGTGTTTTTTCTTCTTACCTTGGAATGTCATTAAGCCAATTACAAAAATCTGTTCTAATTATTATGGAAAATGAGCAGAATAAGTAAAACTAGTACATTTGTGTTAAAAAGAGGCAGTGCATTGAGTAAAAGCTAGCTATACAAAAGTGTAGGAAAGGAAAGTGAACAAATGGGAAAACCCAGTCAATAAGTAATTACATAGCAAAAACTATGGCTAAAAACCATGATAGACATTACCATAATTAAAAAGTACAAGGTTAAGGTATTTTTACATTGTTCAGTGAAATACAATACTGTAGTATACCATAATGTTTTAAAAAATGTGAAATCTGCCCCTTTGTTCTATGGATGTACATTAAACCAGAGGCTCTCAAACATTTTTGTTTGGGGGACCCATTCTTTGTAATAATGTAAATGAATTGACATACAGCTGAAGACTGAGGAAATGCAGTGAAAGTAGATATTTTATGTACAGTACATTGTCTGTAAGTATCACAAGGTCTGCCTCTTACCACAACAGTGAAAGTCTGTACATTAAGCACTGTGTTTTACTAAATACATGTTTCCAGAATGCCTTGGGGGACCCCGGGCAACCTTTGCAGACTCCAAGGGTCCATCGACTTTAGTTTGAGAACCACTACATTAAAACACAGATTGTTTTAGATATTCCAAAATTAACATTATAAAGAAGTTCATATTTAAATATCATATCTTTAAATATCAATCCGCAAGGGAAGCGATGATTAATTTTAGTGACAGCATACACTATATGATTTCCATTACACGAGAGTAGATGTTAAAACTTCATGCTGATTTGAACTCGGCTCTCGCCAAGATAAGCACCAACTAAGACGTAGCTTTACAGTAAACTAATGTGATCCATATGCGTCTCCATCCATTTACGTTTCCTTCCATATGATGATGTAGATATCCTTCTGTCTGGTGTTAATGGCTGAAGTGTAATGCTGGCTCCAGGGATCAGCTTATTTTGCCTCCCTGGCGCATCAGCACACACAACGGCTGCGATGCTGGCTCCGGGGATCAACCAAAGTGCGGCCTCCCCAGCGCATCAGCATGACAACCGTCTGGATTGAGCTAAGTAGGGTACATCTCTGGGGTTTTCAAGTGGGCACCTTCCATCCTCAGTGTTTCGTCGACTAGCCCACGACACCTCAAGAGGGCTCGACGGTGATTCTGGCGTCCCAGCATCACCCCCCTCCGTCCCCCACTCAACTCAGCCCAGCTTACTTACCTGTCCCCAGCCAGAATCTTTCCGTCTCAACCACAGCCAGTTGCTGCTCCTCTCTGCTGCTTCAGATAAGTTCTTCACTGTGCGACGCAACTCTTGGCCACTGAATCCGACGTCTCTGAGAAACCGGGTTGTAGAATGTGCCACAAATCCTCGACAACCCACTTCCACTGGGTAAACCCGGACTCTCCATCCTCGCTGTTCCGCTTCAGTGGCTAGTTGAACATACTGCAGTTTCTTCCTCTCATACGCCTCATCTATAGCATCCTCCCATGGCACTGTAAACTCTACCAGGTGAACAAGGCGTGCTGATCCAGACCACAAGACAATATCTGGTCGAAGGTTAGTGGTGGCAATCTCAGGTGGAAAAATAAGCCGTTGACCAACACCTGCCAGCATTTTCCAGTCTCTAGCAGCTTCCAGTTGTCCTGGGCGAGGATTGGTTTTAACACCTTTTCTTGGTGGTTGCTCTCCTGGGCGGAGGAATGTTGTCTTTTGTGTGTAATGTTTTGATGGAACAGGTGGCAACTTATTGGTCATGTTACGCTTGTCTTCCAATGCTAAGGCCAAACATCACAGCACCTGGTCATGGCGCCAAGTAAACCGTTCTTGGCTAAGAGCCACCTTACATCCTGTCAAAATGTGCCTTAATGTTGCAGGTGATGAACACAAAGGACATGAGGGATCCTCTCCTACCCAGAGGTTTAGGTTCTTTGGTGATGGGAGAACATCATATGTTGACCTGATGAGGAAACTGATCCTACTCTGTTCCACTGACCATAGGTCTTGCCAGCCAATCTTGCGTTGTTCCACACTCTCCCATCTCATCCATTCTCCCTGCTTGGCCTGGGAAATGGCCTTTATACACCTCATCCTCTCCTCCTGCTTTTGCACCTCGTTGACTACCATCTTCCAGTCTGACCTTGGCGCACTTAAACTCCTCGGTTAGAGCGGATGCTGGTAGCTGCAGTATTCCTTTACCATAAAGTCCCACTCTACTGAGGCAGCGTGGAACTCCCAACCATTTCCTGATGTATGAACTGATTAAGGCTTCCAGCTTCTCTACTGTTGTCAAAGAAACCTCATACACAGTCAGTGGCCACAGCAACCTCGGCAGTAGACCAAACTGAAAGCGCCAGAGTTTTAGTTTGCCTGACAATTATATCAAACAAATAAAATATAAGCAGAGTGTAACATACTCCAGCACGTTTTATAATATTATAATAATGAGCCCCCACATAACAGTATGTAACACATACATTTAAACTAAAGAACAGAAATAAACATATAATTACTTCTACAGAACCGACCAGCTGGGGCAGGTGACATTGAACAGTACTGTCTCCCCTCCATAAAAAAAAACAAGATAGAAACATGAATACCTCATGTCAAAATATATCTCAAAATGAACAGGCCTAAGGTCGCTTCTACACGGCTGGAAGGTAAATTCATTCAGTGTATGTAGTTTATACGTGACAGATGCAGACATTTGTCTGTGGTCTGGCCTGAGCAATACCTTACACACTGAAGAACAAAAGAGAGCTATCAGCAGTGTCATGCGTGGCTGGGAATAGCATCCTTCGCTCTCTAATTTTGTTTCATAAAGTCGAATGAAACCTGCTGAATGATGTTAACCTATTGAATTACATACCGCTTTGTAGTTTTCTATACACTTAACAAAAATTGAAAAATGTGACATTTTGAAATCTAACATGAAATTCTGTGTTTGTTGTGGTGTTTACAATATCATTTTGTAGTTTCTTTGATTACGTGATGTTAAATAAAAGATCTAGACTATGTTTATATCATTTTGTCTTAATCCTAAAATTCTAGGCGAAACTAAACTTTTGTAATCAATTGCTTGTTTTCATATCTGAGTCACTTAAAAATGTAATACTAGTATGATTCAATTGCTAAGAGTTGGAATATCAATGACAGTTGGCAAGCATTGTGAATGAGTATCAGTTGAATTACAAATGTTTATCCATGTTAAAAAAATCCACATTTTCATTTTAATTTCCGATTCACTGGTTATCTTTTACCTAAATTACCCCACGCTATACAATGGCTTATTTGCAGTTCCACTGAAAAAAAGTAATTTATAATGTAATCAATCTGCTGCTAGTGCTACTGTAAGAAACCTGTAATTAAATAATTCTATCATTTGTGGGAGGTTGACTTTGCTAATCTCAAAGATTAGCAGTGATCACTTAATGATTAATCAAGCAGGTAATTGTGTTTTTTCTTTTTACCTTGGAATGTCATTAAGCCAATTACAAAAATCTGTTCTAATTATTATGGAAAATGAGCTGAATAAGTAAAACTAGTACATTCGTGTTAAAAAGAGGCAGTGCATTGAGTAAAAGCTAGCTATACAAAAGTGTAGGAAAGGAAAGTGAACAAATGGGAAAACCCAGTCAATAAGTAATTACATAGCAAAAACTAAGGCTAAAAACCATGATAGACATTACCATAATTAAAAAGTACAAGGTTAAGGTATTTTTACATTGTTCAGTGAAATACAATACTGTAGTATATCATAATGTTTTAAAAACTGTGAAATCTGCCCCTTTGTTCTGTGGATGTACATTAAACCAGAGGCTCTCAAACATTTTTGTTTGGGGGACCCATTCTTTGTAATAATGTAAATGAATTTAGACATACAGCTGAAGACTGAGGAAATGCAGTGAAAGTAGATATTTTATGTACAGTACATTGTCTGTAAGTATCACAAGGCCTGTCTCTTACCACAACAGTGAAAGTCTGTACATTAAATACTGTGTTTTACAAAATACATGTTTCTAGAATGCCTTGGGGGACCCCGGGCAACCTTTGCAGACTCTCAGGGTGCCTCGACTTTAGTTTGAGAACTACTACTACAAAAAATAGATTGTTTTAGATATTCGAAATTAACATCATAAAGAAGTTCATATTTAAATATCATATCTTTAAATATCAATCCGCAAGGGAAGCGATGATTAATTTTAGTGACAGCATACACTATATAAAAAAAACAAGATAGAAACATGAATACCTCATGTCAAAATATATCTCAAAATGAACAGGCCTAAGGTCGCTTCTACACGGCTGGAAGGTAAATTCATTCAGTGTATGTAGTTTATACGTGACAGATGCAGACATTTGTCTGTGGTCTGGCCTGAGCAATACCTTACACACTGAAGAACAAAAGAGAGCTGTCAGCAGTGTCATGCATGGCTGGGAATAGCGTTGTTAGTTCTTGTTTGTTGAACAGACTGTCTGAGTCACTGTCCAAATGACTCACTCCTAGTGATATTTTTTATCAAGTTTATACAACTGTGTGTCTACATAGTTGCTAATTTATTTTACTAAGGCTTTATTGAAGTGTTGAACTATGTCAGTATAGGTTTCCTGCCACAAATGTAATTACAAAATTACAGCCTTCAGTAGAATGTAAAAGTGTATCACTTCTGTATGACCTAACTCTACAGTATGTACATGCAGAAGTGTAATCCCAAGTACAGATAGGCACCGCTGTATATCCCCAGATTCTCATACATTTCTTCACCAAATGGCCTGTAAAGCTGTGACATACATTTCATTATATACCAGTATATGTCACGATTTTCTTAATTTATTTTTGTAAATCTTTCTAAACAAAATGAAGTTTTTTCACCACTGTCAAATTTGTTTCAAAGATTTTTTTTCAAAGTAGAAAAATGAAAACATCTTAAATCTCAAGGCAACATAACCCGTTTTATTGTTCAAATTCTAAAATATTAATATGCTACACTGTATTGTCTGATATTAACTTGACAAGGTTATGGCAAAACATCAAACAATATGTAACATATAATGCAATCATCCACAAATCAATCCTAAAGAATGTTATCTGTACTGTAGGTGTAATACCAGATAGACTAAACTGTTAAGAATACATTATGATGCAAAAAAGTGGTTTCTAGCTTACTCAATACGATTTATTCTGAGTAACAACATATATTTTCCTTTTTTCAATACAAGTAAGGATTTATAGGAAATAAGTTTTTTGATTATTTATATATATATATATATATATATATATATATATATATATATATATATATATATATATAATATATATTTAAACCATATCGACAGGGTGTCCCATAAATCAGGCATCATAGGCATAAATGTTAATATTGGTTGTCTCTCTATTACTTTCAGGTATGGAATTTATGCAAACAGGCACAGATTGTCAACACCTGGCCACCCGCTTTAGCAGTGAACATCCTTATTAGAATAATATATGATCTTGCCTACGATGTCTGACCTATGGGCAGAATTGTGAGGTTTGTTACAATATTTTACATTGATCCCCACCTTTGATTTAAATCAAACTGCCCTCAGGCATGACTATTGCGTTATGCATTAACAAGAAGTTTAATTTGGTATTTCAAGGTGGCACTTTATCCCCATTTTCATTAAAAAAAAGCACTCTTTCAAAAACATATTCTCACACAGGTGGAAAATATAATCATACCTAAAACTTTACTTTATGTTCTTGCTTATCATCTTGTGGAAATATTTAGATTATATTTTTCAGCAATATTTCGGGTGCAATATCCAGCCCTTATTGACAATGTCAAAAAGGCATTATTATACATACTCAAAATTATGCTTTTTATAGTGGTTTAATTTACTGTATTCTATCTTATCTTGCAATGACAAAATAAAAAGTACTGCAGGTACCAGAACTATGACAACCAGTACAGACCTTTCTTTCTTTTATTTATTTATTTATTTATTTTTGCATTGGGTTAAAGGAATGGGTTGAAATATGTCCAGGCTTTACAGCCTTTCATAATGTATATCCAGGAAGTTTATTTCCTACCAGCTCTGAGATGTGATGGTATTTATTAACCATCTCAAGCGTACCCAGTCCATCTCTGTCTTCATCTTCCTCACGTAGGTCAGGTGTACTGACCTTGTATCCGCTCAAATCAATATCAGAGTCATTAGTTGATAAATATGAGCTCACTTGAGACACTCGAAGTGAATGGTTTTCTTCAACAGCTTCATGTCCCTTTCCTGAATTTGGCTTATTTTTATACTCCAAACTCCTCTCAGCTCCCTTGACCCCAGTTTTTACATAACCCAATTTCCTCTTTTCATCTTGTTTATGTTTGGCATCTATTTCACTGGCTTCTGAAGATACACTGGATGCCGATGGCTTTCTGTGAAGCATGACAGGATAGGTTCTTTTGAGAGACTGCTCTGGAGATGTATCTGATTGAACTGGAAGAGGTGCAGTAGCTCTTTGATTTCTAACAGAATTGCTACCAGTGCTGGAGTCATCATCTGAATACTTATGCCTTGGACTTTTTAGAACTGGTTCAGGGCTGCGATTAAAATGTGCAGAGTATCTACTTGTAGGCTTGGGGCTGGTAAAATCTTCAAAATAACCAGCAACATCTGTGCTATCTATGAAATCATCTGAATATTTTTGGGCAGGGCTACTGAATCCACTGTTAGCAGGGCTAAGATTTTCACCATCTAAACTTGTGCTTTGAAATCCTAGGTTATTTAGACTGGCATGTGGGAAGCTTGTTTCACTGTTTTCTACTTTGTTGTAGCTTTGGTTGGAATCCTGGTTAAATACTCTAGGAATATGAACTCTGACATCCCTTCCATTACTCCTGGGTCCTGGTTTTGTTCTGTCTCTTAAACTTAGTGCTGAAACACTTTCATGTGGCTGCTGAACATTCACATAACACCTTGTATTCTCTTCTTGGGAGCCTTTTTCTTGTTTGTTTCTGTTACCTGCTTCTGAACTGTTAAACGGAGGGGGATTTGTCTTTATTATCCGAGGGGAGTCCAATTCCAAGCTGTTCATCAGTGTTTGAACATTTTCATCAAAAGGATTGCTCCTGCTAGACATCTCACCGTATACTTTGTTTGACTCTCTGACTTTTTTATTTTTCGACAGAAAGCCTTTAGAGTTCTTAGCTTTCTGAAACTCAATCTGTTTTCTCCTGTACACTTCTCTGCGCTCGTGGCATATCAACATATCTGGATTGGTTTGCTGCAGTCTTAACCGCAGTGTATTTGTTATCCCATACAACAGTTTTCTTTTGGGAGAACTAGAAGCCGTCTTCTTTTGATTGTTTTCTTGTTTTATGTTTTTTCTTTGTACTTTTTTGGTTTGCGTTTGTAAATCAGATGGAGTTGACTTCATAGGGGCCTTGTGCTGTTTAAGTCTTGGACTGGCCGACCTTTGCTCTGTTGGTGTTTGTGATGTATCTGCATCATCAGCTTGTGATCTTGATCTGGTATCTTTTGTAGCTCTATGGGAATGCTCATCCACAGATCTGTACAACCAGGCAAGATGAGGATGAACAGATAAAGGCAACTGCTGAGGCTGACTGTTCAACAAAGAAAGTTCAACAAGAAGGGCATTTAGCAAAGGCATCTGTCTTATTGCATCCCCAAGGGCTGCAGAGGCAGGCTGTGTTTGTTCAAAGGCCGTTGCTGCTGCGGTGCTACCTTTTGATCTATCCTGAGAACATTTTAAGACTTTCCTCTCTGCAGGTGAATCTCTTTCTTTCTCTTCCTCCTGTGAGCAAAGGTCCTCCACCCTAAGAGCCTCCATCCCCACATTAATGGATATATACTGCTCAGCATCATATTCATTTGGCTCATTGTCTGAGCATCTGTAAAACAGTGCTGGTGGACAAAAGACACCTGTTTCATTATCAAACTCTATTTTTTCTTCTATATTCCTGTATTGCTTCCTTCTTGTTGGTTCGGTCTGTATCCCAACTGAAGTTATCACAGTTTGACTTTCAGAAACAATAAGTTCTGTCATATGCCCTTCCAAATCGATTTGCTGAAGAAGCACACTACCTTCATTTGCCTCATTTGTCAGAGGCATACAACATTCACCCCTCTCATTATCATTCTTAGGTTTATCTTTAATCTCTATATTTTTTTCACCAATATGAGCACCTTTTTCTGTGTTTTCTTTAATCTGAACCATACTTGCCTTGACATGCCTTGACCCAACTTTCAGAACTCTGTTCTCTGGTATATGTGGAATCAAACTTGCTCCTAAACTTAAAAGTTTATATCCCAGCGAAATATAACCTACCCTTTCACCCATCAAATTGTTTATTGTATAAACCCCCTTTTCTCCGTGGAAAGAAGGCATTGAAATGCCATGTTCTTTAACATCATTCATTATTTTTTCTGTTAGTTTCGCCAGAGAAATAAGGCAACTCCCAACTAACTTTGGCAACTCGTTTTTTAAGTCCAGCACTATTGCGTAAAGAGGCGTGTTGGATAAATGTCTGTGGAGAGAGTCAAAGCTAATCTTAAACAAACATGATTTGCCCTTCTGAAAGAAATACTGGCCATTTCCCCCAGCAGGATGATTCAAAAGTTCTGAGTTTACGCTTTCTTTTTCACTTTCCAAATCCTCCTGAAAAATCTCTTCCTGGTTTTCTTTGTCTCCTCGATAGATCAATAAAGTTGGGAAATCTAGTAAACGAACAGCCACTGCAGGCACCAACACTCTCCTTTCTGACGTAGATATATCAGTCTTTATATAATCCACCAGTACTTCCAAAGAAAAGAGCGTTTCTTTGATTAAATCTGAGTCTGCCATCTCATTCAAACTCTTCACCGTTAAACTCAGCGGCTTCGTTTCTGCAACAGCTATCGTAAAATCCCCAGTCCTTCAAAACTAATAACATGCAAAGCGTTATTTAGGATAACTAAAATTATTATATTCCCGGACGAGCTGGTCCACACCAGTAAAGTTTTAAATAATCCGTTAACAAGCTTCACGCTAAACACCAAGGAAACAAATCTCGTCGCATGTTTACACGGAAACGAATGCAAAGCACAATGGGAGTTGTAGTTTTTAAAATACGTCCAGCAGGTTCCACCCCAAATACCATGCACACACTGTGTACCTGCCAAGTAGTCACGCTGCTGCTTGGAGACTAGATTTATTTTTTGGCTGAAATATTTTAAAGCAGTCTTCATTCACGTATATCTATTAGTTTTAAATAGCTTTGTATATTTTTGGTCGGACTGTGAGAGACAGAAAAATCGTTTCGGATAATATATTACAAAGTAATGAATTGTACAGCCCAGCGTTTTTACAACAAGCACACAGATTTGGTTCAGGAAGTAACTGTAATATCTCCAGATTTGCCATGTTGCCTATGTTGATTAATTAACTGAGCGGGAGAATATTTTTTTTTGTGGGTAAAATAAGATAGTTTGCTATATAATGAACTGTATATTAAAGTGTGGTGGATGACATAACAGGGAATTATGACTTTCTAACACTTATCTCTTTTGAACCTTCTCTAAACATGAGGCAGCACCTTTCATTCTTTATATACTTCTACTCATACTCATACTTCTCTCTTCTGGTTTATGATGTCACATCCATTAATGAAACCTCTTTCCTGTAATTCACTGCACCCAATCTGTTATTCTGTGTGCAACATGAACAGTATTAATATTTAATTCCTTGTTGATTAGCAAGTGGTTCAAATTTAATACATTTGTTCTTTATCCCTGGTTTCTAAACAGAACAAGAACGGTACCTAATACTACAGTTATGGCCAAACGTGTTTCATCACCCTATATAATTAACTCATTTTTCTTCATAAAGTCGAATGAAACCTGCTGAATCAATCAATCAATCAATCAATCAATCAATCTTTATTTTATATAGCGCCTTTCATAGTGGACCACCATCACAAAGCACTTTACAAGATGCAGTAACAACAAGAAAATCCATAATACTTTAAATACAGACAAATGCATAATACATTAAATACAGTTTTTAAAAAAAGAAAAAACAATGCATAATACATTAAATACAGTGGAAAGTGCATAATACATGATAGTAACATAATACAAGAAATAGTAGCAGCAACACAGCAGCTAAATGCAGATATCAGGCTTAAAGAGCATGGAAAGCAAGCAAATAATGTTTTATGTTAATGAATTACATACCGCTTTGTAGTTTTCCATATACTTAAGGAAAAACTGACAACAATTGAAAAATGTGACATTTTGAAATCTAATTTGAAATGCTGTATTACTCTTATGGCTTTCGATAGACTTTTGCTATATCATTTTGTAGTTTCTTTGATTACATGATGTTAAGTAAAATATCTAAATTATGTTCATATATATATATTTTTTTTATGTTGTCTCAATCCTACAATTCTAGGTGATGCATAGCTGGATAATTTAGATCTAAATAGAAGACACTGTGCTCAACTGCTTACTTATGATAAAATACCTCTGAAGGTGGCATAAGCCCAGCACAAAAAAGTGTCCCAGTGAACACGATAATAAAATAAACAGGAGTGTAACACACTGTGTTGTGTGATGCAATACGGATTCTAACCCCTGGCTGTGAGAAAACTCTATATCCACTTGCAGATTAGCTGGGTATAGTGTTTTGTTTTTGTGTAGTGGTTAAGATGCTAGCTTGTGATGTGTGTGGTCACACTCAGTCTCTGCTACCAGTCCATATTATACAACAAAATCTCAGTTGCGCATGATTTGGCTTATTTACTGAGAGGAGGCCCAAGACTGAATGACAGAGGTGTTTGGGTCTGGACTGAGGGGAACAGGATTTGGAAGAAAAGCTCTCGTAGCTCCTGCCCAGACATTTTCAACCACCTCTCATGAACACTAAACTCTAAATCTGTCTTCATATTTCAGTACAATTTGCATGCCTAGTTTTCCAAGAGTCACACCCTAACAGAATCATTTCATTTTATTTTATCTGGATTGTATCCAGACATACCCAGGTGGTGTTGCTGTTTCCAAACAGCTTAAGCCTCACCATGGGCAAAGAGAGTGATTTCTGTAAACTCATGAACCAGAATATCACATTTCTGGGCTTTAAATCAGCCTCACATTTGGAAATAAACAATAAATGGGCTATAGACAATCAAAAACATTGCCCTGCCATTCTCTGTATAGGTCTCCCATTCTGGGGTTGAAAGGAAACACATGTCATTCAAACACAGAGTTTTAATTATTCAAAGTTACTATGGTACTGTACCTGTATTCATTTTATAAAACTTGAACCAAAAACTATATTATTCAAGGTCACTCAAGCAGTAAAGTTTCTCATTTTGTTCAAATTACAGACTTGAGTAAACGCATAGTTTTTGGAAGCATCATTATATACAGACGTGCTCAAATTTGTTGGTACCCCTCCACAAAAAATGAAGAATGCACAATTTTCTCTGAAATAACTTGAAACTGACAAAAGTAATTGGCATCCACCATTGTTTATTCCATATTTAATGGAAATCAGACTTTGCTTTTGATTTTTTATTCAACATAATATTGTAAATAATAAAACAAATAAAAATGGCATGGACAAAAATGATGGGAACGCTAACCTAATATTTTGTTGCGCAATCACTGCAATCAAACGTTTTCTGTAGCTCTCAATGAGACTTCTGCACCTGTTAACAGGTAGTTTGGCCCACTCTTCCTGAGCAAACTGCTCCAGCTGTCTCAGGTTTGATGGGTGCCTTCTCCAGACTGCAAGTTTCAGCTCTTTCCATAGATGTTCGATAGGATTCAGATCAGGACTCATAGAAGGCCACTTCAGAATAGTCCAATGTTTTGTTCTTATCCATTCTTGGGTGCTTTTAGCTGTGTGTTTTGGGTCATTATCCTGTTGGAGGACCCATGACCTGCGACTGAGACCGAGCTTTCTGACACTGGGCAGTACGTTTCGCTCCAGAATGCCTTGATAGTCTTGAAATGTCATTGTGCCCTGCACAGATTCAAGGCACCCTGTGCCAGGCGCAGCAAAGCAGCCCCAAAACATAACCGAGCCTCCTCCATGTTTCACTGTAGGTATGGTGTTCTTTTCTTTGAAAGATACATTTTTTCGTCTGTGAACATAGAGCTGATGTGACTTGCCAAAAAGCTCCAATTTTGACTCATCTGTCCAAAGGACATTCTCCCAGAAAGATTGTGGCTTGTCAATATGCATTTTAGCAAATTCCAGTCTGGCTTTTTTATGTTTTTCTTTCAAAAGTGGAGTCCTCCTGGGTTTTCTTCCATGGAGCCCACTTTCGCTCAAAAAGCGATGGATGATGCGATCAGAAACTGACGTACCTTCACCTTGGAGTTCAGCTTGTATCTCTTTGGCAGTTATCTTTGGTTCTTTTTCTACCATTCACACTATCCTTCTGTTCAATCTGGGGTCGATTTTCCTCTTGCGGCCGCACCCAGGGAGGTTGGCTACAGTTCCATGGACCTTAAACTTCTTAATAATATTTGCAACTGTTGTCACAGGAACATCAAGCTGCTTGGAGATGGTCTTGTAGTCTTTACCTTTACCATGCTTGTCTATTATTTTCTTTCTGATCTCCTCAGACAACTCTCTCCTTTGCTTTCTCTGGTCCATGTTCAGTATGGTGCACACAATGATACCAAACAGCACAGTGACTACTTTTCTCCATTTAAAAAGGCTGAATGACTGATTACAAGATTGGAGACATGTGTGATACTAATTAAAGAAACTAATTAGTTTGAAATATCACTATAATCCAATTATTTATTATCTTTTCTAAGGGGTACCAACAAATGTGTCCAGGCCATTTTAGAATATCTTTGTAGAATAAGCAATAATGCATCTCTTTTCACAGCTTCTTTGCTTTATTCTATGACATACCAAAGGCATGCAAGTATACATGATAAAATAGCTTTTAATTTCATCACTTTTCAGGAGGAATGAAGCATTATTTCAATGAGCTGTAAGGGTACCAACAAATTTGAGCACGTCTGTGTATATATATATATATATAATGTATTTTTTTTGGCACTATGCAGCTGTTCACAGACAGTAAGTAGTACCATGTTAATTGCTGTATTCTCCTGAAGATGAATGGAATGCCGGAGCATAAGCTTAAGTTAACCCTGTGGACAAATGTGTGCAATTGTTGGTGGAAAAAATCAAAGTTGTAACTGTGTTTTTCTTTGAAATGTGTAATATAAATACAATGTTTTTTGTTGTTATTATTATTATTATTAGATTATTATTATTATTAGTAGTAGTAGTGCATAGTAGTAATAATAATGTTATTATGATTATTATTCAACACAAAGTTGGCGCCTATAGTTGTGAACATATTGTATGGCTACACTTTTCAGCAATCTTTTTTTTTTCTTTTTTTTTTTACCTTTTGGTATCATTAGTGATATTCCAAATATTACACTGTAGCTTAAACAATGGAATGTGTGCTTCCTGGTATGCTATCACTTAACGTGTTAAAGGTAAGATCTGTGGTCTTGCCTCGCCATGCTTTCAGCTTCACTTTGATAGCATGCGGACAGAAGGGATAGGGACCAGAGGTCAATTGCATAAAGCACCTAACGTTACATTTCCCCTTCATGTCACCCTAAAGTGTTTTAGTGTGTTGATGGGTGTTATGGAAAGCCACTTTTTTTGCACACTAAATGCATCCCTAGTTATTCTATTTGAACTTAATATTGAAGGTATTTATGTAAGAAAATATAATTATTTGCACAGAATTTGTAAGTTGTTTTTTTTTTCCAAACTAGGCATCTGAAAAACCAGCTGAAAAAAAATCCTGTCTTGTTGGCAGCACAGAAAAACCGCATTTGCAGAGAAGAACTATTGTCTAATAGACTGTTAATAGCATGACATGTTAATCTTGGGAGCATCTAATACCGACACACACTCTTAATGGCAACTCCAAAGACAGACATACAAAACCATGCTAGCAACCAGTATCCTGCATTATACAATAATTGGGTGATATTGATTACCTGAATTTCCAGCCAAAGAAGCATTTCTTATATATTAACAAGGCAAGTGTATCTATAAAGCGTAGCAATGTAATCAATATTTCCTCATAAGAATACAGACAATAGGGAATCCAGCCTACATTTATTACTATAAACCTCCAGTTGGTGCCAGTAGCACCCCAATTCACTATGCCTAGTTTAACTTTCTCTGAGAAACAGCATGCAGTATTCATTAATATCAGCTGAATTGTGCGCGGATCTCCTACAGTTAAAGACCCATGTTTAAGATATTACATATTTTATGTTGAAGGTATCTAGCTAACAGAATACTTAAGCGCCTGAGTGAACAAAGTCCGTCAAAACGTTAGTGACTACAATTCAATATCAAGGATATGGACTCAGTGGGTTGGGTTGGGGAATGATTGACATTTTGCATATCAAATAAACATGGAGTCTCTGTTTATATCTTCCGGCAAATCAGTACGCGATTTGGGTGGAGCTTCGGGCTGTGCTGTATGTACAGGGAGGCAGTGGCATTCAGTTGGCTGTTTGCTCGCACAGAGGTAGGTGGGTGGGTTTTATTGTTAAGGAGTCAAATGAGAAGTAGAGAGCATACGGTAGATATAAGCTAGATATAGAACCAGCACACAAGGATAATAATCATCAGTAGAAATTTCTTGGGTTACGATGGGATCCTCATTGGCTGGATTAACAGGTGAGAATGCGGTTCATGTCTATTGTTGTCGACTTTTTATAAAACGAAAGCGAAGTTGAAACCGGTGTTGAAAGTATACCTGATCTGCTTGTGCTGGGACGTTGATTCAGTGAGTCGGTGCTGTGAAACAATTTCTTAGCGTCATTATGGGTATGATTATTTACTATGAAATTGAAAACTCATGCAAAACTGTTAATTGACACTGATTTATTTACAGATGTATACTTTCTTAACGATGTGAAGTGAGTACCAAATTAAATTCTAGAGTACATATGTTTTTGAAAAGCAGTGAAAGTGACTTCTCTATCCCCCCCCCCCCCCCAATATTAACAAAACATTCCTGAGATAATGACATTGTATTGTAAGACAGCTAGATACACAATTAAACATCGTTGGGAATCATACCCTTCCTGTCTGGTTGAAGTTGTTTGTGATTTTGCTAATGTACTGTAATCATAACAAACAATGCTCTGCTTTGCATATTTATTGTTATCAAACTAGTTTCTCAGAGTGGCACTACTCTAGATGGTGTATAGAAAAATAAACAGACAAAAAGCATGGCGATTGCAACAGCAATAACACTTTATAGATATATCAATATTTTAAAAATGACCTGATTATATTGCTTTCCAATAAGTGTTTAAAACATTTTTTTTTTAATGTAATTGTGGTTCACATCTTTTCAGTGGTTGACTGTAACTAGTATTTTTTTTTTTCTTGTTTAAACACTAGGTGGCTTTATTTGATCATTTCACAAATCTTGTTTTTTAAAACATCAAGCTGCTGTAGAAGTTAAAATGTTTTTCATTTTCTCCTGTCAATGTAATGTAAATACACATCGAGTATTATAATTAAAAGAAATAATGAATGTGTTTTACTAGCTTTAATAGTACGTACTGTACCATGCAGAAACATTTCTGTATGCATTGTTTTCCAATGCTACTTCCCGGGTCCTCTTACCAAAAAACTGTGTGGGAACCATGACTTCCCTGGGATATCTGTCGTTGCACATGGGTAGAGGCTCAGTTATTTTGGTTGCACTTTTGACTTTCGATGGAGGATACTAATCCACATTAGATTTTAACTTCTAGGCTATCTAATATGTGACTTTTGTCAGTCCCAGTTGTAAGATGTTAAATGCATTTAATGTGATTTGAAAAAAAAAAAAAAAACATAAAATACATAAGGATGTAAAGTAGATTTCTTTGTGCCCACACCATTTTAAGTTACCAAGATAATGCAGTGCAGCAGATCAGTATTAACTTCAACACAACATTCCTCAAAGACCAAAAAGTTGTGCTTAGTGACTGTTGACCAGACTGTGATGTGCCAGGTGATTAACTGTGCTGTATGACAGCATCACCTGGCGTGGTTGGCACGCAATGATGTAGCTGACACATACCCAGGCTGCCAACTGAAATCAGGAAACCGTCAATCAAAGTGTTGCAAAGAATGATCGCAGAAGACCTACCGACTGGTTGCAGAGGTTTGTCTACTCTGAATGACAGTACATTATTCAAACACAATGTGTGAGCAAGGGATAGCGACCAAAAATATGCAGGATAAATAACTGAGTGTTTGGACATTTCCACTTCAAGGCCTTAAAGTGTAATGGTTTGGGATTATTCAGAGAAAAGATGCAGTATATTGGATCATCTGTATTGGAATATTCTGAAATAAAGAAATATATATAATTCAGTAGTACTGCAACAAAACTTGAAAAGCAGGAAACGTTTTGACCCTGGCAGTCTTTGTCAAAGACCATTTCTTATTCTTACCCAAAATAAAGACTATTCATTGAAACATTTGTCACATTTTGTAACAAAGGATATTTTGCTGCTCATGTTTGCATAAAATAAATTGTCAAATCTAATTTACTTTCATCTTTTTGTATTCTCTGATCTGGCCCTGAATACTGTTCTTGAAAAGCAGCTTGTGTAAAGACATCAAGCAAAAAAGGTTGCCTAATGTTAATTATTTTGAAAAATGACAGATCTCCGACTGTTGGGTACATTAAGTGCCTAATTGTCTAGAAATGGTGCCTTAAATTTGACAGCAGACCTTGATGGCATGTTTCAAAGGTGTATATGGAATGGAGAATGAAAATGACTGCTCCTGCAAGTAGAATCTGAGTATCTGGCACGTACATTTTTAGTAGTACTTATTTAGTAGTAGTATTTTCTTGGCCAGTTTTGATTTTAAATTCTGCGCAGTTGAAACAGGAGCTTTGATGTTTTAATGCTCATTAACAATTAATTAACATAATAAAAGATCAGAAGGACAATTTGCCTTTTTCGTTTAAACACTTAATGCTACAGTACAGTACATCTGAAATACAATTCATATTGCTGAGTCCAAGTAAATCCAAAAAACTTTAAATAGACTACTTATCTGCTACGGGAAGAAAGAAAGGTCTTGGATATTTTTGTTTTTTCTTGATAATTAATGTGGTCTTTATCTGAAAGGAGAGGGATAGGCAACATTCTGACACTTTTAGCAACATCCTTTTAGACCATGTGTTTGCTTGATGGGACACAGATCATTAAAGCAAGTGCCTTTTGTTCTGCTTTGAAGTTTAACATTATTGCCAAGTTCCTAGGCTCATCTGAACAAAGGACACTACTGTGTATTGCAAATTGTCCTTGTTGTTTTTCCGGTGGCTGCAGTGTGCCAGTAAGCCGACTCTTGACACAATGAGAAAATAAATCATTTTTTAAATGTTTTATTTACCAGTTGTTTTTGTTTACATTGTATTTTTTGTTTTATTGTTGTCGTACGTTCTTTGGAATTCGTTAGCCACCTTGTTCTCACAGGAGCATAAACAAATGTGGTTACTGCATGGCTTCCTTCTTGTAAGAGTGGGCATGGTCGTGTTGTCTCCAGGAAGGCTATTGTTTTTAGTCAGTCTGAAAAATTGCATGTAAATCCCATTCAATAATTAAAGTATGAAGTACTGTTTGTTTAGTCTTTAAATAATGTATCTTAAAATCTAACTACACAGTACCATTTGAATGTTGTAACAGGACATAAGCCATTGGTTTCTGTAGTACGTGACAGCACAATATTTATAGTATTTTGAATGCTGAATGTTAGGTCTAGTACATAATTTTAAGTGAGTTTTCATCTATAAGTAGAAAAAGGTAAACTCCCTCCTGTATGCTGTATATTTAATAGGAATACATAGGCCTATTTCATGGCACATGCTGCTTTGAATTTCCAAAACAAGTATCTTGTCATTTCGTCCTTTTAATATGAGGACATGGTACGTGCTGTACAACATAAAATCTGATGCTAAATTACTGTACCTCCCCAAAGTGGCTTCCTTAAGTATCTTTTATCCCCACACTTTACATCTATAAGTCCAAAAAACAAACCATTTGCTTCCAGTGAAGTGCATACAAGCCCCAGTGCTTCAGAAAACTGTCAGCTCATCTCTAGAAACCTAACCCAAAAAGAGGATGCTTTCTGCAACTGATTACTCATGTTGTTCAAGAATCTGTATTGATTTGCAGTATATGGTACTGTATGTCCAAACAGTTTACTATATTTGATATCTATTGTATTACTGTATCATCAATAAGTCTACACATTTTATTTTTTAAATGTTGTGCCCACTTATTAAATACTGATGGCAGTTAGCCCTGTTTTGCAACTGTGTGCATAAGCCCTTCATACATAACCATTGTGTCTCATTCTTCATTCCAGATGAGTGTTTTTCCCAGCAATAATTGTGTATGGGTGGAGTCTGCAGGCAGGCAGGCAGTTGAAGAATCGGAAGTGTCATGTAGGGCAAGGAGGCTGTAGTTGGTGATCCGCAGGAACAATCTAAGCCCGGTTTTCACTCCCAAGGTTGCCAGGACAACAGCTTATATTGTTGTTTCCATTTCCTGTATCAATGAAGGCAATTCATTCTTGGGATGAGATTTGATTTTCTTAGAGTCCCATTGCTTTTGGTCAGCCTTGTCATCTGTGCTGCAGAAAGAGGCGGTTTTGCTTGGCTTGACACATAGAGATTCAGTAAGGGATGCAGACACGACTCGGTTTGCCTTAACTGTGTCCTAGTAAAGGCTTTACATGCGTAACTCTGTGCTGTCCAGGGGCTTCACCTGTCCCTTGTTGCATCATTCACACTCTTTTGGAAAGCAAAAGCAGAAATTGTTAGTTGTGACAGTCTCCAAGTGACTGTGGCGTGGGACTATTCAGGAAAATTGCTTTTGGGTTGGATCATGCCACTTTGCTTTATGCAGCTGTGGAAAGAGTTGAAACCAGTCAGGGGAACCTGCTTTGTTACTTGTAGATTAATTGCAGTGACATGCATCTCAAAACAGACCACTCTCTTTTTCTGTCTCACTTGCTGTTCCACAGGAAGGCTAGATAAGGTTCTTTACTTCAGTTAGGCACTCATCCGTTGGCTTTAACAGATTGGATTAACCGTTTAAGGACCGTGATCGTGTAAACAGGATCACACTGAAGTGACTTTTTAGGCCCGTGATCAGGTAAACACGATAAACACACTTCAGTTTATTGACTTACTGTGCCACTTTGCCATACAGGTTGGAAATGCATATCATTTGATAGGGGAGGAATTGAGTTTCAGTCCCCTGATGTATTTTTTTCTTCGTGTGATGTCGCTGAGATGGGCATTTACATTTTGAAGGGCGGAGAAAGGTTACAGCAGCATGCAGAAACAAAACATTCACAGGAACTTGTTTAGAGACAAGAAAGAAATGGGAAAACTGTAAATCTGATGTATTTGACATATAATTATATTAGAACATTTATTCTGTCTCGTGTGTGTGTTTTTACAACATTTATAAATAACAAGAAATGATAATAGTTAGTGGTGAGTCCGAATATTCGAGTAATTGAGTATTCTAAATAAAATTACACTAATACTTTGATCAAATTTTGAATAATCGTTCATTTCTAAAACAAATGGAGAAATGCGCAAACGGCACTGTATTTGAGGGGGAGGTAGTTAAGTGATCAGCCACTACAATTGTCACCTCGCTGATAATTGACAGGGAGGCGGGCGCCTTTCATTACCTAGCTCTGCTATTGGCTAAGGGAGTACATGTGCAATGAAAATGGCATCTTAAAAATAAAAAATAAAAAACCCATGGAAGCATTTTGAAAAAAGCTAAATGAGGCCACCATGCAATGTAATCTGTGCAGCACAAGTATTTCGTATTGTAAATCAACGAGTTAAATGCTCATCTAAAATGCAAC
The DNA here is from genome assembly GCF_902713425.1 of Acipenser ruthenus. Classification (NCBI taxonomy): domain Eukaryota; kingdom Metazoa; phylum Chordata; class Actinopteri; order Acipenseriformes; family Acipenseridae; genus Acipenser; species Acipenser ruthenus. The sequence continues at coordinate 44,596,460 of NC_081194.1, forward strand.
TCTGCTACTTTGGAAGAAAACACAGAATGTGGCAAAAAACAAACAAGCACTGCATGTTTTACTGTGCGCAGTGGTCAGCGGTGTGCTGCGTCTCAGGCTAAAGAATTTATTTATTTATTTTTTGTTTTGTTAAGTTAACTTTAATGTGGATTTTGACTGCAAACTACCCAGGCGATGTTAGCCTTTTGTTGTTTGAGTTCTGCTGTTATCGGTCTCCTGATATCGGCTTCATTCCAGAATGAGATTTAAAAAAAAAAAAAAAAGATGAAATATTATGGAATCAACAAGTACGGATACTGTACATATTGCTTTTATGTTATATACTGTATTATAGCGTAGATTTTATTGAACAAACGTATTTTGTTGTGCTTTGTTAGTAAGCAGTCGTGTTCTGTGTTTTGTACGCGTTGAAAGTTCTGAAGGTCCTTTTTATAAAGTTCTGTGTTTTATAGTTAAAACCGCTCCTGCTATCAATTCTTATTTCTTACTTTTAGTTTTTCTTTAAATACAACAGGTGCCAGGTGTTTCTTTGCTCTTACTGTTGATGTATTTATCAATGCATCCCTATGTCTGGTTGCTGCTACGTTCTAAGGGCCTGTCACTGTTATGTGTAATTAGAGGTTGAGTATTCGGGTATTTAAAACTTTTATTTGTGGTATATTTGAATATCTTATTTGAAATTCTCACCCGTGTTTTGTAGTTTATTTAGCACGTTTTATTCTGTTCTTGCTGTTTGTAAAACATATTCTGTGTCAGAACGTTTCCACTCTACAGAATTTCATTTCAATACGATTAGATGAATCATTGTTGACAGACATTACTGTCGACCTGATTCTGGTGAATCAGAATTTTCTGACAGTGATTCGGTTTATATAATATAACTAGGTGTTCTTATTTTTAAAATACATGTTCAGTTCTAAACCGTGTGTGTGCATTTCTAACAAGTCTCTAAAATCACTCAGGTGAAATAATATCTTGTATTTTGCCCTTTTTGTTTTAATAAAACTTTCAGAGTGTTTCTGTGTCCTACAGGTAACAGCATACAATATGTTTTTGTTTACTTAATGGAGTGGAAAATCAGTAAATGTCTATTAATATTCTCTGTTAATAGTGTCCTGAACCAAAAAATACAATTTTCAAGTCTCTGCTACTAAAAATAGATTTTTGGTTGATGAATTTCAAAGCTAGAAAAGGCAAAGTGAGCTAAAAATTTGTAAAAATAAAAATAAAACAAAAAAAATTACTCAGATGATTCAATGTGTTGTAATTTGCCCAAACATCAACATTTTTAAACAAAACTTTCAGGAGGTATTGTAAGGTCCTTCAGATCATAGAGTAACACATTTTTATAGATGTATTTCTTTGAAAACACTAAGCAGAATACATAACTTTTCAAAATACTTAACTTTTGTTTTTGTATTAAATAAAGAGAAGTCTTTATAGTTTCTGAATAACTAATGTTCCCCAGAGTTCTGAAAAAAGGACACCACTTCCAAGATGCTACTGTAAAAAAACAGGAAGAGTCAAATGCAGCCAAAAAAAAACCCTGGTCCTGAAAAATGTTTGGTTCTTAAAGGGTTAAGCAGCTTGTTTGAGCAGTGTTGGAAAAGCAGATCTAGGAAACCAGACCAATAGTGCTCCACCGGCTCCAAACTTGCAAGTTGTTTGAAAGAATGCAAGCACTGTAATGCTAGTGTAATTAGTACTAGTCTTGATTACAACTGCATTACAGTAGGCTTGTAGAAATTCACTGCCTGCCTTTAGACATTTTAAAGAGGAAATTGGACTTGCAGTATGATGGTGATTTAAAAGAAAATAAGTTTATTCCGGGAAATTGCATAGTCGGTTTAATTCATTGGGAGTGTCTTATATGGGAGCATCAAATCAATACAGTATGGGTATGCAGGGGTTATAGTCTGTGTTTTATCTTGTTACAGTTTATGTGTAACATAATCCGTCTACAGACATGCATTTAAAGCATTCCTTTAGCGATCAAAAGATGTTGTGCTTTACTACTAGTACGCTGTGAAAGAGTGATCTGCTGACACACATTGTATATGGAATAGTGTATTTTTGTTTTTTGCTTTTAAATTGAGATATTATTCATTTTTGCATACCAGTATGTATAAAGTACAATCTAATATACAGTACATGGAAAAAAAGCTATTGATAAAACTGTCAGAACTTAAAAATGTTCAGTGCTCTGTGAACGTGATCCTTAGAGCTGATGCACAAGTACAGGTTTGTCTCTCCATACTATAGGCCTAGATCTGATTCTGCTGACATGTAGTGTCTGTGTGTGGCGCATAATACAGAGAGCAGGTGACACACTTTACTGTATATGCTGTGTGGATGTCTTTTTAACAGGCCCCACAACACAGCATATCACAAGGTTCATGAGGTTTGCAAGTCAGCACACGCACTAGGCCGACAGGTCCATCAGGGACTCAACTAACCCAGTCCTCCTGTGGTTATGAGAAACTCCAAAGCTAGATTTGATGAATGCTGGTTTCAGCAATTTTATTAGTGGGGCATGCACTTTTGTGTTTGCAATAAAATACACAATGCACCTTTTACATTCACTACAAAAGGTAAATAATTAAACAAAAAAAGGATAATTTAAGTGTGCAGCAACTTAACTAGTACAAAATGAGACAAGCTGATACTATCTCTTGACTTCAGCCAGAAATTTAAGACGTTCCCATATCTGAAAAACAGTAAATTTGTCCTAAAGTAGGGTCAGCTGCTGGGTTTATACTGACCATTTTAAGAATGGTGATTTTGGGGGGGGGGGGGGGTAGAAAAACTGCCATTCACTAAACTTAGCATTCAGATTGTGGTAATGAAAAAGAATGATTTGGAAATATCTAAAATATATGCTATTGCGTTTACTGTGGTGTATTTAATATTGTAAATACCAGAACGAAATCGCTGAAACTTAAACTTGTTTTTTACTGAAACAATAAATGGTTACACGTACAGTAAAAATCATAATCATGGCTGTGTTACATGCTGTCAGACCAGGACTCCACTAACACTGAGCTTGCAAGCTGTAGCATGCCAATTCCCATATTACTGTACACAATTAGAGGTGCGGTCACCAATTCCATACACAAAACTTAAAGTGCTGAGTTCATTGCAGTCATCAGCTACATAGATGACCTATTCAACAGAATGAGGCAACAAACAAGTGAGTACTAACAAGTTACTGTTTAATATCACTTTAGTGTTTTGTCTAGGCTGCTGGTTGACAAAAAAACTAACAAAAAAAAGCATTTTCTGAATAAATAAATAGTTATTAAGTTAAACTGTGTTTTTCTTTCTGTGGCCAATAATTATTTTTATATATAAAACCGAAGCAAAATTACACAACATCCCACACTTTTGCCTTGACTTAAGTTTAGTGGACTTGGTGCCCTGACCTCTACACATTTATTGAACTGAAGGCCATTTTGGCCTTGCCAATTTAGAGGCCTGTTACTGTATTGTGAATTAACAGTACTTTTATAATAGCATAATTTCTCACTGTTATTTCAGTAACCGTGTTGGGGACTGTACACTTTGGTGTTGTATGACCAAGCACTTTAATAGTGTATAGAGTACACTGTAGCAGGTGGAAGTATTGCACACTTGGTAGTTTGGTCCTAGTGTCTGTTGTGGTGGGAATTGTTTTTTGTGCTTCACAACTGCAGTGTAATGTTTCACATTATTCAGTTATGATATTACCAATGTTCTTGTTTTATTTGCTGATGTAATGCCACACTTCTGTCTTCTTTGAAACGGGAAGCAAGGTACTGTCCTACTGTTAGAGAACAAATTGACATTTATCTTTCATTTTCATCCACAGCAGCAATTGCAGAATATACTAGATCTGCACACTGAACACTTAAATATCTATCTATGAAATATCTGCTATCCACAGCAGCAGTAACAGTATTTGTTGGTGCCTGTTGAAATTCATGGACTAGAACAAATACAGTACATGTACATCGATTTACTGTGATGTAGACAATGGACATATTCCTACTGCGAGTTTAGGCTTGTACTCTACTGTGTAATAAACTTGTCTTGACCAGTATGTCTGGTACAGTTATTGTTTCAAAATTACACCTGCAGTAATACACAGCAAAAGTTAGCATATTGATAAGTTAAGTGCAACTCCTTTTAACAGTATTAATCCTGGATATTTTAGCATTCTTCTCTATGATTAGTCACTACTGTAGGAGTTGCAGATGGTGCACCATTTACACCAGCTTTGGCAACCTGAGAGGCATTCTGTATCCCTTTTGTTTTTCTGGCAGAGAACGAGGCTCAAATCACTTTCAAGTGGCTCTGCCTGTCGCTTTGTTTGTCTTGAGTGCCAGAGCAGGTCTGAAATCCCACCTCAGTGTCCTGAGGTCATGGATTTATTCCCACAATACTCTCACCTGCTGAAACACGAAACCTGGTTTAAACTACTATAAGCATGTAATCTGAGGTGTCCTTGGATTTACTGGTGGATCAATGTAATTACCTTGTGATTTATTCCTAAATATATAAAGAGGTTTGTACAAAACAAACTGTTACTGTACATATTTGGGATAAAGGCTGGAAATCTGTTTAGTAGATTAGGCCTATATTTTACTAAACTTTCTTTCTAAACGCTTATTTACCAGTTTAAAATAACAGTACATATTTTCAATGAAAAAGCAGGCTTTACTTATACAGTAGTCATTTTAAGATTTAACTTATTTACAGTTTGATGTGAGTTTTCACTTAATTTCCAATTATAGTGTATTACAATGCATGAAGATACAATACTTTAAGCAAATATCCTAATAAAAGAGTACATTTTTAAAGCGTTTAGTAAAGGATTTTTTTTGGATTTTGATTTTCTTTTAACATTTACAGACTTATTTGATTAATTAAAAAAAAAAGTTTTACAGTGTTGATCAAAGCAACAATTTAATACAGTATGTAGCCACTTTCATCCAATACATTTTCTGATTCATGAAAATTAAACCAATAAACTTTCAATGTTTCACTAGTAATGTTAAGCAGAAGGGGGAAATCCTACTATATCCAGCTTTAGAAACGAATGTTGTTCTGACACAAATATTTAAATATTCAAACAAACATTGCAATTTATTAAAAAGGCTATTAAAGTGAACTATTTTGAAATATCAAACCCATGATACTATTCTGACAGAGTTTCTCTAATTTGTTTTGTAATTTTGTGCTGTACTGGGTTTAATTTTATTCCTGAGATGAATGCAATAAATTATACAATATAGTACAACGGCAGTATTACAGTACAACTTCAGATAATCTACTAAAATACTATTTGAACATTCACAATTCATGTTTTTACCCAAAACTACTATTTTGACAAAGCTTACTTACGTATTAATATCAACAATAATTTGCATTTTATTATTGAAGAACCATTTGAAGTTCAACAGAAAGCGGTGTACAGTAGTGGATTTGGTTGTATAACAATAATATACAGTCATTGTATTTTACTGTACATGTACCATCATTTTGTGCAATAGCTACTGTTTTCTTAGTTTTTATAGAGTTTGGTGGTGAATCTTGCAACAGGTTTGTCTCATGTATACTGTATCTTCAGTGCTTTTGAATTCTAGGGACCTTAAGAGGAGTCTGATAATGTACAGCCGCAGGTTTTTTCTTTTATCTGAAATAGTGTAGTAGGCAGCAATAAGCTAGAGAGCTGTGGGGGTGCTAAGCACAGATATCATGTGCCAAAAGGATTTAACAATCCGTGTTAACTGGCAGTGCTCTTGCTGCATCTGCTTGGAAGTCCTTGAAGACTGCATTCATCCCCTGGTCATTTACTACTGTGCTGGTGAAGATCATTTGGGGTAAATGTCAGGAGATGTAACTTATCTTTTCTGCCACTTAGACTGCAGCCACCATATGCAGGTGGTTTTTACAGGGATAATAGCTAGTGGAATAATTACATACACCTTGCAGTGCATTTCCGTTGACGAATTACTTACAGTAGGTCTCGCATCCAATTTTGAAAGAATCATACCTTTTATAAAGAATTCTCTGTTTGCATCCATTACTGTCTGGTAGTCTTTACGCTGTCCTTACAAAGGTAACACAAAATTCTCCTGTCAGGACACTGCACTCTGATTGGCTATCATATGATTGTTAATAAAACAATTAATAATCCTCTCCCTACACCGAAACCCTTAAGGTCAGTATCCTATACTGCAGTCATTACATATCTAAAGTAGTTCATGTTTGGCAGGGAATAAGCGTATTTGTTACTTTTAAAAAAAAAAAAAAAAAAAAAAAAAAAAAAAAAGTGACCGGAGGTCCTGACAGGAACATTTCGTAATACCTTTGTAAGCACTGCAGTCTTTACCTCAACAGTGTCTTTCGGGGGTTTGCAAAGAATGTCAGTTATTAGTTGAAGCAGCTGGTTGGTTACTGTTGTGATGGAAAGAAAGCGCTGAATGCATGTTGCTGCGCGATTTCCTTTACTGTACCTATTATGGTACCGCTTTTTAAAAAATAAAATAAAAAAATAGATGTCTTCTTTCAAAATCTACAATAAAGTGAATACTAACTATAAATGGGAGCACAAAAAAACATACACTTTTCATGAGAGTAGTTGGTAAGATTTGTTATTGAAGCATACCAATGGAACTTTGGTAATATCCTATGTGATTATTTTGAGGCATTAGTAAGCAATAAGGCACGACAGGGTATGGGATATACTCTAATATCCACACGCCCCGGGTGCATTATAAGTCACGAGTGTTGTGTGGATAATAGACACCCTGTTGTCCCTTATTCCGCTTACAAAATGAGTCAACTAACTAAATTAAAAAAATAAAATAATAATAATAATAATAATAATAATGCATGAGTTAAAAATATATTATTATTATTATTATTATTATTATTATTATTATTATTATTATTATTATTATTATTTTAATAAACATTGAACAGATTAAAAACAAGAAGCACTATTTATAGATGTTAAATTGAACATTGAAATGGAAATTGCAGCTTGAAGATTTACAGGCCCATTTCTTAGATGTTCATTTTGAACAGCAGGTGGCGCTGCAGCAAGCGATTTCGAGCAACATGGTGTTTGATTCATTGTCGTCCTTGTCGTTGTCTGAGGAAGTGCAGCAGGACAATCACGCAGACCTTCTTTGCCATGTCTGGCCATATTTAGTTGCACATCAAAACAAACCTCTCACCACAAGACCTGCGGCAGTGTCAGGTGATGGGGAAGATTATTATTATTATTATTATTATTATTATTATTATTATTATTGTTGTTATTATTATTATTATTATTATTATTATTATTGTTATTATTATTATTATTATTATTGTTATTATTATTATTATTATTGTTATTGTTATTGTTATTATTGTTATAATGAATGAATGAATGAATGAATGAATTATTTTAATCGTCCTTTGTGTCCGGGAGTAGTGACAGGAGGTATCCATGCCAGATTTGCGGTACCGTTTCACAGTGGCAACAAAGATGTTGTTTGCATTTTGAAGTACTCGGACAGTGGCATGAAAAGGACACCTGATTGAGACTGTGTGCAGTACTAGGTAGTGTTCTGCGATACTTCATTGAGGAAGCCTCCATACGATACCATGCACAGTATCATAATATTCGATACGATCATGATACTTTTGTCCATTACATGTTAAATGGCTGCCAAATTCCGTTTTTTCGCAAGAGCAAAGTGCATAAGAGGCTAATACACAGTTGTTAATGCTACAGCATGGTGGAATGTTTGCTGTTAAGTATATACTTTTTCTGCTGAAAACAAGTTTGTGTATTTAAAGGTCAACTGCCACGACTATACAATTCAAATTGTATATTACAAATGCAATTACAGAAGCCTTAAATAGCATCTGTCATGGGTACCTACCAAGAACAAAAAAGTCACGTCTGTACCCCAAAAAGTATTAAATTAGCATAGCTGGGAATTTGTGTCGGTGGTCTATATATTATTGCAGGGCTCAAAATTAATGGCCATAATTGCTGTGGATGCCCCTCAAAATGTCTATTCACGGCCATGAATGGCCACAGTGCCCTTTCAGCTACAGCAACTAGAGAAACGTCTGTGCTAGAAAGTGTTTGGATCCAAACAATAACATGAGTACGTAATTTACGTGGTTAAGTCGCATCAGCAGCAAAAAAACATAGAACGAACACGACCCATTCAAAAACATGGATTTCTACCCATCATCCATCATCCATCATCCGTCATCCGTCATCCGTCATCCGTCATCCGTCATCCATCATCATCCATCATCCATCATCCATCATCCATCATCCATCATCCATCATCATCACCCAAAAAACACAGAAAGCCTTGCACAATCTGCAAAACAAAAGGCAAATCTTTCAGGGAAGTAGTTTAGAAATATTTACGATACTTACAAGTGGTTTTCTATAAGGTTAAAAAATATGTTTCAATGGCTGTTATCCCCTTATTTAATTTTTTTTTTTTTTTTATTTAACACAACAAAGCAAAAACATTATGAAATACTATGTATATAGTGTATTTTATTATTATTATTATTATTATTATTATTATTATTATTATTATTATTATTATTGGTCCATCTTATGATAGACATGTTTTTGTTGTTTTGTATGTTACACATTGCAACGAGATTTCTGAGTTTAGTTTGTTAGACAAAGGAGAATATATGCTATTAAATAGCCCCTCACCATCTAAGAATATGGTTACATTACAGTAATTGCAGACACCAGTGTTGTATAATGCAGTGCGCAGTTTTGTTCCGGTTGACTGACGTGACATTCTGCAGGACTGCCTCAATGACCATCTAGGAGGGTCTGGGGAAGTTAAACTAGTATTGAGAAGAGATGAAGGCAGCACGTTTGGAGGAATAAAAAATAATGGTGCAGCGCGCGATTATTGTGCAGGTGAAGCCGTGATTTTAAATGTCAATTTCAATGGGTATAAAACTTGTAAATAAGCAGTTTCTTTTTTAGTTTTTCAAACTGCACTTAAAAATAAAATAAAAAATAAAAATAAGAACTTGCCCTTTTGGAGTGGAAGTAAAATGCCTTAAACCTAATTTATCGGGAAAGATTTGGTTCACATGAAACATGAAAGACAAAAAAAAAGACACACAAACCTCCTGTTGGTTCCACAAATTTTATTCACAAAGACAAATGTGGGGCTTCATCAACTTGGTACAAGACTTATGAAATGAAGTTGTAGAAAATTACAAAAATGCCCGGGTGGATTAGCATCTACTGAGGAATTTGTTGAACTCGTATGGAGTACCAGTATACTGCATCACAATAACAAAAAATATAACAACATTCTACTGGTAAGAGTCATGCGCTGTACTGTATTCGGATTCAGGTATTTTTTGTTGTTGTTGTTGTTGTTGGACTATTATGTAGTGGGAAATGTGGGCAAGTATGGTGCCTGTTGTAGATGTACTTACTACCAGTATTTTGAAAATGTACTCTACAAAACATTTTGACTGGATTTTTTTTTGTATATAATTTACCTACAGTGTATGATTTTAGATCCATTTGTAGACTACCAAGGATCAGAATTGCTAAAGTTACCTTTCTGTAGAAAACCTTTCATGTATGTGTATAATGTGTATAATAAATATATATGCCGTCAAATGTGTAGCAAATAATACATGGTTAGTACAAAGCACTGTCTTGTGGAATGTTTATTTTTCATTTTTTGGCATTTGTTTAACATATATGAGGCTGGCTGTACTGGCGGTTCTTCAATATAACCTAAAAACTTCATGTAAACCCAGGTTAAGAAAGCGGCACGATGTCAGGAGTCGCACAAGGCTAAATTGGAACATGGACAGAAATATTGAAATATATCCTCTCCGATTTTAATATTGATTAGGTCATCTGAATTTTGAAGGAGAATTTCTTTCCCTAAAACAAAAATTACATGTAAAGTCAAACTGCCCAAAAGGTACTACCAAAATAGCCTGACATAAAGGTGCAACTTATTTGTACTTTTGCACTTAAACCAAGCCATTATCTTGTATGCCAGTTTTTTTGCTTGAGTTATCAACCATTATGGAAAGTGAAACTTAAACAAATTGAGATGACCCAGTGTTTACCAAATCTGAGGGTCTGATCAATAGTACTTGGCAATAGTAATTCCCATTAATGGTAAATGTCATCCATATTCAGTTCTTGCAGTACATTTCTTGCTGGAAAACCATTCCTGTTGGACTGCAGTGTCCCTTTTTATTGTCCTTACAGTGCTTTGCAATATGTTTTCGATAAACATTTTTAAACATGTTCACGCAAGATTGAAATAAACAATAAGGGGGTAGTGAAAAGGTAACTGCAGTTAAGGGTTTGGGAAAATTAGATTTAAAATCGTTTTAAATGTTTACAAAAAAAAGGTTTTATCTGTTCACACAAACATTCTTGCAGCCTTGAATTCTGTACAACGCCAAGACCCGCTAACCCTTTGGTCCCTATGGTAAGTTAGTGGACAATGTGAGAGAGAGAATACTGGAAGTTTCCAGGGGAACAATGGGAGTGACCTTGCAAGGATCTAAGATCTGTTTGGAGATAAGCCTGGATTTGTGTTCAGGGAGTGAGAGTGTTCAGATCCTTTCTATTCAAAGTGACAGCTAAAATGGGTAGATATCGGTTGGGTTGCAGAAGTGACAGCTCTGTGCACTGAGATCACATTGTAAGCTTTTGTTCATTAAGGAAGCGCTGATTTTTGCACTTCAGGCAGGCAAGCCAAGAATTGAGAAGTGTGGCTTTATTTTTAAAAGTTTCAATGAATGATGTTGCCAGTAAGCAACATATATTTGAATCCAATGAGGTTCAGTATGATGCTATTTGATGAGGTGGTACAGCCCTTTAGAAAGCTGGACTTGTAAAGGACATGGTAGGTTTGTTTCACGTGAATGGACAATGTGGGTGAAACTTGGCAGGGAAAGCTCATGAAAATGTGCCAAAAAAACAGTCTATTTTACCGTGAAAGTCTCAATTTCTTGTGAGATTCCAGGTAATGCTCGTGAAATCAACAGCCACTTACACATGTAAACACGAGTTTCTCATTAAAATGTTAATTGGCTCGTTCAAGTCCTTTCCTAAAGCTGCTATAAAAGTCACATGGGAATACTTAAGTTACCATCGTCCAACAATGGCAGCAAGGAAATTAATGTTTTGTTTTTAGTATTTCCTTTGTCAGATTGATGTTGCAGATAACCCCACTCTCTTCTCAGTTTTCCCTAAAACTTTGCATAATGCTAATCATGGACAGATCTAAATGTGTTTGTAAAGTATCATACAGATTGTATTTACCAAGTTGCTGTTTAAAACTATTACTAAAAATGTTTGATAATCTGCATCGTGGGCTTGTGAATTCAGGTGGTTACAGCTACTGTCCAGTACTTCAGAATACACTTGCAAATAGCTTTTCAAATAACTGTCAAAATGATGTTATTGTAAAGTACTACTAAGTACTATTCATAAATGTGTAGAACTATACTCCAATGCAATTTCTTCTAGTTACTTATGTCTAAGCAAAACCTGTGTCCATCCTCCACTTACGTCTGTTGGAACGATGAAGAGACTCGGGTGTTACTATCCATAAGGGAAGAGGATATGATGAGGCAGCTTGATACAATGCATAACACGAACATTGTTTAACCCACTCTCAAAATAAAATGTGGTGTGGTATTTTTGCGACTTATTTCTTGGGAATCAACAATACTACTCAATATTCCAATTCTTTATTAAGCAGAAAGTCATACAAGTACAGCACAAATGAGGATGCTATATTTGGTATAAAAAGATACAAAATAAGCTAATGAAAAAAAATAAAATTACACCGTCGGGTTACAAAAATAAAGATAGCCGTGCATCTCTAATAGCAGGACCCTCTTCATATCACTGTTGTGCAATTCTTACTGGAGGCTGAGGTAGCTGTTCCTCTGCCTGCCTGAGCACCTCCTTACGGTCCTGGCACAGATTGTGCAGGATACAGCAGGCTGTAATAATTTGGGGAACAAACTCGTGGTTCACTTCAGTACGCTTCAGTAGTATCCGCCCCCTCCCTTGCAATAGCCCAAATGCCTGTTCAACTACCACTCGGATTTGGCCCAGATGATGTGTGAAAAGCAGTGTGGGCGACAACACCAAAACAAAGTATTCAAAAAGTAGGCACTGTCCATCAGCAAATCTTTAATATCCATTTACGTCAAACACGATGACACATGGATTCTTTCTCACAAAACTGTTCTCTGCTCATGTAAACAGTATTTAGGGACTTTCACGGTTAACAGCACGAGAATCTAAATGGGCCGTCAGCATGGCTAATTTAAATCTGACCCCCCTCCCCCTCTCCTTCATTTGCATAGTGTTCGGGGAAACACAAATGTCTCAAGTCAAACCCTCATGTAACGTGGCCTAATGAGTTAAGAAAATTATCTTTTTTCTGTTCAATTTGTTGATAGTTTCATAATTAAACATATTTTGATGCTTATAAATCACCAAGCACACTTACTGTATGGGTGTGTTTATACTCTCTCAATTTTAATTTCTGAAATTTGATTTTGTTGCCTGAAGTTTATTCAAGAGTACATATTGCGATGTGTTGCTGAAAGCTACAAAAAGAGATCATTTTAAACAAATGTTCAATAAATAATAAAAGAAAAGAAAGATACAAGATATTATGTTGCTAGCATTCCAAAAGTTAAGTCCTCAAAGTGCAATCTGTATCTCTTTTTCACACCAGAAAGACATTTATATTTATATGGCGATGGTCAAAAGTTTTGCATCACCCTATAGAATGAACTAATTTGAATAATGTTATGTTAACATATTGAATTACATACCGCTTTGTAGTTTTCTGTATACTTAACGAAAAAATGATAATTGAAAAATGTGACATTTCAAAATGTAACATGAAATACTGCACTACTATTATGGCTTCTGGTAGATTCTTGCAATATCATTTTGTAGTTTTTTTGATTACATGATGTTAAATAAAATATCTAAGTTGTTTGTTTGTTTGTTTGTATATATATATGTGTGTGTGAATATATATATATATATATATATATATAATATAATATAATATAATATATAATATAATATATATATATATATATATATATATATATATATATAATATATATATATATAAATATTTATATTTATTTATTTATTTATTTGTTTACATACCCTAATTATTACATACCCTGAAATTCAAGCCCTGTACATGGTAAAATGGATTCCATAGCATACCAAAAGATATTGGCCAATCATCTGAGACCCTCCGCTACAAAACCTGGTTTAAAGCGCAACTGGATGTTCTAACAGTCTAACAGAACGACGATCCAAAACACACATCAAAATCTACTTCAGAATGGTTAAAGAATAAAATAATCAAGGTTCTGGAATGGCCTAGTCAAAGTCCCGATCTAAATCCGATTGAGAATTTTGGTATGAGTTGAGGAAGACTGTCCTTGGAATTTGAATGAACTGGAACAATTTTGCATTGAAGAATCGTCAAAAATCACTAAAGAATCATGCCAAAAGCTCATTGACAAATTTCTTAATTGTTTAAAAGATTTCATTTTCAAAAAGATTGCAGAAATAAATAATTGTAGACACTGGGGTACACGTACATTTGACTACAACTGTGTGTAAAATATCTATATTTATATCTATCTATATCTTTAAATTCTAGGTGATGCAAAACTTTTGGCCATAGCGGTAGAATTCAACACCAATTAAAATACAAATATATAGATGGATTAGACTAATTTACTATCCAAGAGTAAAGGTCTCCACACACTGGACGCAAAGCGATTTGTCCTGCGATTAAAAATTGGACTTTCGCTGTGACACTACCTTTTCACACCAGTGGCGAGAGGCGCACACAATATGCAGCTAATAAAAATGTAGAATACATAATAGAATACTGAATACTTATTTCAGTAAAGGTAAATGAAGATACACATCAGCTATATACTGTATAGTTCCCTGGAAATGGACTGCCAGATGTTCTTTAGAATTTTTATGTCCTTTATTGTTCAGCTCTGGGTATTTTGATACTGCAAGAATGAAAAATCTACACAAAGAATTCATTAAATTTTGATTTAAAGCTTTAGTTATATTACATTGTTATAGGGGAAATTACTGTACTTGAACTTTGACTTGTGATCTGTGACCTGATGTGCTATATGGTAAGCTTGCATCAAACCTGCTGAGGATTGTGTTACAGACTGCCCTTCAATCAGTTGGAGGCATGGAGGAGAGGAGACAGCTGTTGCTGTGCTCTGTATGAAAGGAGGAAACTAAGATATTGCATGCTACTAAAACACCTGATAACAGTAGGATGTGGAATTTAATTTTAAAGAGTTTTTACTATAGGCCCTTCCTGCCTTCATAATGCATGGAGTGGGAAATGTAGTTGTTTACAGGATATTTTCTGTTTTTCAGGAAGGACTCAGGTTTCAATTGTGTGGGAAATGTACCTTCAGTTTAGACTGTATCTGGGCAAATCGTGAGAATGGAAATATCAGTGGCATTGTGTGTTCTATGTTAACAGTACGAATAAAAAAAAAAAAAAAATATATATATATATATATATATATATATATATATATATATATATATATATATATATATATATATATATATATATATATATATATATAAATTTTAGCAGTAATTTGTGATTTCTCAACAGCTACTGAAGAACAATTCAGAAATAATAATCATTAAAATAGTTTAAGCTTCCTGATTTTTATTTTTTTTTTTAATGTTTTTATTAAAATAAAACTAAATGGTACATTTGTTTGTGCTTTGTCAAATGCAAATTGGTACATAAATACTACTAAAGTATTTTTTTTCCCAATTAGACAAGCAAGTTGGTTTCTAAATCGTGAATTGTCTATCCCTAAATACTGTAGGAAGATGGTTTAATAGGACTTTGAAGGGACCTACATTATACTTTAGAATTTCACCTGAAAATCAGACACTCTTTCCAAATTCGGGTGAATGCATTTTTAAATCGGGTAGAATTATTTAATGACAATTGGGTGAAATCGGGTGGATTTTTTTAATATGTAATCAAGAAAGAATAAATAGTCGGATAGAAATCAGGTTTTATTTAGAAAGAAATAAACAAATGCTTAAGCACAGTGTTGACAACAAAGTTGTCGTCAACAGTTTAAATCCCCAACCTATGTATATTTCCACACATTGGGGTATGCAAACTTTTGATGACATCTATCTCTCTTCCCTCCCTCCCTTTCTTTCTTTCTTTTTCTGTCTCTCTCTCTCTCTCTCTCTCTCTCTCTCTCTCTCTCTCACACACACACTGTATATGGAGGCATTTCTCTGTTCCAATCAAGTTTTATTTTGTAGTGGAGTTGCAAGTATAATTGCACACAGAACATACGGAAAATGAAACAACTTTGCTCCATGCTGTTTTACAAAGAGAAATGATCGACTGTTACATCTAAATGCTCTTGGCTTAAACACACACTCATAAAACAAATAACTGGGAATAAAAGTGCAAGAAATGCAAAAACCTTAAAGCTATATTGCTGTAATTTTGAAAAATCTCTATCTTATCTATTCTATCTATCTATCTATAATATTACACTAAGCAGCCACATTTTTCTAATGGGTAAATCAGCTTACCGTCATCGTCACCAGTTCTGCTCTGTTGCATTTGAATCGCAGACAACTGCGCATGCGTTTATCCATATACAGTATGTGCCTATTCGGGGAGTTTTCGGGGGGAGAAATCGGGTTAAATCGGGTGAAACCCGAAAATCAGATGCCCTAATTATACTGTATCCGCTGTTGTGCCCACCTAACAAGTGTTTGGTTATTCACTTCCTATACTTTGATTATGCAGCGTCTTGAAACAGAATCTTCCTCCAAGTAGTCAGCCATTTTCCTGATTATGCATCTAGAAGGATTTAGTGCTCCATCTCTTTTTACTTTAGGAATTTACAGGTCATGAACAATATGTAAATGCAGACCTAAAATAATCCCATAAAAGCCGTGGTATGAAATGTAACATTTTCATGACCTGTTAAACTATACGCCTGTCTGCTTGGTACATGAAGGACTGTATATTTAGTGAAAGGGTTTACTTTTAAGAATATGGTTTCATTAGTATTTCTAGAATACATTTTAAAAATCAATTGGCTACCGTACTGTATACTGTCTTTCTGTTTGGGCACCCGACTTTTACATCTGGGACTAATTTGGTATCTCTTAGTAGTATAACTGTAGATTACCTGTAGTCTAGGACTAATTAAAATCATTTGATTGAACAAGTAATGAATCTGCTTTTCAAACAACTAATTCAATATTTTCAGTCCTTTCAACAAATTACATGAATTTACACTTTTGGAAACTCTAATGCATTTACCATATGCAATGCTTTAGGGAAAGGAGGTGCATGTACTGTACGTGTCATCTAGTATTTTATTGTTCTCCAGATGTGCCATGCTGCTTTTCATCAGCAAAGATGTTGAATTGGCTTGAAGTTCTCCATCTTAAATCACAATCTTTGTTTACTAAAGAGTTTTTTTTACAGTTTTTACAAGAACTAGCATTATTGCTGAAACAACTGGGGTGTATAATTTGCTGAAAATACAGATGAAGTTGAAGAGATGCCTGTTATACAAAGGACCTTACATGTTGTATTATGTCATTAAAAGTAACACAGGCTCACCCGGCCATGCAGTCCTAATGTAATGTCAGGGTAGTTGATGCCATGTCAATGTTGTTTTTTTGCAGTGTACTTTTTAAATAGCTTTCCTTTTCTCCAATTTACAAAGACTCTTGACTCCAGACAATAACTTGTAGTGACAGTGGCTTGAATGTTGTTTTTTTTGTAAACCTTGCCTGATTCTGATTTGATTACATTTTTTCCTGATGTGTTAACTAACCTCTGCTTTTCCTTATGCTCTGCAGAAATGTGTTAGGATTTGTGGAATAGTGGTTAACAGTGTGCAGGTGATCAATAAGCAGACAAACAAACAATGATAATCCAGGTGCAATGAAGGTTTAATTGTATAATCCAATGCCTGATGGCTAACAGCAGTAAACAATAACAATGTTAATGAAGCAATACAGCAGCGTGTAATGCTTACTTCTAATCTGCGGGTTTGCCCCAAAATAACAGTCCTGTTTCAGTTCACCCACACATAACAGATACACAAACACCAGTCCACAGTGCGTGCTCTAGTGCTTGTGGTGAATACAGTTCTTTAGTGAAAACAAAGTGCAGTGTTGTTGATCCGGGTTTAGTGCTGGCCTTTGGCAACAGCTCCGGATCACAGTTAGCCGTCCAAATAATTACAAACAGTATTATTAACGACAAACAAAAACAAACGAAACACGTTTCACAGCACAGGTTCTCCTGGTCATTTAACGTAACCATTCACAAAGGAACAGATCACATCACTACGTCCCCTTTTTGTAACGTCAGCCAAGAACCCCTTGGTCAACAAGCGCATCCGTTCCTCCAATCCGCGGATGCCACGCCGTTTCCCTTCTGGGTTATTGAGTTTGTATACTGTAGCTTTGCCTCCTTTCTAGATGGCCGACTTCCACTTAACCCTGGGAATAAACTGTAGTACCATTGTGCAGGGTATTCTGTTCCCTTTATGCAGCTGCCTCGCAGGTCAGGAGGGAGATCTAACACCAATAATCATTTGATCTCTGTCACAGGATTTTTGTATTCAACAGCCATTCCCTGCATTTCTGTAAAAGGAATGTAGCACGGAATACAGTACTGTAGTATACATGTACACTGTACAGTACTGTTCTTCCAGCTGTCCTAAACTGTACAGTACTTCTGACTATTTTCAAGCACAGTATGTTAAGCAGGAATTTGATTTATGCGCTAATTAAATGCACTGGATTTTTAAATGGACAACATTGTTTTGATTGCCAGCTGTTAAACAATGAGTTCATGTTTAAGTTTTACAGTACATGGCATTTGTTAATTGGTATTTAAGTGCATGTTAAGGTAGAAAAATGGTTATTTCTATTGACAGACTAGTTCAGGGGTTCCCACACTTTTTTTTACCCGAGGCCCACCTGTTCAGCTGCATTAGGCACTGCGGCCGACTATTAGCACTCCTTGGGAAAATGTGTCAAATTAAAAAACATTTTCTATGTTTAAACCTGTAACATGATAAATAAACACAATCTAAACTGTCCTTTATTCATTTGAATAAATATTGTGAAAGATGGACATCACATCACTGAGTGGGGGGAAAAATAAATAAAAAATGGAAACACTTTAATTTTAGTAAATAAAATAAATTGCAAAAACTAAAGATGTTTTTTTCAAACCTTTTAAATTAGGCATCTTTTGTATAATTGAATTTATAATTGCTTTTCGCTATTAATAGAAAATAAATACATAGAATGTCATTGCTCCCGCGGCCCACCCGGGACTGTGTCGCGGCCCACCTTTGGGCCGTGGACCACAGTTTGAGAACTGGACTAGATAACCACATGTCTTACTCTCACAGTAGTTTTAAATTAAGATAGCTACAGTAACAAGTACTGAAAGAGAAAAGAAATAAGTCTAACGTTAATTAGAAGTGTATTTGGTGAGCTATAAAACCGTCCGTGTTTTCAGGCTTGAACTGCATAAAAATGACCCCTTCTGATTGACTGGGCTTCCTAAAATGTACATTTACAACTTTATTGGGTGTTTTGCCAATTTTGTAATGTTAAAAAATCATATTTAAGTTTTCAAAAGTGCTTGCCACATTGGACCTTCAAATACTGAGAGGGGAAATCAACCTCTTTATTTAATCATTTTAATCCAGTTTCAATAATGTATACTGCAACTATGAACACAAAATTCTGAATTTTAGAAAGTTTTTGGTATTGGTAGTCACAGCTGATAATATTTTAGTGCTAGAGTAACGGTACACCAAATATTGTGTATGCCGGATCAGTTCAGGTTACTGGGGGTTGTTCGTGGCTGCTGAGTTCAAATTTCTTAACAGATGTTATTTGATGAACATCACAATCAAACGCATGTACTGCACTGCTGTGACAGAAATACAATGATCGAAAGGAGAAGTCTTTGGACAGGCTGGCCTGACAGTTCTTTCCCCGGGCCGGGAAGTTGGTCAGTCTGGAAGAAGGTGAGACTCCGTTGCAGGAACGTATTGACCCGGAAGGGAAACGATGTAGCAGCAGCAGATAGTAGTTTACCAAGGGGTCATGCGTGATAGCATAAAGGGGTCGGAGAATTGCAAATCTTTTCCTTCGCTTGGTTTAAAGAACGAGAAACTGGAAGGACCGGGAGAAACCCATAAAAGAGAGAAAAAAATATTTGTGAGTGTTTTTGTTTGTTTGTCGCTGTTAGTAATTGTCTCTTGTTTTGTAAATCACTAGACGGCTAACACGTATCCGGAGCTGTCGCCTTGGGCCAGCACTACCCGGAACAACACTACACCACAGTCACTGTATAATTGTTATCACCCACCACGAGCACTACTGCACGCACACGGGCTGGTGACCGTGTACTGTATTATTGTAGGGCAGATAACGTTTGTTTATTATTTGGGCTGCAACCCGTTTATTATTGCTACCTCCGTGCTTTACACATTGGTGTGTATTGCCACAGATTTATTGTTTGGCCACCAGACCGGGAATTACAAAATAAAGTCCAGTTTTCCAAAACGGATTACAGTTTCCTGGCTTGTGATTATTTCTGCACTGCATCACCTCTGCACCTGTTTTCAATCAGCAGCCACTTTGCCACAACTGCATATCGACAAATTTCCCAAAGGCTGTTACTACTGTGAAAAATTGTCAATTGATTATTAATCATGTACATTATATATTTTTTTGGGGGGGGTTATTGGCTAATGAGCTGAAAGAACACCAATCCATCATACAACACTGAAAAATACAATGCTCTAATACCCACATTAGATTTCTAGCACACATGAAAGTGCACTGAAGCATTCGGTGGAATTGCTACGAATTATTAGATAGCTGACAGAGTTTTTTGTCCTTCTTGTAAAGATAAGGTTTAATTCACAGGAGACATCTGCTACCAGTCACTGTCATATTAAAGATTGGTTACCTAGCAACTGGGTACGATTGCATGGCATGGGTGTCTGGTGTTGTACACTTGGCATACAGTGACCCAGGCAACACAGGGGTTGGCATCCTGCTCACTCTTGACATGATGCAGCCACATGCGAATCTCTGTTAAATGTTTTTTTTTTTTTTTTTTTTTTATAAGAGTTGAATGAATGATATTATATACAAACTCAACTATGATTCACATGATGCATATAATCTTACTCCATTTAATTTTAATTCAGTCTGACCCCACATTGATTGGTTTAGGCAAGAACTTTACAATAATTAAAGCACAACAAGGGGTGTGGTTAACATGAGAGAATTGCACACCTAAGTCATTAGGAGACCCAACATAATTATCTTGTCAATCACACTCAAGGGATTGCTTTTTATCTTTTACCTACTATCTTTTACTACTTTTGTTAGCACCTGAGCGTACTCCAAGACTCTTTCAAATCAGACTTTACATTATTATTATTATTATTATTATTATTATTATTATTATTATTATTATTATTATTATTATAATGTATTTCTTAGCAGACGCTACACAATAGAATCTACACAAACTACTCCACATTGATAAAGTTAAAAAATGCATATAGAAAATAAATAAGTAAGATTTACAGAGAAAAACAGATCTCAGTTGCATAAGTATTCAACCCCTTTGCTACTGCAGCCCTAAATCAGCTCAGGTGCAAATGATTTGTTTGAAAGGTCACAAAATTAGTGAAATGGTTTCAGCCTGTGTGTACTCAAAGTGGTTTAACTTGTAGATAATTTCCCTCAGGTATATAAAGACTTTCAAGCTGCAACTCACATAGTGATCCAACAAAGCAACCATGAAGACCGAGGAGCTTTCGAAACAAGTCAGGGATAAAGAGGCAGAGAACAGGAGAAGGGTACAAGAAAATTTCAAAGGTGCTGATTTCCCTCTTAACACAGTGAGAAGTGGAAGATGCATTATACCACCCAGACACTACCCAGATTAGGTCGCACTCCCAAACTGAGCAGCCGGGCAAGCAGGAAACTGGTTCGGGATGTCGCTCTGAAGCCAACAATGACCTTGAGAGATCTGCAAAGTTCTGTGTCTGAGATGGGAGTCAGTGTTCACACATCAACAATAAGCCAGTCCCTACACAAAGCTGGCATGTATGGACGGGTGGCAAGAAAGAAGCCATTACTCAAAGCCTCATCTTAAAGCACGTATGGAGTTTTCGAAAAAGCATGTAGGTGATACTGCAGACATGTGAAAAGGTTTTGTGGTCAGATGAGACAAAAATTGAACTTGTCAGTCTAAATTCCAAGCGTTACGTCTGGCGCAAGCCCAACACTGCACACCACCCAGTCAACACCATCCCAACTGTCAAGCATGGTGGTGGCAGAATCATGTTATGGGGATGGTTCTCTTCAGCAGGGACTGGGAAGTTTGTCAGGATAGAGGGGAGAATGGATGGTGCAAAGTACAGGCGAATCCTTGAGGAAAACCTGTTTGAGTCAGCCAAGACTCTGAAACCAGGGAGGAAATTCACATTTCAACAGGACAATGACCCGAAGCACAAAGCCACACTGGAGTGGTTGAACAAGAAGAGAATTAATGTTCTTGAGTGGCCCAGTCAGTCCTGACTTGAATTCAATCGAATATTTATGGCGAGACTTGAAGATAGCAGTCCATCGACGATCCCCAACAAACTTATCAGAACTGGAGCAATTTTCCTGTGAAGAATGGGCAAAGATTTCACCAGCCTACTGTGCAAAGCTAGTAGAGACCTAGCCAAAAAGACTCATAGCAGTAATTGCTGCAAAAGGTGCTTCTACCAAGTACTGACTTAAGGGGCTGAATACTTATGCAACCAGTAAATTTCATTTTGTACATTTTCTTTGCAAGTTTTGCAGACATTTAACCTCTTCTTCATATAACAATGTTGAGTTTAACCACAACAGCTTTGAATAAAAAAAGTTTGTTTGAAAAACTGTCCATACATTATTTGTAATTCAACAAAATGTGAAAACTTTGCAGGGGGGTGAATAATTCAAAATTAACGTCAAAGTTACTCAAGCACTTTACAATAACTTGTGAAACGGTGTTGCAATTAACAGCCTGTAGGTAAAGTGTATCAGGTGCGTCAGGTGCATGTTCACCATTTAGGTCTTGCAAAACAAATGAAATGTGTAACCCATACTGATCTTGTGCATCAGTCGACTCGTTTAGTGTGACCACTGACAAGCAACCAGACTGTTTTACCAATTCCATAGTCTCCTGTTTGTGATACTCAGCAACTCTAGGGAAGTATTCACGGCTCAGCTGGGCTGATGAAGGAATCACTCCACTTTTTCAAAAGGGATATTTCCCCAAACAAATGCCTCTGTCAGATCAAAATTTAGTAAGTGGACTTTTTTTGGTTTCTTTGCAAGTAAAGCAGTCGCAGTACTGCTCTGGATTTCCACCTTTCTCTTTTATGTGAATCTAAATGCCTGTCAACAGACGAGTTTCGGTAGAGATCTACAGTAACGTTGCAGGACATACAGAACAAGAGCTTACCTCCATCGCTGTGTACAACTCCTGCTGGATACTGTTTACGTGATCTGCTGCAGGCACATTTTTAGCCTGTGTAATGTGCCTCGTTATAGTGCGGAATCGGTTATAACACGGTAGGGTCGTGGCTCCCATTTGCTCCATAATGCCATTACAGTAGCCCTTTTATACTCATAAGGCGGAACACAAGTAGCACAGTCTTGTAACTATGACTCCCTACTATAGTGTTATAAAGGGTGAGCACTGTGTGTGTGTGTGTGTGTGTGTGTATGTATGTATGTATGTATGTATGTATGTATGTATATGTGTGTGTGTAAGCAGTAAGGCACGACAGGGTGTGGGATATACTCTAATATCCCACACCCTGAAGTAACTTATTGTACTTATAAAATTGGTCAACTAACTAAATAATAAAAAAAAAAAAAAAACTAGAAACATGTTTTAATTAACAAAAAAGTATTTTTTATTAAATATCCTTCCGCTTCTGTTAAATAATTAACAATGTTAATTAATAATAAGAATTATTATTATTATTATTATTATTATTATTATTATTATTATTATTATTATTATTATTATTATTTAAATAAACATTTAAATGATTAAAAACAAGAAGCACTATAGATGTTATTTGCTGTCCTTGTCGTTGTCTGAGGAAGTGAAGGACAGAGTGCTGTTCCCCTGTTTGCTATCACGGTGCCCAGTAATTTTAAGGCTTCCCTCAAACCTGTGACCAGTGACAGACATTATTTTCTGTGTTTCAAGCCCTACTTTGCTAAGGGCGTCTAGGATGTAAAAAACTCCGGGCTTCAGGGATTTTACTAATATATTTTTCCAAACTTAGTATGGGCCAGAGAGGATTTCTGGGGATGGAGTAAATGACACCTGTGTTTTTTTTTTTCTTTATTTGATTCATTGTAATTCTTGTGATTCTTGGTTTGTTCATTCAATTTTAAAGTGAAATATTCCTGGCTGTTTTCTTCATGGCAAAGCACAAACTAGTCTGCTTTTAAATCACACAGACCTTCTTTGCCACATCTGGTCATATTTAGTTGCACATCAAATCAGACCTTTCTCACAAGACCTGCGGCAGTGTCAGGTGACAGTGCTGGGGAGGTTTTTATTTTTGTATTTGAGGTAGCGACAGGAGGTATCCATGCCTTATTTGCGGTACCACGTCACAGTACCACTTGCATTTTGAAATACTCTGCCACTTATGAAATTCACTTTGCGGTTTATTGCTGGACCGTTTAAAAAATGGTTAAGACAGACTCGTAGGGTCACATAGCTTGAGACTGAATACTCCCGTCCCTCTGAGATACGCACAGTGGCATAAAACTCCCGTAGTAAATTATTTAGATCAGGCAGAGGAATCTGAAATCAATATTTAAAGATTTTTGTTTTAGCCAGTCAAATAGGACACCCGATGCCCAGGCAGTGGTCTTTTGTGTATTAATTTTTTTTTTTCCTTTTCAATGTCCAGAAGTTGCGCTTCAGTAAGTTCAAGATGCCTAGTAGTAGTACTTCCTTTTTTTACCACTCGAATTAGTGGTGGTGTCGGATTCAGATCTCATCTAGAGTTTGATTTCTCAAAAGACCAAAATTGACATAAATCTCTTTAGTCATCTTTATTGCAAATTTAAATGAGCTACCTTTTTTTATTTCAAAATTGTAGTGCCGTATGGCTATCTGCAAGTGATTCGCCACTTTTTGAAAAGAAGTGCCAACCCATGGGGATATGCTGTAATATTCACACCCCCATGCGTGACAGACGAACGTAATCTTGGTTAGCCAGCCAAGGGCATATTTATTTATTTCCAACCAATTTAATTTAATGAAGAAAATAAAAACCTAACCCTCATTCAAAGTACTGACTCACTTTTTCATCCCTTACTAACCAATTGTGTTTGGCTAATCCCAAACATACGGCCTTATTTACTAAGCGACGGTAAATTGGCCAGAATTGCTGGAGGAAAATAAAGGGTCACACCCTATTTACTAACTAATTAGAAGCAAAAATACTGGTCTGAAAAATTCTAATCAGCAAACAAATTGTGGGTGGCAACAGGTCTGAAGCTGCGCACAGTATTTATTCTTTTGACAACAGGTGAAGGAGCTTACTTACTCGTTGCAGCAGGGATAAAAATATGAGAGTGATAAAAGAAAATATGCTGAAATTTAGTTTCAATTTAAAATATTATTTTATTATCTACGCGTCCTACAACAATTATCACAACAATCGCATTAACATGTTATGGCTTTACAGGACCTTAAATATCTGCCATTTCAAATCAGTATTTTTATGAAACACAGCTTCTGCCGCCTATGCTCTCCGCTTTGCAGCAACATTCAGTCGGCAAAATGTTTTTGTTATTTTTGCCTGCACAAAATCCTTGTCAGACCTTCGTGAATAGCTCATGAATGTAGCAGCTTATCTGTGTTTAACATGCTGCTTTGCATATGTAATCATCATTAATTCAATGCAAATGAGGCAGCAGTGCTGTTTCACCTCTCATTTTGCATCCTCTAAATTCTTGTTTTATGCACGAAAATAGGAATAGTAAATGGGATGGGACAGAACTGCACGAAATAATCATGTTTTGCGTATGGCAATTGCTCTACTACTTCACACAGATGTTGTTGCCTCTGTATTATTCACGGTCCTGTTTGCCAGAAAGTGGATTCTTGCTGCCAGTTCGTTTCGTTCTGTTGTCATCCAAAACACACAGTAATGGCTTCCTTTACTTTAAGCATGCTTAAAGTAAAGGAAGCATACTCCGTTCTGTGTACACAGACTTCCTCCCACCCTTCCTCCCCATGCTACACAAACCACTTCCTTATATTCCCCAGAATTCCCGCCGTAACGTGTCAGCTGACCCCTGGACTCCGGGAAAGTGTAGTCTTTTTTACAGAGTGAACAAAACTTCCATTGCATTTTTATATATATCAATCAGGGCTCAGATTTGCGAGTTGTGGGTCACCAGGGGCAACCAAAATTATTTTTGTGTGTGGGGGGGGGGGGGGGGGTTGATACAAAATTAAAACGTGGTTTCGCTGTGGAAAAAGACTCCTCTTGTACATAGTGCTGCCACGAAACATTAACGCCACTTTCTATGTCACATTCTCATTGCCATGTAAGTGCTGCCATCATGTGAGCTGCCAGAACTGCAGAGAATCAAATGACACAGCGCGAAAACGTACTGTCAGGTCAATCGAATCCAAAAAAGCAATGCACTAAAAGCTCCGAAAAATACAAAACCACTGATTTCAAACTTCCAGCTGGCTGAAAAAAGAGGAACGATCCGATGACCCTGCTCTCCTATGTAACCTGTGAAAAGATTGCTGGTAAATCCAATATGCTTACCAGCTGCACGACATTCAAAAAAGATACTCTTGACAAACATAACCGCAATAAGCACAAAGCTGCTTGTGATTTTGTGACACTGAAAGAGCAAGGTCTTATAATAAAGCAGTTGAGAAAGCTGCCACCACAATCGATGACGGAACACTTGCTAACCTCAAAGCAGCATTTAACACGGCATACACAATAGTAAAAAATGAAGAGGCATTTACTAAGTGTGTACCGTGGCTGAAAACACAGAAGAAACAGGGTACTTACCAGCATAAACTACATGTCTGATGTGAAATGTCTACTTTATTTCGACAATAGCAGAATCATTAGAAAGATTCAGAATTAATTTTGAAACAACATTATGCACTGGCACATGCATTATGCATGGACAAGGGCATTACTGAGGTGTGTGCAAGATTTGTTGGTACCGATGGCCAAGCTGTAAACAAATTTGTCGGACTGCAAGCTATAATACATGCAGATGCGGATGGCATTATTAGTTCCGTAGAAGAGGCTTTTTTGTCGGAACTTGATCGGAAAAAATGGTGACATTCACTGCTGATGGCGTGTCTGTTAACGTGATTGAAGGCAGATGTACAAGCTAAATTCAAAGAGAAAGTAGATTTTTGGTGTATGCCCCACAGGCTTGAAAAAAATGTAGTCTTGCTACAACAGTTATTGAAATGATGGACTTGATAAACAAGACATATCACTTTTCTTGCAGGAGTCGCAGACAGTTGAAGTCAGTGGCTATAGAACTTGGTATCCAGGCTGTGCATATTCCCACACAGGTGAAGCGAACTAGGTGGGTGTCTCATGTCAGGCGAGCTCTGGACGTTCTGTTGCACAGTAATGAGGCAGGCGAGAACCGACGTGGGACAATGTGCTGCTATTATAACACACACGCCCTTTGCATCATCTCACAACAAAGCAAATATTAAAGGAAGAGCAAAAAACATTTTTTGAACTTTTATTCTGTTTCTTTAGTATTACTGATGATTTTTATTAATTAAGATATGCTTAGTGTTTTTACATTAATTATATCTGTTTCTTTTAGTATCAGTAGAACAATGCATTATTAAATAGCTGGGGTTCTAGAACTAAAAATACTTCACTTGGCCCCGATATATAACTCTCTACCAAATTAAGTCTAGGAGCCAGATGCCTGTAATATTGGTTCAGGACCGGTGAAAGTGGCGACACTAGGAAAAATGAGTCGACCCATTGCTGACAGTCCATTTCTAGTTGCTGTACTGTACAGCACTTACTGTATGGTACAGCAAAATAATCGAGTCAACTATTGTACTGTAGCTACTGTAGAATTGATTTGGAGGGATTGTTCATTTTGAACAAAGTCTAGCTAGCTGCTGTAACACAGGGAACTGTTCTAAAAATATATACCTATAGTCTACCAAACATCTTGGGATAATCAGTACTCTGCTGTGCTAGCCCAACATGTTGAATAGTTACAATTACATTGTACAGTATATTTTGTAGCTACTGTAGTATGCTCACTGTACGTTAACCATTCTAGATTATCACTTGGCAATGAGATTGCCTCCATGTTGTTATTTATTCAGTATTTTCGTACAGCCCATAAAACAAGATGCATTTGATGGAAAATGTATTTGATTTTCATCTACTTGTCTCAGAGGCATGCTTGTTCTAGAGGCGAGCGATCTATTAAATCATTTTAACAAATATAGGGATTAAATGTGCACACTGTAGATTTTTAATGAAATATACGATTTTGTTGAAACCTTCTAATCATAGAATCATCAGACTGTGTGTCTCTTACTTTCAATGTGTTTTTTTAAGAGCTTTTTGTTATCTGGATATCTTGAAAGATTTTAAATGGGGCATGTAAAGCACAGGCAGTAAAGCATGTAAGCATAAATACCACTCCAAGGCATGTTGGGTTAGGATGCAGATAATTCAACCAAAGTAAGGGATGAGGGTTTGTTTTTTGTCAGTAATACTTCACAGCCGCAGCGCTGATTTGAGTATTGACCCTCTCTGCATGTAGAGAATTTGAGGTTGGCTCTGTAAACTGCCAGTAGGCATGGGGGGTACAGTACACTAGCTCACCTAGTCATATAGCAGGCGTGTTTCTAGTTGTGGACTGTGTCTGTCACGAACGTCACTTGTCATGCTCATAAGCATATAAAAAAAAATAAAAAATACAATGTCAAGTACATTGCTTCATTTCCTGGAAATCTATTTGTGGAGTGTAATGACGTTCTTTCTTACACCTTGTATGCACGTGAACGGTACTTTAACATTGGAATACAAAGTTGATCACATTGTGCACCCTGGGATCATACAGCACTGTACCTGACTTTTCCATGCAGTATTCATGTTACGGACGGATACTGTCCACAGCGCCCAGCAAATGGTTGTTAATAATAAGACTTATACAGTGTTAGCATAAGATTAAAATTCTGAATGAATAATAAGGCCTCTAACACAAAGCTTTTATGAAGGTGCTAATAGTGATATTCACATTTGGGTTTTAACAATGCTATGGATGTTTTTATTTTTTTTATTTTATTTCTAGTACCAGAACTCTTTACTTTTGATTATCTCAGATAAGCCATATTTATACATCCCAAGCGACTTAATGACACTGTACAGTACACCAGGTTTGTGTTAAGAACATAAGAAAGTTTACAAACGAGAGGAGGCCATTCGGCCCATCTTGATCGTTTGGTTGTTAGTAGCTTATTGATCCCAGAATCTCATTGTACTATGCAGTGAACTAAAAACATCAGAGTGCTGTATCAAAATGAAAACAGTAAGTGCATGTGCCTGCTGAGCCTTTTACCACAACTTTCAGGTACAGTAATTACTGTAGCCCCAGTACCCAATACCCATCTTAAACTTACTGTATTGAATTTCCAATGAAAACATTCAGAATTAAGTGAACTACCTTTTTTGTTTAATACAGTATTAGTAGGTTTGTATTTTTGCACAGTAAAAAAGATGGCTTATTTCACAGTCTAAAAATAGGCATTTCAAAATATTTCACTATTTTAAACATGATATTTATTTTGATCAAACTAAATAAAAACATAAATACATTTAAAAATAACAAGCACGTAAAATGTCCCCTTCTTCTACTGGACAGAGCGCTCTTGAGCAGAAATATTTCTGATCTTTGATGCAGCTAATGTCTTTTTTTGTTGACATTTTAAATAAATCGTACAGCTCTATCATTTACTGGAGAAAAAAAAAAACGAAACCGTCTGCCAGGTTACTAAATGCAGTGTATTAAGAAGTGATAAAAATATGTATATTTACACTATTCTTTCAGAAATGTGAATTTTCATGGGGAACTACTATTACACGGCAATGGGTAAATATTAGGTTACACGCTGTACTGTAAAGAGGTAGATTTCCAAACAACCTCAAGTTGTGTATGCTATTCTGCCCTGTCGTCAGATAAAATACCAGAAAACAGCACCCCTCTACAGTGTTTGTTTTTAAAAGGCAAACGTTTTGATGATTAAGGTTGTACAGTACTGTACAGTTCACTCCACCCAGGATTATACAATGTGAAGCCCTCCAGGCAAGTAGTATACTGCATTAACTTTAATTATACCAAAGTTAATTTCCGTGAGAATGCATGTTTGGTTTTCGACTGGCAGAGCTTGATTCAAAACACTGTATAACCAACTCAAGTTTTGGGAGGTATAGTTTTACTGTCACGAATAGTATAGCATAGTACATTAGAAAACGATTCAATACCATCAGCCAATGGGCTTCCAGCTCTAGCAGGCTTCTGTCGGACGGCAGATGCCCATTCCTACGTTGCAACATCAACTGTGAATCAAACTTATAAACAGTCCACGCAAATGCTGGCCTTTTCATTTTGACTTGCCATAATGAAAGCTCAGTTCACTTCTATTGGACAGCAAATACAACACAAAGACTCAGTTGGTCCACATATATTCTATTATTCACCAAAACCAGCCAGTTATACTTTGCACCGACGAAAGCAACCAGTCCTGTACCTCAACTGCCAAATTAGCCAATCGCAGTCTGTCAGCTCGACTGGGGCTCAGCATCTTTCAACAGCAGCAAACCGAGACACACAGTTCAGTAATATTGCTCCATTCAGATATCTGCCACTGTCCAGACAAACTATAAACAGTGACACGTAAAAAGCTATGTGTTTTAATAAAGTTATTTGTTTTGTTTTTTCTCTTAACTATATATGTGATCCCTTATGAACAATTTCTGGACTGTTTTCCTAAAAGTTCTCAGCTGAAGGGTACCCGATGAATCATTCTAAGGTCAACGTAAATCTAGATTTGAAAGTGTTTTTTAAACACTTTTAAACAAATAATTATGATGGCCCTCTGGATGAAGGCTCTACCCTGTGTTAGTTGACCTTGACTTTCATTAGTGCCTTTGGCTCGGGACGCATAACTCCAGTCACAGTCAACTGCCACACGGTCTAGCCTTCATTGACTGGCACTATCGCTGAAGTATCAAAGCAGCAGTGGTAGTAGTACAGTACAGTATCCGTGTCTTCTCTTCAACACTTCTTAAGAGACGTGAAATGTATGCTATTTACTGCAGTGATTTCTGCTGCACTTGCCAGGAGTATGTGTTGTTGTTCAGTAACAGCAGCTGCACCCATACCAATATTTTTGTGAGGGTTAGAGTCTTGTTGGCAGAAGCACATAGTCTGCATATATTGCATACCACACGGAGTGTCTGAGATTGCATTTGGAGATTGCAACTGTCTGTAATCAAGATTTTGGGAGTTTTTCAAATATTATTTATGTTGTGACTTATATAGCTTTGACATTTTCCTTGGATAAGCTAGTAACCTCTTGGTCTAACAAAACAGTCCTAAAAACAACCTAGAGTATAATTTAGTGAACAAAAGACGGACCTGCAAGAGCAGACTTTAATCGTGTGGAAAACTACATTTAAATCACATTCAGCAATTCAGGGCTTCATATAAGCACTGCCAGTTGCTTATATCGTGGTACTGTATGTTCAGTATTGACTGCTTTTGTGGACAGCTTTGAAGAGGTGTTTGCCTTCCAATTTGTGAAAATTGGAATAGCCCTTTTATAGTGCTGTACATGTCTGCATAGTATTTCTGCTTGTTTTCTCTTTCTCTCTTTAACTAGGATATACTGTTGTAGTCAAAAGTTTACATACCCCAATGGAAATTAATAATTTCTACACATTTCTCAAACAAATAATAGGAAAAATCTTTTGTAGCAAAGTTTTGCTTTTGTGGATGAGGAAAAGAAGTTACAAGAAATAGAAATAGAAACGTGTTCATACCCTGACAAGGAAAATGAAATTAATAGCTAGTTGAGGCACCTTTAGCAATAATAACCTCTTTTAAATGATTAGGATATTTGTCAATGAGCTTTCGGCATGATTCTTTAGTGATTTTTTTGACCATTCTTCAATGCAAAATTGTCCCAGTTCATTCAAATTCCGAAGACTTCTCTAGTGCATAGCCTTCTTCAACTCTTATCAAAGATTCTCAATCGTATTTAGATCGGGACTTTGACTAGGCCATTCCTTGATTTTATTCTTCTTGAACCATTCTGAAGTAGATTTTGATGTGTGCTTTGGAGCGTTGTCGTGTTGTGCTTTAAACCAAGTTTTGTAGTGGTGGGTTTCAGATGATTGGCCAATATCTTTTGGTATGCTATGGAATCCATTTTACCATTTATTGGAACTAAATTTCCTGTGCTGCGAGAGGAAAAACCGCCCCATAGAAGGATATTACCACCTCCATGCTTGTCATTAGGTTTGGTGTTCTTTTCTTTTGTACGATTCACCAGACTTTCTCCAAACGTAACGACTATCATTGTGACCAGATAGCTCAATTTTTTTTTCATCACTTGTCCTTGTGACGTTTTCCTAAGTGGCATTTTCCTTGGCCTGCGATCATTGAGACCTTCACCATGCAATACCTGACCTATAGCTGAAATGGAAACCCCAGTCCCGCTTGCAGCCAATTCACTTGGAATATCTTTGGCAATCAATCTCGGATTGTAATTAATCATCCTCACAATTCTTCTACTTGTTCTTGGTGAAAGAACCTTCTTTCTTCCAGACCGAGGGTATTAGGTTCTGCATTCTCATATTGAAATTTCTAGCACCTTGTAGACAATACTATCATAGCATCAAAGGGTATGAATACTTTTGAATTAGTATTTTTGGAGTTTTGCAAAAAAATTGCTGAAATAAACAATTTTAGCCATCTATTTCTTGTAATACTTTTTTTTTCCTCATCCATAAAAGCAAAACTTTTTCGTATAATTTATTTAACTTTTATTTTATATAGCGACCTTAAAAGCATTCGTCTCAGAGCGCTTAACAAAAAGAAAATACAACAAGTCATAAAAACACAGAGGCCAAACAGAAATACAGAATCATAAGAAAGCCTTTCTAAAAAAGTAAGTTTTAAGACTCTATTTAAAAACACTCAAAGTAGCAGAGTCTCTAATCTCTATACGAAGGGAGTTCCACTATTTTGGGGCATAGCAACTAAATGCCCTGTCGACCATAGTGCGTGGCGAGCACGAGGGACACTCAACAACCTAAGATCATGTGAGCGGAGGTTGCGGGTAGGAGTATAAAAAGATAAAAGATCAGATAAATAAAATGGGGTCAGCCCATGAAGAGCCTTATAGGTAAGCAGTATAATTTTAAAATCGACTCGGAACCTAACAGTCAGCCAATGCAAGGCCTCTAAAACCAGAGTAATACGATCTCTGGTGGAAGACCTGGACAGAATTCTGGCTGCAGAGTTCTGGACATATTGAAGTCTGGCAAGGATACAATTTGAGACACCAGCAAACAGGGCATTACAGTAGTCAATCCTGGAAAACACAAACGCATGGACTATTTTTTCAGCCGCAGATTGCGAAAGCATAGTCGCAGCCAGCTATGTTTCTGAGGTGGAAAAAATAAATCTTGACAGTGTTTAGCACATGCGGTTCATAGTCTTCAGCATTTGGGAATATAAGGAGATACTGTACTACCTGTCCATATAGTATGTTTTCCTGTATGTACTGTATGTATGCATTGTCTTAACTTGGTTACAACACTGTTGAAAAGTTATGAGAATCATATATTTTAGTTTTTACCCACATCTTTAGATTCTCCCTTGTGTTGCCAATAAAGTTTCTGCACAGTTTTACCAGAATAACAGCCACTTGTCACTGGGGCAGGAAGAATGTACTGTAACCTTAAACTTGACATCTCTAAAGCAAACAGGCCACACAAACATCAATAATACAATGAGCAACAAGCATTTAATGCATTTATTATATTTGTGTACATTTTGGAAACACAAACAAAATGCACTCGCATTGTAAATATTGATGTATTATATAATGCACTACAACATTCAGCATAGAAAACCAACCAACATATTTTTCTGTACGGAGAATGTGTAAAAATATGCAAGATCGGCATATGGTCTTCAAGGAGATTATTTTAGTTTTGAAAGACCAGATTCCTCTCTCTTATATCTTTAGACACTTTGGGTTCAGTTTGAAATATAAAAGCTTGACGGCTCTGAAGATGCAGAATTTGTCTAGAATGGATTCTTGTATCTCCTGCTGTTTCTGCCCAGTACAACCTGTATTCATTTGGAATTTCTAAGGTCATATAGTGGACTGCGGGTTTGTTTCAGAACAATTGGTTGTCTATGAAGCAGATACGATGAATGTCTCAGTCTAACCCTTTCCCTTACATATGCTAATTATTAGATTACATTCAGCAGTTGGGAGCTTTGTCTGAGGAGGGGGAGGAGGAGTGTGGATTATAGGGCAGCTGTATGCATTCATCTAATTCCCTCCCAATGCGAGCCTGATTTTCTATCTCAACACTCTTAAAATGGTCACAGTACTTTGCAATAGTAGCAACCCTTGAGGAATATCCAGTGTAACTGCTCATTACTAGAAGGAAGTGGGACTTGCATTGTGTTTTTTTCATATAGACAAAGCAGTCCATGGCTAAGTGCTGGTATTTTTGGTGGTCCTTTTTGAAAATGGAAACTCTTTATCATTAACAACTGGAAAGTAGTCTCAATGGCAATTGGATTGCAGTCGAGGGGTAAGACCTATTGTCTCCCTTCTCTGAGCTGAAGTTGGGCTGTCATGGATTTATGTCAAACTTGATTTTCAGGTACAATGTTTTTGTTTTCATTGGTGCATACAGTATTTTGTGTGTTGCTATCAATGTGTAATATTGTATTGTCACGTGCATGAGTGCTGTTTTGTACAGTGTTAAAATATACAGGAAAAGGTGAATATTCAGTGAAGAAACATTCATTCCTTTGATCTCCAGCAATGTGCTGCAGTTAACATTGGTGTCTATGATACTTTTCAGTTGGCTACCACTTTTGTCAGCTTTACAGTAGTATCATTTAATGTATTTATTTTAATATTTCTACATACACCTGTACCTTGTGACCTTAATGTTGTTTCTAGGTATGGTTCTAAAATATTTTTTTACATATAATTTACATGA
Source organism: Acipenser ruthenus (assembly GCF_902713425.1). Classification (NCBI taxonomy): domain Eukaryota; kingdom Metazoa; phylum Chordata; class Actinopteri; order Acipenseriformes; family Acipenseridae; genus Acipenser; species Acipenser ruthenus. The sequence goes on from NC_081194.1 coordinate 44,631,005, forward strand.
AAAAACAATGAGTGTATTCTCCTTTCATTAGCTTTTTAAACAAAGAATATGTTGGTTGTTAATGGAAAATTCAACTTCTTTTAACTTCATACTACATTGCTTGTCCCTACACAGGAACATGACCACACTGCAGTCAAACAGTGTCAGAAGTAAAATTAAATGTAGTAGGTGTTTCTCCATTTCCAAATGATTTATTTTTGAACATGTGCAGTTCACCATGTTTGGTTTTGCATTTCTTGATGATTTGAGAAACTTGATAAACACTTCTGCAGGAGGGGTTGCAGCAAACTGTCAAAGCTGCAGCACTTGTTTTTAAATCCATGTTAAGGCAGTCAGAAAATATCACAGGTTTTGTGTCTGCTTGAATGATTTTTGCACTTCTTCAGCTAGACTCAAATTAACACTCAGAGCGTTCTTTAAAAAGAAGAGCTGACAGCTGGCAAGACTTACTTTCCAATGCATTTTATCTTGCTTAAGGATGTTAATTCAAGGCTGACTGCTTTGTGAATTGATGCGTTTCATCATCATAATGTTGCTGGAAGTAAGCAAAAAGAAAAACATAAGCATAGGGTATTGTTTTGGGATCTCCAAGCGCATCCTCCTGTTTTGAATGTGCAAGTACATTTTTGTGTTGTGGCGTTCACAGGTTTTGTTGCCAGATGGCCAATGGGATGGTTTTCTGTTCATGGAATTGCTGCAGCCTGTCATTATCAAACCTTGTAAAAAAAGTGGCAGCTCAGATAAGAGGTTGTTTTTTGTTTTTGATTACAACATTTCCAAATGACAACTTTTCAAAAATTGGCTTTAGATTTATTTATTTATGTTTAGTCCAGGTTATTTGTTACATAAATATATGTATACTTTTTGTATTTCATGAACTTAACCAAGTACAAATAATATGGAGATGAGTTTATTTGCAGTGACAAGTCAGTTAATACTAAAACAAACAAGTTTTTTTTTTTTTTTTTTTTTTTTTACGATTCTTCAGACAGTCTTAAAAGCAGTTTTCTTTAAGTTTCACATGAATAAATATATATGTTTTTTGTGCAATTGTAAGTCTGACAAATGTAATATATAATATTTCAATAATAAAATGTAGAATACTGTCATTTTAAAAGGAACAGGTATTCTATAAAATGTGGTAGAGTGCATGGCCTTTAGAGGTGGAAATAAGACTACAGTAAGTGCCTTGGTTAAAGAAAGTGCTCCAACGTCAAAGTCGTGTGAAAACCAACAGGTCACTTTTATTTACATACCCGGCTAAGACAGCTGACAAACTCTGCAGAAAGAACAACGTGCAAATGCTTCGGTCAGTGTTTGACCATCATCAGTGCTACCAGAATAAAAAAAAAAAAAACATCCACATATTTAAGCAATTAGCATAAACCATGTGCAAAATAAACAATTAAAAAAACATTAGAAAACAGGTATTAAGTTGTGTCAACATTTATGGACCATAAATCATTTGAATTAGCTTCAATTTTACATAGTAAATGGTGAATAGGGATAGATGTTACAGATTAGTGCAATATATAGGACAATCGCATCGTAATAAAATCTATGTCTAGATAATCTGTTATCGAAATCATTTTAATACATTATTACCATTTTCATAAATCTCACCTCTCAATACACTATATAAATATATCAATAGAATGTTATAGGAATTTTCAGCAAACAGAGCAATCGCTTCACGGTTAAGAACAAATCAGAACAGTCTGTTAGCAAATTAACTTGATCAAAAAAACTACAAAGACATTACATAAATTATACAGATATATTTCATGGACAGAACAGTTGTAACATAACTGAGTACATTTCTAAACAGTCCGCTAGTAACAGTCATAATCTCAATGGGCTATAATCTATTTTCAGCTCTTATGAAAGACAAGTACACTATATTGCGCATTATATCACAGAAAACATGAAAATCCCAGCTCTTCATTTAATCCCTCGGGTTGTACCGTATGAAGATAGAAGATCCTTTTTGATTCACTTTGTAATAGTTTTTGATCGAGATTACCACCTCTGGCATTTTTTGTATGCCGCAGAATTTAAGATCTGAAACAGAGTGAAATCAAAATAACTTGGAATTAAAAGCCTAATTATGGTGAATAACTGTGCTTCCTGCAGGAAAGAAAGAATAAAAAATAGGGTTAGAATGCTGGCCGCCTTGTTGCATTAAATACATTTCTAATGAAACTTAAAATCCAAGACCTTTTAAGTATTTGATTTTACCACAAAGTATTTAAGAAGCTTCATTTTATTAACCCTTTGCGGTCCATTGTCGGACTGGGTCCGACATTGCAATTATTCCTCTCAGGTCCTTTGTCGGACTGGGTCCAACATCATTATAGCAACGCAAAAAACGGGTTTCTAGTTTTTTCTCCGGAAAAAGCCGAGAAAACCATTCAGTTGCCGAGTGGGAGCGACAGGAGCAGAGACAAGTCGGGGAAAAAGAAAAAAAAAAAAAAAAAGGTGTATCTCATGATTAGTCATACATGGCCCTGGTATCAGATAACGGGGCGGTCGTAAGTAAACAAGCTGGCTGCCTGTGAATCAGCGCACAGAGAACACAGACATTTGCAGAGCTTTTTTGAGATGTTATAATAATAAAATAATGACTTGGATCGCATTATTGAGGAGTTCGGTGATAAAACGAGTGATCAGGAGATGATTGATTGGTATGTACGACTATTATTTTTATTATTATTTATTTCTTACATAGGTGAAAGCTATAGCGAACGAAAGGGTGGGACGGGGCTGGAGATGCCTAGTGAGTGCTTTGTTGATATGCAGGGCCATTTAAACCAGTTTGACTGTGAAAAAAAATACTTTTAAACAGCGCGTCTAAAATTAACTGCACGTGTGAAAATTAATTAGACCTGACGTGCCTGACGCACAATTAATAAATGGACCGCAAAGGGTTAAAGGATGGGTGTCAAGTTTTTGTTTTTTGTCTTGGCCCATGAAAAATATATATATATATTTTTTTTGTGTGTAAAAGTGTTTTTTAGAGCAAAAAACAAACAAACAATGGCCAAATCTTTGCTAAAAGCAAAGCCATTTCCCCATATAACCAACATTAACCAGGTTGCCAAGTTATTTCAAGTGCAGCTCTACAGAAAAGAGCCAAATAACCAAGCATCAAAATAGGGGTGTGGCAGAAAAACTTGGTAACCTGCAAACATTTCAAAGTTCAGAAAATTGTATTCAGTTGGTAACCCCATGATCAGACCTGGGGTCAATTATAAGAATTCCAATTAGAATTAGAATTACAGCAGGATTGTTGGCTGAAGTTGCTATTACAATTGCAATGCTATTTTGTTAAATTTACAATACAATTATGCTGCAGTAATTACATAAAAAAGTTATATAAATAGCTACTGTACACACATTAACACGTTTACTCTGTTTATTCTATCAAGCAGCAATCACAGGTAAAAAAACAGAAACCTACTATATAACTTTTTTTTTTTCAAAATGGGGTCACTAAAAGTGGTTGAAAATACGAGAAGACTGTTCGCTCAATTAAAAAACAACACAGAACTATGAATGATTAAGCTTGGAAAGGTGTGTAATTGAGCTGCAATTGATTTAATTATATGGCAGTTACCATTACAAATACAATTAAGCAGGTGTGTCTAGGTTCAACTACAATTACAAATTATTTACATAATACAGATTATCTAAAGGAAATGTAGGTTTATCAAGTTTTTCCGGGACACCCCTCACACAGTATGATTATTTGTGTAAGGCATGTTATTGTTTGTTGACCAATATATATTGTCTTTCATATATAGCGTGTCAATTTGAAACTTGTATATTCCCTTCCCTCACAAAAAATATTGGACTTCAAAGCTGCTGTATGAACAGTTGTGCACAGAAGACAATCTGGGAAGGTCAACAATAAGAGTAGTAAACATTGTTGCGCCTGCTTTTTACTGCTGTTTTTTATTTTTGTTAATTCTGGCCTGTGCCGGGGAGATAAGTTACTGAATGATCCAGTAGTTTGGAGTGTGTCCCTGCACTCCCCTTGATTTATTTTAACAGCTGCGAAAAGTAAACTGAAACAGTTGGTGCCACATTCCTTCCTTTTGAAAATGCTGTTTTGACATGGCATATTATGCTATTTTCCCATCACGAATACAGTACACCAAAGCAATATATATATTGTACCAACCATATCTCCATCATTTTAAATTCATATACGCCATTATTTGGCTAAACGAATAGCCAGTGACCATTTCCAGTAGCTCTCTGGGGTCTGTTTACTCTGCCTGCAGAATGTCATGCTCCCCTGCCTGGTCAGACCAAGCACAGGCTGCTGTAGAAGGGTAAATTAAACACTCTGGCCAGCATTCCCCTGAGAAATCTCTATTCAAACACCACTTTACAGCACTGCAGAGGCAGCCGTTAGCTCATCCTGTTTGTACCTCTGCCATAGGGGAGAGTTATATTGTATTTGTCTTGTAACTGCAAAAAGCTAGCTGGAGACAGCATCTGTGACTTGAGCTACGACAGCTTGTTTCCTTTGAGTTTATAACATATAGTTCCTGGTCCAGACCTTTTGAAATGTATTCTTTTTTGCAGAACATGAGAAGCACAGGGTTATAGTATTTTAGGAAATTCATTAATACTTTTCTATGCAAATTTCCTCCATAAACATTCTAAACTATGAAGTTGACATAAGTACAGTATCCCACCTTCAGTGTACAGTATACAGTACACCATTGTTTTATTGTCATGGTCTTATCCTCTGACCAGTAGAGAAGCCATCCCCATCTGCCTTGCTACCGGTTTGAGGTCAGCAGGGAGGTCATTTGTATATTTGGATTTACGGTGTGTCCATTGAGCAGTGGAGCCAATGAATACGTCCTTTTTGGGTGGTACTGTGTTGAAGGAAATTAAGATTGTAATGATGTTTAACTCCCTTGAGAGAGAGAGCACAAATGGAGTTTATTCGTTCCTGAATTTTAGATATTACACACCTGACTCTGGAATGTAATGATTTTGTTTTATCCAAGGGTGACATAACAGTTACTCCAGTAGTTTTGCTTTTATTATTATGAATCATGGTTCTAATATATACTGGAACGAATAGTATGATTTTAGACCTGTATTACTTAGTGTAAAGTATATTTACTTTTACGGCTACAGTATACACTACACACTGCTTTTATTTATACAAAGTATGGTATTCATACTGTATACAGTAGTGAGTTCAAAACACAGCCCACAGGCAGCCTGGATTTATGGACTGTACGGTACATTAAGAAGTGGTATTACTTAATGCCTCTTTGTGTTGTCACCAGTGAGAAATCAGTCTTCAGTACTGTAGGTGGAAAGTGTGCTTAATTTTCCATGCCTGCTTGGCTCCTTGTTTGATTCAGTCTTGATAAAGGACCAAATAAGCTTGAATTGTATACTTGATAATGTGGCTGTCTGTAACCATGGCCTTTGCCAGACTCACAAACTTTGTTTTTTCTCGCTGTCCCAACTTTAATTAGAACTTTAGGGGTTGAGCTACAAGTGTTTATCATGTTCCAACTAGATGGCTCTGGTTGCACTTTTATTTTCTAACCCTTCTCACCTCAACAATTGGGAATTTAATAGCCCTTCTGTTTTGTAGCCTTGAATTGCCTTTAGCATGGCACCAAAACTATTGCCCTTTAAATGAGAATGGAAACCATAAATGACTTTCCTATAATTACTGCAGCTTCTACTGTACAGTCTAGCCTCATATGTGCTGACCAGACTTTAATCTTTTAGAAATTGCTTAACATTCCTTATTAAGCACATAAGTTGTCTTTAATCGATTTTTAATATGTTAAATAAAATATATAATAAAATAAACACAGCAGACATCCTTAAGGTAGAAATAATCACTACAGTACACAAAATGACAGATTTACAAGTGAAGTCTACACTTTCACACACAAATACCACTACTGAGCCCTCATGGAGACATTTAAAAAATTCTTTAAAATACCCATTTAGCACAAAATTGTGCAGTCTGTGCTGGTATAATACTGTCATAACCCATTCACACAGCCAAAGGGATCATGTGAGTACAACTTTCAAACCTATCGGTCAACAGATCATTTTCATGGCAATGGAAACTAAACAAAACAAAACAAAAATAAATAAATAAGCAGAATAATGTGGGTAAGCTACTTAAAATAATAATTAAGAATTATATATATATATATATATATATATATATATATATATATATATATATATATATATATATATATATATATATATAAAAATATAAAATAAACAACACAGGTAATGAGCTATATTTTATGCTCAAATATATGGGAAAACCATATTCTTTTATTCTAACAAGTAATAAAAAATGGTCTAAAAAAGATAGGTGTCAGAATTATTGGCACCCCTAAAGATTCTTATAAATAAAATCAAACAAAATTAAATCTGCATTAACATTCTACTTCTTTAAGTTCATCTCAGTCTTAAGGAACTGTATTGTGGCCTTCCATGGCTTCCTGTTTCACTGGGGTATAAAAATGAGGTAACACGCATATGAAATCCATTTGTCATTCATCACCATGGGGAAAGAACTATCAAGGATCTGGAAAGATTCTGTATGGAGGAATGGTCTAAGATCCCTCCCAATGTGTTCTCCAATCTCATTAAACATTATAGAAAAGTGCCGTTATCCTTGCAAGGGGAGGGTGCACAAAGTACTGAAAACAAGGGTGCCAATAATTGTGACACATTTTTTTTGGAAATAAATTTATAATTTGAGAAATGTGTAATTTTGGTTGATTCCATTGAATCATTAATAAAGTCAAATATATTCCACATATACAGACATGCTCAAATTTGTTGGTACCCCTCCACAAAAAACGAAGAATGCACAATTTTCTCTGAAATAACTTGAAACTGACAAAAGTAATTGGCATCCACCATTGTTTATTCCATATTTAATAGAAATCAGACTTTGCTTTTGATTTTTTATTCAACATAATATTGTAAATAAGAAAACAAATGAAAATGGCATGGACAAAAATGATGGGACCGCTAACCTAATATTTTGTTGCACAACCTTTAGAGGCAATCACTGCAATCAAACGTTTTCTGTAGCTCTCAATGAGACTTCTGCACCTGTTAACAGGTAGTTTGGCCCACTTTTCCTGAGCAAACTGCTCCAGCTGTCTCAGGTTTGATGGATGCCTTCTCCAGACTGCAAGTTTCATCTCTTTCCATAGATGTTCGATAGGATTCAGATCAGGACTCATAGAAGGCCACTTCAGAATAGTCCAATGTTTTGTTCTTATCCATTCTTGGGTGCTTTTAGCTGTGTGTTTTGGGTCATTATCCTGTTGGAGGACCCATGACCTGCGACTGAGACAGAGCTTTCTGACACTGGGCAGTATGTTTCGCTCCAGAATGCCTTGATAATCTTGAGATTTCATTGTGCCCTGCACAGATTCAAGGCACCCTGTGCCAGGTGCAGCAAAGCAGCCCCAAAACATAACCGAGCCTCCTCCATGTTTCACTGTAGGTATGGTGTTCTTTTCTTTGAAAGCTTCATTTTTTCGTCTGTGAACATAGAACTGATGTGACTTGCCAAAAAGCTCCAGTTTTGACTCATCTGTCCAAAGGACATTCTCCCAGAAGGATTGTGGCTTGTCAATATGCATTTTAGCAAATTCCAGTCTGGCTTTTTTATGTTTTTCTTTCAAAAGTGGAGTCCTCCTGGGTCTTCTTCCATGGAGCCCACACTCGCTCAAAAAGCGACGGATGGTGCGATCAGAAACTGACGTACCTTCACCTTGGAGTTCAGCTTGTATCTCTTTGGCAGTTATCCTTGGTTCTTTTTCTACCATTCGCACTATCCTTCTGTTCAATCTGGGGTCGATTTTCCTCTTGCGGCCGCGCCCAGGGAGGTTGGCTACAGTTCCATGGACCTTAAACTTCTTAATAATATTTGCAACTGTTGTCACAGGAACATCAAGCTGCTTGGAGATGGTCTTGTAGCCTTCACCTTTACCATGCTTGTCTATTATTTTCTTTCTGATCTCCTCAGACAACTCTCTCCTTTGCTTTCTCTGGTCCATGTTCAGTGTGGTGCACACAATGATACCAAACAGCACAGTGACTACTTTTCTCCATGTAAATAGGCTGAATGACTGATTACAAGATTGGAAACATGTGTGATACTAATTAAAGAAACTAATTATTTTGAAATATCACTATAATCCAATTATTTATTATCTTTTCTAAGGGTTACCAACAAATGTGTCCAGGCCATTTTAGAATATCTTTGTAGAATAAGCAATAATTCATCTCTTTTCACAGCTTCTTTGCTTTATTCTATAACATACCAAAGGCATGCAAGTATACATGATAAAATAGCTTTTAATTTCATCACTTTTCAGGAGGAATGAAGCATTATTTCAATGAGCTGTAAGGGTACCAACAAATTTGAGCACGTCTGTATATATATTGTGAGATAGTGGTTTGTGAGAGACAGCAGGGAGGGGGTTAAAACCTCCCTGCGAGAGAATGCACCTTTTGTTAATTGTTTGGATTGGTTGCTTTGTTTCATTTAATTTGCTAATTGTTTTGTTAATTGTTTAGTTTAATTGTTTAATTGTTTTATTATTAATTATCATCCGCACCTGGGCGTTATTGGAAAATTAGATCCAGGTGTGGGGTTTAAAAGGAGAGCAGTCAGTCTGCTCGAGGCTGCTGAGTAGAAGGAGGCAGAAGGAAGGTGCTCTGCTTCCGAGCAGTCCTAATAGTAAGTGCTGTGTTAAACCAGTTTGTGTTTGTGTTGGCAGGTAAACGGGTTAGCCGTCCTGCAAGTTAGTGAGGGAAAAACTTGTGTAGTAAGCGCTCCAAACGGAGTTAGGTTTTGTTTTGTATTTGTTTTATTTTTGTGTTTATTAAAATATAGCGCGTCAGCGCTTAAACGCCATTTCTGTGTGCTGGATCGTATTCTTAAAGGGGCAACAAACCCAAGTGGGTGCGAATCTTTTACAATATATATATATATATATATATATATATATATATATATATATATATATATATATATATACACTGTATCTATCTATTTACATACCTATAATGAGGTATGTAAACCTCATTCCTAAAGGCTTCAGAATGAATTTCCATCCAAGCGACAACCATAGAGGATATTACAAGCAAGTGCAATCTACTTTATTTAAATGTAGTAAAAGTATCATGAGGCATACTATCAAAAATTATCAATATAAAATACAAAAACTTGACTATGATATGATAACTTTCAAGACATGCTTAAAAGATATGTTAAATAATAATGATTTATACTACCAAGCTTGTCGCCTTATTCACAATTTAAATGCAGATACCTATGATTTCATGAAAATAAATAAAGCAAAAAATTGAATAAGCTCAAGGAAGACTATAAGACATTAAAGACTACCATTAATTATCAAAATATAATACAGCAAAGACCACATAAAACTGTTGTTACAATCCCAGAAAATTTGGCACTTACTACTGCTGAAAACTCAGTTTTATCCAAAGGTCTCACATTTGTACCCATAAAGAAATCCACTTACACATTTACAGTCATCAATGACACACAGGATATCTTTCGTAGCATGCGTTTACATGCCCATTTTCATGCAGACACAGATACAAATGAATTAGGTGATTCACAATCCTCCAACACAGCTTCTGATTCCTTAGATATTTTCCATCAATACAAACAAAGCACTCTAATTGGACACCAGCCTCCGGAGGTTTTCAAGCCTTAGATTTTTTTTAATGATAAATGTGAACGAGAAATAAGTCAAATTAATTTTCAACAACACACTAATCGTTTAAACTTGACAACTGATGAATATCACGCTTTACAGAATATACAGAAACGTAATGACATCATAATAAAACCTGCTGACAAAGGAGGAGCTGTAGTAGTTTGGAAAAGGATCTATATATAGAAGAAGCATCTAAACAACTTTCTGACACTAACTTCTACACAAAAGTCCCAAATGATCTTACACAACTGTTACAAACTACAGTCACACCTACTACCCATTCTGCCATCCAGAATAATTTATTACCAAAGTCTCCATCTAATCTTATTGTTGCTGTAGCCGTTTTTATTTACTTCCTAAAATTCATAAGCCTACCAACCCAGGCCGTCCTATTGTATCAGCATGTTCCTGCCCCACTGAAATAATTTCCAAGTTCCTTGATGATGTCTTCAGACCCATTGTGGAATCTCTACCTTCATATGTTATACAAAGATACCCAACACGCCCGGTATACATGCAGTCACATGGGATGTTGACTTTCAATCCATGCCCACTATAGCACTTCAGTGCCGACATAGCCTTTCACACGGGAGTTAAGACGGTTCAGTCCACTCCCAAGGTGGTTCAGAGAAGGCATGAAATATGGCGGCAATGTGTGACGGCATAGGCAATTCACACAGACCAAAATGCCACAACGGTGCCGGTTCTGAGACATCATAACTTGTCTGTGTGAATGTGAAAGGGGTATAGGATAAGTCCACTCAACACTGCAGAGCAGTTAACCGATCCTGGTCGTAGGTATGCCCTTTTATAATTTTTGAATGACTTGTATCCACTAAGACACTGAAACTATAAACAGTAAAGCATTGCATTGTCTTTTTTAAAGTACTGAAATTTTTTATTTGACTATAAAAATTCCATGTTACATGGGATACAGTTTTATGTGACTTGTATTGATTTTTTTTTTTTTTAAATTCCTTGTTTACCTGACCCTAGAGATCAAAACAGCTTACTGTTAAATCCAGTCCACTCTCATCCTGCATATACTGTAATGCTCTTTGTCTAAATCACTGACAATGCCCTGGAATCCACTTCATCAAGCAGCTTTTCAGCTTCTTCCTGGCGCACTGTATTCTGTTTACTAAACAGTATATTTTGATGTTGAAAGCCCCACAGTCGGTCTAACTACTGGGATAAAGGGATGTCTTACTGTATTTGTAAGTGCAAAATAACATTTAAGGTCTTACTGCAGTCGCTCAATTAAAGATCTGGCTGGTACAGTATATCTGTTTACACATGTACTGTATGTGGGCCATTCTATGAAAATGCAATGTTTGTTGGACCAATCATCTATTTCAGACTACTTCCAGGACTTTTTTTTTTATCAAAATGTTGTGTATTAGGAGAGACCCAAGCTTTGGCTTGCCATATAAATCTGATTTTCGATGACTTCTCAGTGCACAGACTTGCTGTACCACGTTCATGGACTCGCATGTACTTGGCACCTTTTCTATTTTTGAAAGTAGATTGTCAACATCAAGCATATTGCTTAATATATACAGTAAACAACATTTAATTTCTAAGCATGGTTTTGGCAACCCAGTATAAATGAACTGCAGCGATTTGAGAAGAGTAAGATACTGGTATCTGATTTTTATGAAACAGTTCTTAGAAGGATTACATTAATGCTAAGAAAATGAATGCTCCAGTAATCTGACTGGATTTCTGCTGACCTTTTTTTTAAAAATAAAAACAAAAGGTCTTGTCTCTCTCCCTTCGGAGAGGTCTCTATTTGTTTAGGAATTCAGACAGACAAGGGAGGGGATTTGAGGCCTGAATGCCTACAGTAGTATGCGGAGTGCACCGTGACCTACTGTGTTTTTTAGTTAAGTCAGCAGTAGGAGAAAATGCACTGCACTGTATAGACTGGCCCCTGGCCTTGACCAGAATTCTGTTGATATCAGCATGAGATTGCTGCCATCTTTGAAATGGTGACTGGTTATCAGTGATGTTATCAGGTTTGTGACCCTAGACATTTAAAGTGTTAGTGTCAGGTAGCATGTTGTAAAAACTACTGTGTGTTATTTGTGACAGCCAGAGATTATTATTTTTTTGTATATTTATTGGGGTGAGGTTAAAGTCACTGGACATGTACAGTACTGCAGAAGGTTAATTGTCATCATTGATCAAATCTGTGTGATACAACTTTACATCACAGCATACTGTAGGCTTAAACTTTTGACTGTACAATACAGATGACCAGTGCAAGTATTACCTACATTCCTCCAGAATTTGCAAAGAATAAAATTCAAATGTTGGCAAGTGTCTTACAATAATTTAGAAATACTAAAAAAGTTAATAAATTCAATTGGAAATGTTTAGGCTAGAGGTCTTTCTCAATGCCTTCAGTGTCTTACTGAACTGACGTACGTGTTTTTTTTTTTTTTTTTTTTTTTTTGGATCACTGTACAGCAAAGCAGATTTCAAAACTTGTATAGTATGTATGTGTGTGTGTGTGTGTGTAAGCCTATATATATAATATAATATGAAATAATATATATCAATTTTTCATTGTTTATAATAACCATGTGCAAAAAAAATAAAAATAACCATGTGCAAATAATGCCTGAGATTTCAAATCTCGCGCTTCAAGCGAGTAGAAAAAGCAGTGCATTGATTGAATAAATTGTAAGCGCTTTTCATTTTGTGTCCAACAATACAGACTCTGAGTTTGATTACGCTTTCCTGTTGAGCTACAATCCATTTTTTTTTCACAATAGACTTCAGCTTTAAAGGTTAATGTGTGTTTTTATGAAGATTTAAAATGACATTAGCACCCTTTTTTCAGGCAAACCCTTTACTTTGTATTTCACCATTTAACACTAGAACCGCCGCGGTTATACTCATACTTAAAACCGCTGCCAGCAGTCATTATGACGGTTTACAGTTTAAACAACATCAATATTAAAATGAAAGACAAACCATCGGATACAACTCAAGTGTCTTATTCAAGCACATCCTATTGTAACGATCTTGGTTCCCACAGGCAGGCGCATCACACAGGGCGAGGCAATCCACACACAGGCGGAGGGTGGGCGCGAACCCGGGACCTCTCACACTAAAGCATAGCACCGATACCGCTGTACAAAGGAGCCGGCTCTCTTGCAAGGAGCGTATGTTAGGCCTATGTCTTTGTGTGTGATTACATCACCTACCAGCCCTACTGCTGCCTTCCCCCGTGCACGCTACAATATCAAACATCTGCACAGCCGAAACACTGTATTTAAATGAACAATTAACAAAAAGGTTAATTAACTTACCCTATATAAAGCACTACTTCAAAAAATAACAAAACTATACTAAAATAAACATTTAAAAATAAACTACTGTGTAAACAGGTATATGTACATGCAAAACTGTAAAAACGAAAGTCGTTTTTAATTTAAAACAAAAGTGAAATGTTTTCTCTTGCGTGTGTGTCACTCGGTGCAGCACAGAATCCAGGTTGAGCTGCTGCAGCCTGCTGCTTTGCAGTTTTCTGATTGAAATGTTTCTGCTGAAGCGCTGTGGCTAGCTTCAAGATGAAATCTCTCCTACTGATATTTTTCCTTGTACAAACAAAGGAATTGATGGCTGCCAAGTCCAGTAGAGATAACAACAGGCTTATATATAAAAATAAAATAGAATATTTTAGGTTATATTCAAAATAAAAACATGTATTGTAAAAGGCAGTCAAAGTGACAGATTTGGCGGTTCTAGGTAGAGGGGATTATAACTTTTTTTTTTTTTTTGGTCGCTTTTTTTGCTATCCTGCCTTTCAAACGCCAGCAGCAGTGTGGAGTAGTGGTTAGGGCTCTGGACTCTTGACTGGAGGGTCGTGGGTTCAATCCCAGGTGGAGGACACTGCTGCTGTACCCTTGAGCAAGGTACTTTACCTAGATTGCTCCAGTAAAAACCCAACTGTATAAATGGGTAATTGTATGTAAAATAATGTGATATCTTGTAACAATTGTAAGTCGCCCTGGATAAGGGTGTCTGCTAAGAAATAAAAAATAATAAAAATTTAGGAAAAAAGTCAAGAACGGACAACTGCATGTCTTTCACACACGCAGAGTAATTTAAATTTTAAAAGTGAAAACCGTAAAAATGACAGCTGTGGTGGTTCTAGTGTTAATGTTCTTTAGCATAGGCCCTAACTGTGTGCTGTGATTTACCTTTTGAATTTTAAACATGCCTAATTCTAAACGTAGAATGACATTACAGTGGACTTCCGCAGCACCCTTTTTTCAGGCAAACTGTTTACTTTTGTATTTCACCATTTAATAAATGTTAACTGCATTTCTTGATTCTTTAACGTAACTGTGTGCTGTGCCTTTTGAATTTTAAACATGCCTAATTCTAAACTTTAATCTATCTAGGTAGTATTTAATTAATGTGTCCAAATTAATCGGAGACAAATCAGCAGTTTGCATCATGTTAAGCACAAGCGGACCTGGTTGGGTCCAAAAGGTTTAATTCAGGAGGAATACCGTCAATGCCAGGAGATTTGCCCCTGCTCATACACTGAAGCACTTTTAATTCAGCCAAAGAGAGGGAGGTGCCCAAGCACTGCAGATTCAGTAGGTAAAAGGCGTGGGATTTGGAGATTTTGGAGGACACGCGTACAGGCTTCCTTGTCACGGCAAATATCAGATCTATAAAGGTTTGAGTAAAAGGAACGGAATGCCAAGTTTATTTAACTATCTCCCTGTGTGGATTTAACAGCTAAAATATCTGCAAAACGCTAGTTTTTACGTAATCTCAGAGCGAGCAAATGGGAAGGTCTGCTGCCATTGAAGTAATAGTTTTGTCTCACCCTGTGGATAAGAAACTCAGCCCGCTGTCTAAGCAGCATATTAGGCGAATAGAATAGAATTATCCCTGATAAATCCTTTAACTGAATCCCACAAAATGCGAGGACCATTGACAGAGCCAAGGTTAAACTGAAGGAACTCATCGAGTTTGTTTAAACTGTGCGAAAAGCTTCTTTCTGTAGTAAAGTGGTATTAAAGCGCCATCTAGGGGCCCGCATTAGTTTGCAATAATTCGCGTTATGTTCAGACCAGGACATCGGCAGTATCTCAGCATTATATATTTCAGAGACGAGATAGTTTGTTGCAAAAATAAAGTCAACCCTAGAAAAATATGTATATCTCCATGAAAAAAATGTATATTCTCTAGCTGATGGGTTAATCACACACCAGATATCAACAATAGTCAGTTCTTAATGTGTTGGAAAATTATCTTTTGGAGTGTTTTTATGTGTATTTTTTCTAAGGGTTACTTACATGTAGAGCACTCATTTGTTACTTAAGGTGTTTATTGTTGTTTTTTAGGTTGGTTTACTCGGAGTGCTTATCCTTTGTGTTACTCTTGTTCTGTATACAGAACATATGTTCATATTTCTACGGTTACCAATAAAGTATTTTTCAATCTGCAGTGTCAGCATGAAATGGTTTATTTTTATAACTATGTATTTAAAATAACTGTTTGTCATTATAGTGTCATTACCATAACAGGCTGTCATTACCATAACTGTAATGTCATTACTATAACAATAGTTACTTTAGTTTAAAAAAAATAAATAAATAAATGCTACAGCATTGGCAAAAGTAGAAGTTATATTAGCAGATGGCTGAGGGGTTACTATTTTGAAAATGAAAATAGTTTTGGTATACTTTTAAGCATTGTAACATGCTTTTTAAATAAAAAATGTCAATACAAAACCAGAGGTAAGTGCAAAAACCAAGTTTATTTTTTGTAGCCAATTATTATTTATCTTTCAAAAATTATATACATATTTTCACTAGTGTAATGATAAAATTGCTAATCAGTCTGATATACATTTTGCTTTATACAACATTTTTAAGTTGTGTTACGGTAATGACAGATTTACGGCCTAAACATTTTTGAACAAAAAAAAAATAAAAATTTCAGCTCGGCTGAGTTATGTTAAATGGAGACATCATCTTTTCTTATTCTGGTTGTTTCACTGAAAAAATATCACATAGAATTCTCGATTTTCTGGAACCCTAATTTGTCCACTTTCTATAGATAGATAGATATAGTTTAATTTTTATTTATTGGGGTACATGTAGGTTATATCATTGAATGGGCACGAATGCAATTCAAGCCCACTAAATCAAGGAACATCTCTATAATTGAAGGTAAAGTAGTAGATAAAACGTTCTTTATTAATGGTGAGGCAATACCAACAGTGTCTGAGAAGCCAGTGAAGAGTCTTGGGAGATGGTACGACGGGGATCTAAAGGACACAGTTTGTGTGCGAGAAGTTAGACATTTATGGTAAAGGAATAATGCAGCTACCAGTCTCCGCTCTAACCGAGGAGTTTAAGTGCGCGAAGTTCAGACTGGAAATGACATTAGTAGAGTCATACGACAAATGCGTAGGGGAGGCAGCACCTGTGTTGAAAACTGGAAGAAAGTGGGCGGCAAAGAAAGCTGTGGAGGATGCAAAGGCTGCTCTTCGAATTGGTGATATCATGGGGCAAGTTCAGCATGGAAGAGGGGGTCTTGGTCTCAGTTCAGCTCCTCCTACATGGCACAAGGCGGCCCCAGCTCAAGGGACGAAGCTAGTAGTCAACGAGGTGCAAAAGCAGGAGGAGAGGATGAGGAGCATAAAGGCCATTTCCCAGGCCAAGCAGGGAGAATGGATGAGATGGGAGAGTGTGGAACAACGCAAGATTGGCTGGCAAGACCTATGGTCAATGGAACAGAGCAGGATCAGTTTCCTCATCAGGTCAACATATGATGTTCTCCCATCACCACAGAAGCTAAACCTCTGGGTAGGAGAGGATCTCTCATGTCCTTTGTGTTCATCACCTGCAACATTAAGGCACATTTTGACAGGATGTAAGGTGGCTCTTAGCCAAGGACGGTTTACTTGGCGCCATGACCAGGTGCTGCGATGTTTGGCCTTAGCATTGGAAGACAAGCATAACATGACCAATAAGTTGCCACCTGTTCCATCAAAACATTACACACAAAAGACAACATTCCTTCGCCCAGGAGAGCAACCACCAAGAAAAGGTGTTAAAACCAATCCTCGCCCAGGACAACTGGAAGCTGCTAGAGACTTGTATTGTAACACTTAATGTATTTGCTTACGATTGTAAGTCGCCCTGGATAAGGGCGTCTGCTAAGAAATAAATAATAATAATAATAATAATAATAATAATAGAGACTGGAAAATGCTGGCAGATGTTGGTCAATGGATTATTTTTCCACCTGAGATTGCCACCACTAACCTTCGACCAGATATTGTCTTGTGGTCTGGATCAGCACGCCTTGTTCACCTGGTAGAGTTAACAGTGCCATGGGAGGATGCTGTAGATGAGGCATATGAGAGGAAGAAACTGCGGTATGCTCAACTAGCCACTGAAGCGGAACAGCGAGGATGGAGAGTCTGGGTTTACCCAGTGGAGGTGGGTTGTCATGGATTTGTGGCACACTCTACAACCCGGTTTCTCAGAGACGTCGGATTCAGTGGCCAAGAGTTGCGTCGCACAGTGAAGAACTTATCTGAAGCAGCAGAAAGGAGCAGCAACTGGCTGTGGTTGAGACGGAAAGATTCTGGCTGGGAATCTCAAGCACAATTGAAAGAAAGAAACGCTGATGTACGGGTAAGTAAGCTGGGCTGAGTTGAGTGGAGGACGGAGGGGGGTGATGCTGGGACGCCAGAATCACCGTCGAGCCGTCTTGAGATGTCATGGGCTAGTCGACGAAACCCCAAGGATGGAAGGTACCCACTTGCAGACCCCAGAGATGTACCCTACTTAGCTCAGTCCAGACGGTTGTCATGCTGATGCGCTGGGGAGACCGCACTGTGGTTGATCCCCGGAGCCAGCATCGCAGCCATTGTGTGTGCTGATACGCTAGGGAGGCAATAAGCTGATCCCTGGAGCCAGCATTACACTTCAGCCATCAACACCAGACAGAAGGATATCTACATCATCATATGGAAGGAAGCGCAAATGGATGGAGACACAGATGAATCACATTAGTTTATTGTAAAGTGCTTATCTTGGCGAGAGCCGAGTTCAAATCAGCATGAAGTTTTAACATCTACTCTCGTGTAATGGAAATCATAGTAAATCAATTCAAGTATACAGTATTCCAGTTATTTGCCCTATCCACAGAAACAGCTTTGTCACAGCAAATACACTCATCCAGATGCAATTAATTCTTGTTTTACTTTTTTCTTATTGCCAAACAAGAAAAGTCAAATCAATATCTTGATGCAACTTACTGTACACACTAAAAGACACTGTGGAGCTTTGGCTACAACATGGTGTTTGTTTAGATTAAGTCCAGATCAAATTTCAGGTCTAACATGTAGTCCTATCTGAAAATAATTGCAGTACAGTTTACATTTTGGTTATTGCAGTAAAAGAGAACTGTTTTAAATCTCCTTTTATTTATGACATACTGTAAAATGTGGATTTGAAGGAATATTATTTTGAGGAACACTGTGTTTGTTGCTGTACAGACCTGAAATACTTTGGTTCAGTAATCACAGTTGTACAATATATGCTGGTCATTTTTTGTGAACTTTTTAGTATTGGGAAGGAATATGGAGTTTAATTGGCAATAGGATGTTAATCTCCTTGCCCCAGTTCCAACCCAGATGGTTATAGCTACAGTGTAACTAGTTTGTGGACTTGCAGTACTGGCAATGAGATACTGACTTCATATTTGCAGGGATATAGAAACACTGCATGTATGTTGGTGACCATGACTTTGACATCTTCATTCTACAATGTTTTTCTCGTTACAGTAAGTTCCATTACTGGTGTGTTTTGGTGAAAATGAAGTACAATACTTTGCTGTCACATTGTTTTAATACTCTAGCCATATCACTGATACTTTACAGATCACACGCTAGTATCCTTTATTCATTTTATTTCATGTTGCGAAAACATTTGATTAAAGATGCTGTTCCCCTACATTATGCCCCTGGGAATGCCATTTCTAGTTTATATTTTTGGTAGGGGAAACTTGCTTTAATTCTGAAATGCTTTAGATTCCCCAACAAAAAACACTGTTTGAGGAGACACGATATCTGAGTTCACAAGGGATCACAGTGACTGTAAGTCAAAAGTTAACTTCTAATCTTGTTGACAGCCTTGTTGGTACTGTTCTGTGGAGCCATCAGTTATCACATTCATCTGCGACAGAAGTATTGAACCAACCCTTAGACTCAGTAAAACTGTAATGGTCTAAATTTGAGTACAGAACAGGGTGTGAGTCTCTTATAAAGTTGCACCTACAGTACAGCATGTGTCCCCTGGTTGAGGAACTTAAAATGAATAGTGCTATTATATGCTGTATAATAGCTTTGCTGCACAGACCATTACTTTATTACAGCACTCCTGATTATCTACATCACTTTTCCAGAGGGAGTTTATTAATAAAGTACTGTAAATAGCTACTGTACTGTAGAGAAGAGCAGCTGACAGTCATCTGTCTGGTCTGCTGTATCTTAACATGAAGAGAATTGCAGGGCTACTGATAAAGGAGGCTTCTAAAGGCAAACACTGCTGGAAGCAGGTTCAGCTTTTCAAATAAGGTACTTTTGTGAGGACAAGTAAAGAAGAAACGAGAACTAATGTATAGGGCAACACTAATCGTACCAATTACTGTTGATTTTATAGTATCTGTTTTTTTATGGAGGACAGTGGACAATCGGTACAGTAGTTTAAACAGAATCTGAAATAATCGTCAATTAATATTAAGGTAAATAAATCAGAGTGACAATGAAAGGAATCAGAAGTCTGGAGTTTTATTTATTTATTTATTTATTTTTATTTTTACTGATACTGTTCTTGTAAGTGAAACAAACCACATTTGAATCCTGAACTCAAGACATGCAAGTCTTATTTTTCTTCTGCTTTGTTGTGAAAAACAGACTCGGCCCCCTCAACTCAGGTGTATCTAATATCTACTGCTACTTCTTTATTGCTGAAAACAAAATTGTAATGGACAGCTGACACCTTTTTCTCTTGGAATCTGGGAGATGTGTATTTGCCTCTACAGCGCCTTCTGCTGGTAGAAGTAGTGGGGGCTGTAAAACCCTGTACAGTATCCTTGTCAGTCTGCTACTGAACTACATACAGTACAGTGATATTCTGCTGACACAACCATTTTCTCCCCAATGTTTAATGCTCAATCTATTTGTCTTTACTGTTGCTTCCCATACCAGTGTAAGGAATGAACAGTGACAGGAGTCCTTTGATCCCACCCTCAGCCAATCGCTAATACAGGACAGTACGACAGTTTATACATATGATTATAATTACTGTAGGCTTGGCATAATTAGATTAAATGTTTTTTTTTTTTTATATATAATTGACGGATAATACGTTTATTTTTAAGCTCTTTTTTTATTTGTATCGATTTTTTAAAATTCACAGTTGTGTGAAATTATGTGTGTGTGGAGGGGGAGGGGGAGGGGGAGGGGGGGTGGGTTAATTGGAATCGTCTCATAGCACAATGTGTGTACCATTCTTCCCAAACAGGTTTTGTTGATGTCCTTAGTTGATTGCTGTCAGTGCAGTCTACATATTTGAATCCCAGCTTTGTGACGTCCATCTCTTTCCATTTCCAGCCCTTTCCCAACACGGCTACTTTTGGCAATTTGTTTTCTCTTTTGCCTTCAAGCTGAAAAACATATTTGTGACACACCACTACATGCTTTCCTGACTGTTTGGTCCTGATCTCATTCCGGTCTGTGTATAATCAATGTTAACAGAACAGCTTTGTTTTAAAACTTCTACAGTATGTGAAATGATCACACCAGAGTAGAATTTGAGTCACCATCTCAGATTCAAGTGAAATGATGGAATAGATCAATTAAATAAAGCATGCTACTGTATGACCCGCACTTTCCAGGGTAATGTTGTCGACTTTTTTCTTGATTTATATGCTGATGCTGTAACTGAACTGTTTTCGAACTATTTCCGTGGCAATAGCTTCAATCATTTTGTTAATTATACAATACCTTTAATTGTGTGTTACTGTGAAGACTCAAATGTATCTAAACATTTTCAAAACATGTGTTTCTCTGTTCAGGGTTCCAAGTATACTGAGCATCAAAAGAAATGTATCACTTATATTTGGATAAAATTCACTAGATGTGATTGAAAAATGACAAACTCTGTTTTAGAGCATGTGCAGTGACTTTTTATTGTGCTGATTAATAATTGACATCACGAAGAGGCTGCAAAATGATCTGTCGATCTTGGGCAGGTGTTGTGACTCTTGGTCTCCCAGTTCGTGGCCTGTCATTGACAGAGTGTGCCTGGTTATACCGTCTCACCAGGTTTGAAATTGCTGGCTGTGAGCACCCAAGACAGCGAGCCACAGTACGCTGCCCTAGTACAGCCTCCAGCATGCCAATTGCATGAAGGCGCTGCTCTCTTGACAGATGTGGCATATTGTTTTTTTCTGTGATTTTCTTTATTGGTTTTATTCAAACTTGCAATTCAAGTTTGACACTCCATATCCAGTGTCCAATCAACTGTCTCACTAATTAGGTGATTAAGTGCATATGCTTCAGTCATAGTCACTCAAGCGTGTCATGGTCAAGGATGAATGATTGAGTGATAAAAAAAGAAACCAAAAACATTTCATCAATGTCCATCATTTATATATCTTATTTTTTTTTCCAAAAATAAATGTGTTATAATAGTGATAAGTTTCTTTTGATGCTCGGTATACCTTAAAGGGATCAGTCATTCACTGCCTTAAGTAGACTTTCCACATTTAAAATGTACATGTACACATCTAATTCTACTCCTTCTATAATGTAGAATACAGTTGGATGTGTAAAGTAGTTTAAATGAAGACATTTAAGTCACATTACCAATATCCTTTTATGATTAAACATTTTTGACTAGATTGCAACATTGTGCATTACTTTAAAATGGGAACCGTCTTTTTATTTTGGTAATGAAATTATCTTTCTTTCTCTCTCTCTCTCTACAGAACCTGCAAAGAAATATCTTTCTTCAATTCTTCTGAACTAGCCTTAGAGCATGAAATGTATCCATCCTATCCCAGAATAAATCAACATTTAAATACCAGTTATTTTGTGTGACTGGCAAATGCTTTTCTGACCATCCTGCAGACCTAAAAGAGATTATGGACTTGTAATAATGTTACTACTTTGTTTTGCTACCGTTACTGTGTAGCAAAACAGCACGGTACTGTTCAAACTCCCTTTAGTGCTGCTAAATGAATGATGACCATGTAATGAAGAGGGATTGCTCAACAAGGTGCCTGCTTGCCCTTGAAGGGATATGAGCGATCCAAGTCCTAAACGGTCAGACCTAACCCATTCAGCTGGAGTTTCAGGAGGATTCATGGACTCCTCAATAAATATGCAGGCGGATGAGTTGTTTGGTAGAAAGTTTAAAGCTTTGAACGGTAACATGGGACCTCCGTCTTCAACTATACAGGGGAAATCCGAAGCGCCAGCTATGCCTAAAATGGGGGTACGAGCAAGGATCTCAGAGTGGCCTCCTAGGAAGGATGGTTTGGAAGGCAGACCTCCACCAAACTATGAAAGTTTAGTGTTAGGGTTCCAGAACGGACAGATTGACCAAGGCATGGACTCAATTAGTGAAAGAAGCCAGGAGGTATCTGTGGATCTAGAGTTTGCAGAGACAAAATGTGCTTTAGGGGACATTTTCAACAGATCTCCTCTTAAGGGGCTCCATCCTATCCGGCAAAGAAGTAACAGTGATGTCACCATTAGTGATATAGATGCAGAAGATATCCTCGACCAGAATGCTGTGAACCCGAACACAGGGGCCTCTCTCCGCCGGGAATATGGAAGCACATCTTCAATCGACAGACAGGGCTTGTCTGGCGAGAGCTTTTTCACGATGCTGAGGGGATATCGGGTTGATAGTCTTGAACATCGAACCATGCCGCCGTTGGAATTTCCTGAACTTCTACACTACAGCTCCTCTTTCTCCCCTAGCCTTCAAACTGCAGCACAGATTTCCAGAGGTGAATTTGTGAGGATCGCTGGATATGATTACGTGGATAGTTCGCTGCTGTATAGCAGAGAAAGAGATAAATTCTTCAAGCGGAGGTTGAAATCCGAAACCGTGGAGACCTCTCTGTTCCGGAAGCTGCGGACAATAAAAAGCGAGCATGACGGTTTAAGGTTCTCTACTGAACACGATGACTGCAGACTGGAGAGGCTTGGACGGCCTCTGAGCTTTCAGAAATGTTTTGCACACTACGACGTACAGAGTATTTTGTTCAACATTAGTGAAGCTATGGCTAATCGAGCTAACCTTGGGAAAAGAAAAAACACCACTACTGGAGCTTCTGCAGCATCACAGTATCAAGGTGCAGGGGGTGCTCCAGGGCTCTGTGAGTCCCCATTGGGAAGCAGAGAAGACCTAAACTCAAAAGAGAACTTGAATGCAGACGAAGGGGACGGTAAAAGCAACGTCTTGGTTCTTAGCTGCCCCTACTTTCGCAATGAGATTGGAGGTGAAGGAGAAAGGAGGATTTCATTATCCAGGGCTAATTCGGCTACCCATGCTGGCGAGAACTGCTCCTTTGAGTCCTCCCTTAGCTCGCACTGTACCAATGCTGGTGTGTCTGTGCTCGAGGTGCCAAGGGAGAACCAGCCTATTCACCGGGAAAAAGTCAAACGTTACATTATAGAACACATTGATCTTGGCGCGTACTACTACCACAAATACTTCTACGGCAGAGGTAAGGTTTATTTTTATTGCATCCAATCATTTAAAACAAAGTTCCTTTTATTAAAAGATGATTCTGCTTCTACTGAGTAAAATTACGTTTTGCTAAGTGCTGTTTAATGAAATGTTCATATAAACTAAAGGAATTGCATTAAAATTTTTAATGTAGTGTCAGTAGCTAAACACTTAACTTTAGCCAGCTACTGTATTAAAGAGGCTTAACTGTGTGCTGTTTCATAAGGCCACTGATGACCGTTTTTCTTAGCCGCATTGTGTACAGAAAGACACATTGGAGCAAGTACTGCAGAAGATTCATCGCAGCTGTTGGTCTGAGTGTAGAGTCCCTTGTTAAACCTTATGACAATTGTTGTGATTCCCTAATTTAAAGGGACCTTCTGTATTGGCAATTGTAAAAACGTTTTCAACCAGTGCAAAGAATGGAAAACAAAATCATGAACATATGGCAAGCTTTACTAAACATGATTCTTCAGCTTTACGAAACATGATTCTTTAGGGGTCTACTTCACATCATTTAATATAATAAAGGTTTATGATTTGTAGCATTTTATATACTCCCTACTTTTTCTGAAAGTGTTGTCATGTTAAAATGTCAAGAAAAAGAAATGGCAGCACCAGTCTTTTGGCACTGCATGTGATCATTAAAACCCATAATGCATTTTTGGTGTACAATGAAGGCTGGAAACTTGTTACTGTAATGATTTTTTTCTGCGACTCTTCTTAAATGTATGGCCCAATATTAATCTATATTTCTAATTTTGTTTGTGCAGTACAGTATCTGGTTTGTACTCTGCAGCTTTGTTAGAAAGCTTGTTGAATTGGAGTGTGTAGGTATTGGGAATGGAATTTACCTTCAGACAAAGAATTTAGGTCTTATCACATATAATCAAAATGACACACCCTGAACCAGCAGCAAAAATGCACATTACTTCGATACCTGTTACATTCAACCGATCTGAAGTGGGCTGGACCTGTCTGGATTCTCTTGCATGCCGTGTCAGTTGTGACATGACCTTTCGGTCAGCTGACTTCTGTGGCACACACAGGAAAGTGCTTTTTATCTAAACCACCTAATCTTTTATTAATGTCGCTGTTTCTTAACAATCATAAACAAACTTTACCATTTTTTACCCCAGTCATTCAATCTCCATAAAAGACACTACATCTATTTAAAAAGTCAGTTTGGTTGACATTTTAAGAACTACTTTTAAGAACTAATTAATTTCATGAACCGGACAAACAAAAAATCCTACAATTGGGGCATTGTGAAAAGGAAATGTTCTGTTCCCCCAGTATAAAGCTGTAGTCTTAGGTATTTTGTTCTGTAAACAGCAAATAGTGGTCTTGCAGTACAGGCAGAGCTGTTTTAAATCTTATTTCATGTGGAACTCAGCAGTGATTGTACCCCTTTCCTAGAACTAAATCTGCATTTTAAATTTTGGATTTAGACATTATTTTATCAAAATTAAGATTAAAGGCTGCCACACATCAGACGCAATTCGATTTTTCATTGGGCGACGAGATATTTTTGCAGCAGCATTACCATGTACACCAGAGCTGATGCAACAGATTGGAAAACTGCCATATCAATAAAACTATACAAATTGCTATTGACAAAACTATTATCAAGACAGTACATATTCGTCAACATGATGTAGTAATTATGAGTGCCTTCCCGGACGGTATTTCAACATATGGCAATAAATCATACATACCGGCCTTATCCAGTGCCTTCAAAATGCCAGTGCTATATATTACCTTACAAATCTGTATCTTTATAATTGTGATGATCTTTGTCATAAAGCTCTGGGTATTTTTCCACAGCGAGTATTATTGTTTCCTCTGTCATTTTGGATACTGCTTCAGACTGCTGGACCACGTGCATTGAAGCTGTTCTCTGATTGGCCAATTCCCTAGTCGTACGACAAATCACAAAAAATAGGATTCAATTCTGTTTATTTCGCGTCGCTCTAGTGTTGGCCACGCGACTGTCATGATGCCTGTGGTGTGAAAGATACTTATCAAAAGTTGCATCGCTGCACAGTTTCGCTTGTCACATCGCAGCCTTGGCCAACACTGGCTTTCAAAACTAGAGAAAAACATGTTCTCAAATAAACAGCTGTTTATTACTGTTAATTATGTATTACTTACTGAAATAACTTAATACTGTACAGTAGCTTAAAATCTGGAATGGTAATGTATGGTACGTGCTTCTCTGTTTTGATGAAACTGAGAACTTGCTTTTCTGCAATGTGTTAAAGCATCCAGTATTGCTTGCATTTTCTCAATAATACAGTGCTTGCATAGAATGATTTTAACTGGAGACAGGCATTGTGGGTTGGAATATAAAGAAAACATCCAATGCTGCTTTAATTTTAATAACTCACATAAACTATACATTTTTCACTGCTTTACTGTTAATGAGTGAATTTGGCTCGGTTTACAGTATATGCCCTCAGTCAAGACACTGAGGGTAGATGACTTAAAACTGGATTTTACATTAATATTTGTCCTGAAGACTTCACCAAGTGAATTGTGACCCTGCAGTTCTGGAATAAGGGACACTTGGTCCTGGGTACTGTGAAATTGCCTCCCTGTCCCCTACTGTGAAAACCACCTTTGGTCTAATGCATTGATTTAAAAACCCAGCAGCAGTCAACCAGCCAAGTGCTGTTTGCGAGTAAGCCTGTAAACCTGTTAGTCATTTACTTATTTACACATTGTTCCAGTTCAGTGCCTTCACTATCGAAACAAAGTAATGAGATCATGCTTTCTTTTTCATTAGTGCAACAAATCAGAAATGTGTCTAATGATGTGAACCTACTGTAAAATCAGTTTGTTTTGGATCTGGAGTTTTCTCTCACATTACTGTATATAGGCCTAGTCCAGTAAATCCTGCATTTGATGGCTGTCCTAATGTACTGTAGTCTTTTTGATTTTCTTTTTTTGCCTCTAGAGATGTGAGCATTGGTTAGATTCATCGCAGTGTGCCTGTCATGCAACCTCTGTCCCTTTACCCTGAGGCAGTGCGACTCATCGCTTCAGTGGAACGCACTTGCTGTATGGTACTGTGCTATTGGAATTAGTGGTCGTCATTTATCATGCTTTGCTGTTGTTTTTGGTCACAAACAGTAATTGAATGCACTGTAACCTGCCTGGCCTGGATGCTAGCTCTTCGTGCAGTAATACATTTGTTTGTGCTGGGGAAGAAGACAGTCAGAAAAATTAGCTTGTTTTTGATTCAGATATTTAAATAAGTTATCAGCAGTGACTCGGATCCTAGTCTAGCATTGCCTGCTCTTGGTGTGTCTTATATATAACCAGCATTACAAACCATAAAAACGTTAGCTTCCTTACTGCTGAGATAATTTAGAATAAACTCCAAACCATTTCTGAAGTTTCAACTGTAAAAAGATATGCCTTTTGTGATTTAAAGTAAAAAAAACTCCTAAAAATGAATAGCTAATTAAGTTTGATTTTTTGCTTGATAAAGAGGATCTATATTCCTATAGCAAATATTTTTGTTCTAAGGCACTTTCATTTGAATGCTTGCTGACAAGGGTCTGACTTGAGTGACAGCACTGCCAATGAGGGTTCAAGTTAAGTCACTCACGGACTGACAGGCTCAATTTGGGCAGTTGGTTGTTGCTGCTGTGTCCCACTTGAGTAAAATGGACAGGGCCATAACACTTTAAACAGTTCAGATTCTGAAGCGGTTACAATTTTGAACAATATTGCTCCTGATGTAACCTCTCATTTTCTTTCACAGCCTTAATTAGCTTCACCACAAGACAGCAGACTCAATACAGTTGTTGTCAGGCACATTGCTGTCCGTCATGTTGAAAGACTATTCTTCTTTCTTTTTTCTGGCAGTGAATTGGCTGATTCGTGCTGTCAGTGCTTTACATGGTAGATTCACTTTATCTTAAACCCCAGACAAGAGAGAATTTGTGCAGCCAGTGTCTTACAAGACCACACTTCAGTCCCTCAATCTTGCCCAGCAGAGACGTTTTTACAATTGTTTGTTTTTATTGACTTGAATACACAGTTCTGGTACACTATGTGAAGGCTCATTCTATATGGCAGTACATGTTGCTCTTTAGGATCTTTATAACATTTTGATAAAAATTGGTCTGGAGCCAATAAGAGAACTGTATTTTCTAGATTCATCAGGCTTATATTTTTCATACAGTAGGTCCCATTATGGTTGTCCTCAACGTCGACCAGTGACACAAACTATAATCTTATTAGGATTTTGGTGCACTTGCAGAGATTCGAGTGGAAGCTCTGGTGGCTCCTGCCAGCACCTTGGATGACCTGTACTGTGCAGTAGCTTCTGTAGTACCCTTCATCTTTCATGAGCACTAAATTCACTTGAAGTAATAAGATCCCACTAACGTGATTTGTTCAGTATGAAGCTCAACAGTGGCCCATTGTATGATGGTTAATATAGAATAAAGACGGTTGTAGTAGATAACACACAACATCATTTGTTTTAACATGTTGGGTTTTTTTTTTTTTGGTCTCACTTGCTGAAAGAATCTGATACATTGTTCTAAATGAAAGCTTGTCTGTGTGTGTAGGGGGAGGGGATGGACAATCTCAATGTACAATACATGAGAAACCCTTTACAGGGGATTTTAAGTAAAAATGTTTAGACTGGTCACAGCAGTGTTTTCCTCTGTGGTTTTAATACATTCAACTTTTATCCTCAGCTTTGTTTTTTTTCGGTTTCAGTACGATTTACTTTTTAGTTATTTGTTTATTTATTTTGTTTATTTAGCAGACGCCTTTATCCAAGGCGACTTAGAGACTAGGGTGTGTGAACTATACATCAGCTGCAGAGTTACTTACAACTACGTCTCACCCGAAAGACGGAGCACGAGGAGGTTAAGTGACTTGCTCAGGGTCACACAATGAGTCAGTGGCTGAGGTGGGATTTGAACCGGGGCCCTCCTGGTTACAAGCCCTTTTCTTTAACCACTGGACCACACAGCCTCCTAGTGTATTCAGTATTGTATTAATTAATATAAACTGTCACATCGGCCAATAATGAACGCCTTAACATTTTTAAGATATACCTAGTACTGTATGTCTTTGTTTTATGCCCTGGGTTCCCTAAGTGGTTGCGTGCAAGTAGTTGTGTATAGTGTTTTGTTGCTGTCTGTGAAGAATGAGGTAATGTGACATTAGTAAGCTGAGTGACATACATTTGTGACAGCCTAGTCATGAATGGTTGATGCTTAATACTGAATGCAGGTAAATTGTACATTATTGCAGTACAAAATGTAATTTGCTATTTGTTTTAGTTCATGTGTGCTAAAATACAGTATGAACTTTTAAGAATACAATACATGCAGTATACTGAACATCTAGCCTACACTGTAAACCCTAATACATCAAGTTTACTCAAAGAAATTGAGTAAACTCATTGCCTTAATATAAAAAAAGTTTAGCTACTCATTTAGTTTTTGTTACGATAACTTTCTCTGGGGCTGACTAAACTCATAACATGTATATTCATGTAACTTAATCCATTTGAGTTAGATTTACTTTTTAATAGTCAAGTTAGTTTGAACATTTTTATTTCATTTAAACAGTAAAACGTTAGCTGAGGCAACAGATTGTGTAATCAATAAGCTATTTATTAGATCCCAGTGCAGCACTTCTGCTTATGCGTTTATGGCAGCATTTACAAGTGCTGGAGCCAGGCAGATGCAGAGATGTAGAGGGAGGGAGGTCACATCCGCAGACTGACCACCGAACGGGGGGTGGCCACACACAACACAAGGAGAACACATGTAAGGGAGCAGGCAGTGGCACAAGAGACAAGCAGTCTGCTCATTTTCCACTTCTTAATGATGTACTTCACTGTGAAATTGTTTTGTACCCTTCTCCTGCTCTGTGCTACTATACCACTTTATCCCTGATTTGTTTCAAAATTTGTTTTTGAGTACACACAGGCTGAAACCATTTCACTAATTTTGTGACCTTTCAAACAAATAATTTGCACCAGAGTTGATTTACGGCTGCAGTAGCAAAGGGGTTGAGTACTTATGCAACTGAGATGAATCTGTTTGTCTCTGTAAATCTCACTTATTCTGTATGCATTTTTTAACTTTATCAATGTGGAGTAGTTTGTGTAGATTCTACATGTAAAGTCTTTGAAAGCGTTGTGGAGTACGCTCAGATACCAGCAAAATGTGAAAACTTTGCAGGGGGGTGAATACTTCTGCAAACCACTGTAACTTGTTGCTGATTAGGGAATGTCTTAACATTCAGGAGCAGAACGGTAATCTACAGTGAATATAGCTCATATCACAAAGCATCAGAGGATAGGGCATTCCATTTATACATTTACACAGTGCCAGTACCTTGCAAAACACAGTAGAGGACCACCATTTACTGTACTGTAATAATTCTCTTCATCCTTGTGTGATTGCAGTAAACTTAATTACTATACAAAGCATGGTGATAGATATTTTTGTGAATGTGAAATACTACGATCAGATGTCAGGCAATAGTAAAGTACATTTATTCTGTAGATTTTGTAGAGTACCAGTAATTTACAGTTGCTATGCACAATAATTATTTCTGTCTGTCAAAAAAACAATTTTCTGTGGCAGTCTTCACTGTCGGTGTCTGTGACTGAAAAATGTAAACTTCTGCACAGAAAACACCCTGGTCAGCACAGACAGCACAGTAAAATCATGTTGAACTTGCTGGATACTTTATTATACTATATACAGACGTGCTCAAATTTGTTGGTACCCTTACAGCTCATTGAAATAATGCCTCATTCCTCCTGAAAAGTGATGAAATTAAAAGCTATTTTATCATGTATACTTGCATGCCTTTGGTATGTCATAGAATAAAGCAAAGAAGCTGTGAAAAGAGATGAATTATTGCTTATTCTACAAAGATATTCTAAAATGGCCTGGACACATTTGTTGGTACCCCTTAGAAAAGATAATAAATAATTGGATTATAGTGATATTTCAAACTAATTAGTTTCTTTAATTAGTATCACACATGTCTCCAATCTTGTAATCTGTCATTCAGCCTATTTAAATGGAGAAAAGTAGTCACTATGCTGTTTGGTATGATTGTGTGCACCACACTGAACATGGACCAGAGAAAGCAAAGGAGAGAGTTGTCTGAGGAGATCAGAAAGAAAATAATAGACAAGCATGGTAAAGGTAAAGGCTACAAGACCATCTCCAAGCAGCTTGATGTTCCTGTGACAACAGTTGCAAATATAAAGAAGTTTAAGGTCCATGGAACTGTAGCCAACCTCCCTGGGCGCGGCCGCAAGAGGAAAATCGACCCCAGATTGAACAGAAGGATAGTGCAAATGGTAGAAAAAGAACCAAGGATAACTGCCAAAGAGATACAGTTTCTGATCGCACCATCCGTCGCTTTTTGAGCGAGTGTGGGCTCCATGGAAGAAGACCCAGGAGGACTCCACTTTTGACAGAAAAACATAAAGCCAGACTGGAATTTGCTAAAATGCATATTGACAAGCCACAATCCTTCTGGGAGAATGTCCTTTGGACAGATGAGTCAAAACTGGAGCTTTCTGGCAAGTCACATCAGCTCTATGTTCACAGACGAAAAAATGAAGCTTTCAAAGAAAAGAACACCATACGTACAGTGAAACATGGAGGAGGCTCGGTTATGTTTTGGGGCTGCTTTGCTGCGCCTGGCACAGGGTGCCTTGAATCTGTGCAGGGCCCAATGAAATCTCAAGACTATCAAGGCATTCTGGAGCGAAACGTACTGCCCAGTGTCAGAAAGCTCGGTCTCAGTTGCAGGTCATGGGTCCTCCAACAGGATAATGACCCAAAA
This sequence comes from Acipenser ruthenus, assembly GCF_902713425.1. Lineage (NCBI taxonomy): Eukaryota > Metazoa > Chordata > Actinopteri > Acipenseriformes > Acipenseridae > Acipenser > Acipenser ruthenus. The sequence goes on from NC_081194.1 coordinate 44,662,440, forward strand.
CACACAGCTAAAAGCACCCAAGAATGGATAACTACAAAACATTGGACTATTCTGAAGTGGCCTTCTATGAGTCCTGATCTGAATCCTATCGAACATCTATGGAAAGAGCTGAAACTTGCAGTCTGGAGAAGGCACCCATCAAACCTGAGACAGCTGGAGCAGTTTGCTCAGGAAGAGTGGGCCAAACTATCTGTTAACAGGTGCAGAAGTCTCATTGAGAGGTACAGAAAACGTTTGATTGCAGTGATTGCCTCCAAATGTTGTGCAACAAAATATTAGGTTAGCGGTCCCATCATTTTTGTCCATGCCATTTTCATTTGTTTTCTTATTTACAATATTATGTTGAATAAAAAATCAAAAGCAAAGTCTGATTTTCTATTAAATATGGAATAAACAATGGTGGATGCCAATTACTTTTGTCAGTTTCAAGTTATTTCAGAGAAAATTGGGCATTCTTCGTTTTTTGTGGAGGGGTACCAACAAATTTGAGCACGTCTGTATATTCATAACCGCTTATATAGTGTATTCCTGCTCATAACCTTACTGGAAGTGCATAGGTTCAGCACATTTATACCTTATAGAAATTTGATGCAGAAAAATCCATTAATATAAAACATTTTTTAAAATGCAATAATTACAATAATTTTTCAACAAATTGCCGGTTTGTAGGCAGGACTAAGACAGCAGAGTGTTTAGCTAAAACAGCACAAAACATTGGACTATAACCATATGATCAAAAGGTCTTACTTGCTGAGAGTGGTTCCTCAGCACTTTGATGAGCAGACCACTAGCTAATAATCTATTTATGCCTTACTTCTCTTTTTTAACTTTTAAATTTTTTTTTTGCACTTTACAGAACATCAAAACTACTTTGGAGTAGATGAAAACCTGGGGCCTGTGGCCGTGAGCATTCGAAGGGAGAAGCTGGAGGATGGGAAAGAAAAGGATGGAGTGCAATATAACTATCGGATCACCTTCAGGACTAGTGAGGTAAATTTCATTGTGATGTCTTTGTACAAAAGACTAATTAGGAGAGTGGGTGGACTCATTTTATTTTAAATGGCCTCCGAGCCCCCCCGAGACCATACTCTCAATGGGTTTTATTTTCAACTACAGTTTTTCAAGACCACACACTACAAACTGCAATACAGACTTAGCCATTTTAGGATATTCAGAAATATGAAAAATAAACTTACATTTTAAAGCTTTTGTCAATTTTATTTATGTATTTATTTTTTTGTAGGCCTTATTAACATTGCGCTGTGGTATGTACAGTGTGTATGTGATTGTGTGTGTGTGTTAGGGGTGTCAGGTTAACCTGAAAACTGAAATCGATAATTGAGCCCACAATATCAAATCGATCGATAAAAAAATCAATCTTTAGAGTTATTTTTGTTTTACCTACAATACAAAATAAGACACCTCTATATTATACTCTTACAATGTTTTAGTATCTTTGCAACCCTCTGTTTTAGAAAACCATCTGCATCTCCCCGCGACGGGTGATGGCAACACCGGATGACGGTCAAACGAAAATAAAAATTTGTTATAAAAGAAGTGTGTGTATATATGATTACCCAGGTACACAAAATATAAACTTTCAAATGAAAAAATATATGTTAATGTACAGTAAGTTACTTACTGTGTGTTGTCCTCAGGAAATATCCAACTAGATCACAGAATTATAACAGTCCAAAAAGAAACAAAAACTATGTATATCCAATCCAGTGTCCTGTCCATTCAAACGTGCATATTTTAAATGTTGTTTGCAAGGAACACAAGCCTGTCGACTTGCTCTGGATCCAGGGCTGCTCGCTTTTTATTTACAATGTTTCCTGCTGTCAAAAAGACACGTTCAGAGCACACAGATGTGCCTGGCACACGCAGGTATTTTTTGGCCAGTTGAGCAAGGTGTGGATATTTCAGGCCTGATTTTTTCCACCATTCGAGTGGATTGCTATCTGCTGAGAGTGGTGTCTCCTTGACATAGTACGCCATCTCCTGCATCAGTTGTATTTCGCAATTCTCTGTTTCTTCTTGCCCGCAGGTGTATGTGTCCCCAAACAGGTCACCCATTGCAGTCAGTGCAGTCTTTCTGCTAGCTTCTTTATTTTCAGAACTGCCATGTTCCTTTAGCAAACCAGTTTCATTTACAAAACGCTGTATCACTTCTGTTTGAATTTCTTCCTGTACCTGATGCTTTTCTTGTTCAGATAAATGTATCAATCGGTGATAGCGTGGGTCAAAGAATGACGTTTTGTTCAAAATTATGAATGTTGATTGTCGTTCTTCTTTGTCGTACCTCAAACTTAGATCACTGTAGATTTTGTTTTTCTCCTTTATTACAGGAATTTCAGATGAGGCAAAGTTTTTAACTTGATTGATCAGGATATGCTCAAGTAAAACTTTAACCACATCCCAAAAAGCAGTACTGAGTAAAGGACTTAAGTTTATACCGACTAAAAGATACATCGATAAAGATAAATTGGCCACTGAATTAAAGGAGTGGGAGAGACGCGTGAGATTAGTGGAATATTTTTTCAATGAAAATATCTCAGATTCAGAGGGTTATTATGAGCATGGGATTAAGGTTAATAGTACAAGCTCATGGACTCATCCGGATGGAAGAGATAAATGGTTAGATATGTATATTGAAGTAGTTAAACAAGAAATAATAGTAGGACTAAAGAAAAGATGTAAACTTAATTTAAACAATATTGAAGAACAAGCTATGACTGAGTTGTTAAATGATGATGATATAATGATAAGACCAGCAGATAAAGGCTCAGGAATAGTGATAATGAACACAGATGACTACATGAAATCTGTAGAATGTGAATTAAATAATAGATACATAAAAAAAAAAAAATACATGCAGCCACATAATGCAAGAACAGGCCTAGCAAGAGGAAATCCTAAAATGCACAAATAAAATCACACTATGCGAATGATAGTCAGCATGATTGATAATCCAACACACATAATAGCTGAAACAGCAGAAAAACAACTTAGGTCGCACGTTGAGAAATTACCAAGCTATGTTAAGGATACAACACAATTTTTAAAAAGACTTGAATCACTAAAACACAACCTTCCAGAGAATACATTTTTATTTTGCATGGATGTAAAATCCTTGTTCCCAAGTGCCGCTCGTAAAGAAACTTTAGAAACTTGTCAAAAAGCACTACATAATAGACTAGATAAATCAATACCAACAGCAGAGGTGCTGAACATGATCAACGTAGTTTTAGAAAACAGTTATTTTACATTTGTTAATAAGAATGACAAACAAAACGATGGTACAGCAATAGGATCTAAATTAGGAATGCATTTTGCCAGTACATACATGGGGAAATGGGAAGAACAATTACTTAGAAAATCGGAAAGAGAACCTTTTAGAATACATTCGGTTTGTAGATGATATTTTGGGGGTTTGGACACATGGAGAAGAATCTCTTTTCCAGTTTCATAAAATGGCAAATGAAATAGACAGTAATATTAAGGTGGACCTTCGATGGACATGAAAAGAAATATAATTTTTAGATACCATAGTAAAACTTGAAGAAGGTTCAGTTGAGACTGACCTCTTCTGTAAACCTACTGACATGCACCAGTATTTACACATGTCCTCTGCACATCCGATACACACTAAAAGGGCAATCCCAAAGGGTCTAGGAATAAGAATACGAAGAATATGCTAAAAAGAAAGGGACTATGTAAAACAAAGAAATGTATTAAAAACAAATCTCAAAAAGAGGATACAAAGAAAGAATTATAGAGACGGAGTTAAGAAAAGTGGATAAACTAAAAAGAGATGATCTACAAGATTGTAAAAATAGAGATAAAAAGGTCAAGAGTCCCATTAATAATGACTTACTCTAAACTTTTGTCCAATATTTCTAAGATAGTTTGGAAACACTTGCGGATTCCACATAATTCAGAAAAATTAAAGAAAATATTTCTTAAGGCCCCAGTTGTAGCATTCAAAAGAGAAGCTAATTTAGGTGATATTTTAGTTCACAGTAAACATAAAAGAATAATTGACAAAATAGTTTCTACGAACATGTGCACCAGTAGATGTAAAGTGTGTAAATACATAGACAAACGTAAAAATATAATTAAACATAAGAACACCACATATCCACTAAAAACGAATACCTACTGTAAAAATAGCAATGTTGTTTATGGAATAGCCTGTGAAAAATGTGATGAAATAAAATATGTTGGAGAGACTGGAACAACTTTTATATAAAAGAATTCAGAACCACCTTTCATTAATTAGAAATAAAAAAATAATGAACCAATAGTACAGGACTTCACCAGTCAAGGACATGACATAAATGATGTAAAGTTTGTAGTATTAGAACAGCTACAATTAGACAATGCGACATATAGAAGAATAAAAGAAAGTAAATGGATAAATAGACTGAACACGATTATGCCAGTGGGACTCAACAGAAAAGAATGAACTAATTAACTTCAATAAATATATAACATTTAAATAAATAAACAAAATTCATTCAAAAGTTGTGCATGCTGATGCGCTGGGGAGGCCAAATCAAGACTGATCCTCAGAGCCAGCTTTGCATGATATAATAAAAATATAAGTTTTATATAATGTAATGTTAATTAGAATTAATACAGATTCAAAGATGGAAGTAAAAATGATGTCACAATATACAGAACACCATTACATCATGTAAGAATAAATCATGGATTTGAATGTAAACAATAACAATTAGTTGTCATGCCGTCCGTCAAAAACCCATAAATACCTCCAATGTTTTGATTCAAACACAGGCTCCCTTTGAGAAAGATATGTACATCGTATTGAAACGTTGGGCAGCTGGCTCTTTGAGCTATATATATATATATATATATATATATATATATATATATATATACACACACACACACATACATCTATATATATATATATATACACACACACATACATCTATCTATCTATCTATCTATCTATCTATCTATCTATCTCTATCATATTAGAATTGAGTGTTCTGGATGAATGAATGTATTTTAAGTGGGCTACTACACTTGCAATCTAAGGAGTCTAGCAATATCCTATATGTTCCAGATAGTTCTGCACATCTTTTTGATATGGGACATACATTTTTATCCATTTGTGCTTAAATATTTATTGTCCTTTGTCCTGGTAAGATTTTTTTTTTAATACAATTATTGGATGAATATCTAAAAAAAGATTTTACAGTTGAGTGTTTGATCTATAGCTGCATGTTCACTTCAGATAAATTAAAATATGGGAAAGTACAGATAACTAAGGATTGTGGGTTCAAAGCCCTCCACTGCCAGTCAGTACATGTACTGTATATGACCTTGGTCCATTATACTGTTACTTGGTGCTTGTAATCCAGCTGTAAAACTGTTCAAGGAAGCCAAATCCCATTGACGGTGAGATGTTGCATTTCACTTAGGTTAACCTGGGTTAATAGTTTATCAAATGTGTTCATGCTCTGCAGTGTGAAAATCTGTGATGCCCTTTGATATATATATCCAAAACATTTACAGGCAGTAGACACTGACTAGATGCAGCACAGTCATCCACATTTGGTGTGAGGGAGAATGTTTTAATCTGATAATGATCAGTGAAGAGCACTGCAACTGTCTAACCTGAAAAGGAACAGAAAACATTCTGTAGGTTTTTTTTTTTCATTTGTTTTTTTTCTATTGTGCTTTGTCACCCTGGATACAGATATCATTCTCACTTAGTTGTACATTTTCTTTTTCCAAAATTAATTAGGTTTAATTTCCTGGGGCTTCAAGTTGACAATGTTTTAATGCTTAGTTAAGTATGCAGTACTGAATGATTAATCAGATCTCTCCTTATCCCTTACAGCTCACCACTCTGAGAGGAGCAATACTGGAAGATGCTGTGCCCTCCACAGCCAGACATGGCACAGCAAGAGGGCTGCCTCTCAAAGAGGTGCTAGAGTATGCAATACCAGAGCTAAACATCCAGTGCCTAAGGCTGGCTTTAAACTCACCCAAAGTCCCAGAACAGCTGCTTAAATTGGATGAACAAGGGGTAAGTTGCAAATTTTGATCATGGTTAGAAAACCCCCTTTTGAATTAATAGCACATGATGTTACTTTCCATAAGTTAATGAGTTACCACATTTTTACTAACCTATTTGTACCACAATTTCAGCTAATGACCCAGTTTTCTAATGAACTTTAGTTGATCCCAAATCAGACTACAGTATGGCTTTTTTTCACAGTATACCCTGAAGCTCATTTTATGCCTTTTTATTCTAATGCCCCACTGGTATACAGACCAGCTGCTGTGTTGACGGTCACTAGATTCATGCATTGCCAAGCTTTTAACATGCCACTTCAGTTAGTGAGATTATCCCTATGTAAAAACATTCACGTGCAGTTTTTTGTTTTTTTTTCTTGGGGCAGGCCATGTACTTCCACAACCTAAGTGGAGCCTCTCTAGTCCTCTTTGCTAGCACATGCAGCAGATGGGAGCTGCTCTGCATGTTAGAAGCTAATTAAAGCTGTTTCCTGCAGCTTATTTCATTTGTGGTTTAGCGGTAAGGGGCCTGGAAAATTGAGTTAGCTTGTTACAATCAAACAATCTTGGTTTCTTAGTTTATCTGACAATGAAAATCAGCTAGTTCTGGTATTGTATTATTTGCAACACAAGCATGCGACTGATTGATTTAAAATTGGCCTTCCTTACAAGGTATAGCCTTGTATATTGGGTACATTTTGGATTTTAAAATCTGCGTTATAATTAGGGTTTCTGATTTTCTGTGTTTTACCCTGACTTTTATACTCTCCTTTAAAAATTCAAGCCATTCTCGTGTATCTCAATCACTGAGAAACGTGGTAATAGTAAATCTTGATTTAATTTTACCTTTTTTTCCCCTGTAAATCAACTAAATGGGGTTTTAAATCTTCGGCTAAGTCTTACTTTATTTAAAAGCAGAAGCAACTAATCTTTATTAATGTAAACACAGTTACGCATAGCGATTTGTAATTGTGTGTCCAGCATAAAACACTTTATTTTTCATTATCTCTGTAATAAAGATTAGTCGATTTTATTAAAATGGTGCGATCTCATTTGTTTGTTCTGCATGTAATTGAACAATTTAAGGGTTGGCTGATTTTTTTTAAAAAGACAATTTAGTTGTTTAAAAGCATAAACTCTTTGGGGGGGCTCCCGAGTGGCGCATCCAGTAAAAGCACTCGCTAGAGTGCAGGATGCGCTCTATAGCCTGGACGTCGCAAGTTCGAGTCCAGGCTATTCCACAGCCGACCGTGGACGGGAGCTCCCAGGGGGCGGCGCTCAATTGGCCGAGCGTCGCCCGGGGGGAGGGAGGGTTAGGTCGGCCAGGGTGTCCTCGGCTCACCGCGCACCAGTGACCCCTGTAGTCTGGCCGGGCGCCTGCGGGCTTGCCTGTAAACTGCCCAGAGCTGCTTTGTCCTCCGACGCTGTAGCTCTGAGGCGGCTGCACAGTGAGTCTGCAGTGTGTAAAGAAGCGGGCGGCTGACGGCACATGCTTCGGAGGACAGCGTGTGTTCATCTTCGCCCCTCCCGAGTCGGCGCAGGGGTGGTAGCGGTGAGCTGAGCCTAAAAATAATTGGGCATTTCAAATTGGGGAGAAAATAATAAAAACTAATTGGCAACGACTAAAGTTTAAAAAACAAAAAGCATAAACTCTTAAATTAAACAAATTTTACTGTTAGAACATTTCTCAGTTGTATTTGAGAAACACAAATGGCTCAACGAGGATCAATTGAATTTTCAAAGGACAGTAGAAAAGTTGGAGTAAATTGTATTTTACTATTACTAGTTGTTAAATGAATCATCTTCTTTTTAGTTTTAAATTAAATACTCAACAGGTAATAGCTTGGGCATTGGCTCATTTTAAGGTTAGATTTTCTTTAAATGTTCCGCTTGTGAGTGTGCTACCTACAGCATTTTCTCAGTTATTGTTTTTTTTTTTTTTATCTTATGCCAACCATAACAAATGTGCATATTAATTACAAATGCATGAATGCTTCACTTGAAATCTTCAACATTCTTTCTGCTAAATTGAATAAACATTGCTCCACTGAACAGAAAGCTATGGTAATATTTTTAATGTAAATATAAGGGTGACAATGGAATTCCATACACTTTTTGAGTCTGGGTTTGAGTTCTACATTTGCAGACATGAAGTGTGCCTGATCTGCCAAATGAAATGTAGGCTGTAGCTTTGAAGTTCAAAGAGAGTAATGATAGGATTTATGACGTTTTTCCGAACCAAGTCTGTGACTTTTAAGAGATTTATGCAGCTCATGAATCAGGACTCGAAAGCAACTATAAAATAAAAAAAAAAGTTATGGTTTATTTTTAAATCAAACTTGTCTTCTACACTAAGCAAAAGTTACATTGTTCAGGTTTTTTTTTTTGCCAAATGTGAGTAATAAATATATAATTAATCAAAATATGTATTTTCTGTGAATAATAAAAACTCAAAAGCTATTGAAGGAGCCCGAAGTACCCCTGCATATGAAGGATTTGCATCTATAACTGTAAAATACGCAATATGTAGAAATAAAGTTTTGACCTGAAGTCTTTTTCAATATAAAGGATGCCTGATTATGATGCACTGTGAAAACCAGTAGATGGGCTACCTTCTTAGAAACGGCTGCATTGAAAAAATAATACCAACCACCGTAAAAGAATTTGCTGTTGAAAATAATTTTCTATCCATATGTGATGCTCATTCATAGCCTTATTAAATGTTGCTTCAACTATTATGTGTAAATAAACCTGCCTGATGCAATTGGTGATTGGCAATTGTTTGCAGTTTAAGCTTTCAGCTGCATTATCCACAGCAAACACCCTGTGCAATCAGCTGGAATCTTTGTTGTAATCAAGAATGTTATTTTCTGGTATGATTCCAGGGCTGCTTCTATAGTTGAAATTAACTTTGGCTTTAAATAAATTGCAGACTTCCAAGACATCTACAGAACACAATGTATAGACAAAAATGTGTGTTTTGTTTTGCACTTTGGGGAAGTACTGCATGACATGCCTCATCCTAGGTACAGATATGTGCTACTGTAAGCACTGGGTTATATTGCTACTTCTCTGAATAACACCTTTTAGATTAGTACAGTACTGGTGGACATACATTTTTTTTATTTATTTAGAGACATCTGACTTAATAGGAAACTGTTTTCACATATTTCCCACACCTGGCAAAATTATTATGTTTATGAACCAAATATTACCTTTGATCATGACTTGCATTTTGGAGATTAAATCACAATTTTATTGGCAGGACAAGAACTGAACAGCAGCTCCTCAACGCAGTCAAAACACCCCTACACAGATTTATTTATTTATTTATTTATTATATGATTTTTTTTTTTTTTTTAAAACAACCATTTTATGATTGCATACAGTAAAGAAAAGCATTGTCATGTAATGCTGCTTTTTAAGCAGGTCTCATTTGCCTGTACAAACCTAATATTTTTGTTATATCAGCTCATCAGATTGCCATATGTTCATTCTTCTTGTTTTTTTTTTATTTTCTTTCATTATGGACCACAAGTTCAGCCCCCTATACTGAGCTCACTACTGTGACTAGCTCTGTGATCTAAATTTGGTTCTGCAGGGGGGAGGTTGTCTGTGATGATGGAGTAAGTGGTTGCCCTCTTGTGGGAAAGGCAATGAGAAACTGTTGAAGGACCCCATGCTGTCATGTGCACAGCTTGATGTTGAACAGTGGAAGGCATTTGCAAGAAGAGACTCATCTCCAATTCTGCCTTTTCTAGCAGTAATTATCGATCTATGGCTATATCTATGTATTGCTTAAACATACATATAGGCTATAAGGAATGAATGGCTCTGGAATGTGTATCACGATGTAGTAAAATGAGGGGGTGGGGTTTTGAACAAAGCCAAAATGTGGTAACTATGATGCAGCTGCCACTGGAGAAATGTATAGTTTCAGTAGCATGGGAGTAAAGTAAGCATTTAAGAATCATAGCCTTGGTCGGATAGGTTGAGTGCAAACAGCATGTATTGTTAAGGTGAATGGGAATACTGTGGTATCTGTGTGAAGACATTTTAGAATGTAGTACTAAGTTAGGTTAAAGGTTTAGAGTTGAAAGGGTGGGTCAGTAATTGGGTTTCAGTTTGAAGTCTGTGTTTAATCAGAGAGTGTTGGTAATTGCCAGACCTCACCTGAAATACTGGGACTTTGTTTTGTATAAGTATGATAAATCTGTTTCATATTAAGAAATCTCCTGAACCAGTCGTTTATGGACTGTCTAAACTGCAATTTTCCATCTGGCTGTCAATATACTTAAGTATTATTAGCTTTAATTGCTCAGCTCACTGTACTGGTAAGTAAAATAGTCTGGCTGTTGATAGGTATTCTCGTTATTTATTAGCAGTATGTCATAAAGTTTTAGAAGTATTATCTATATCCTCGTTGTCAATTAAAGTCAATATTATAATGGGATCCACTCATTGTCACCTGCAGTATATAATGCCACTATAATGTGGTAAAACACTTGGGATAATGGGGCTCAAGTTTACAAATACAAAACTAATTAAACTCTTATGACCTGTAAGGCAAATGATAGAATAATTGATTATCTTGTTTTATACCACAAAGGGATCACACAGGCCTATTGGCTTGAGGATAAAAAAGTTACCATGACAACAGCATTGTATACTTGCTGTGACTGGTTGACCTGTTTTGAAGGATATAAATAAAGGGATATTATTGTAATTACAGCAGCTATTTCATTACAGAAATAATTGTCCTGAAACCTTTAAAGACACATGGTGACCCTCCTTGCTTAACATCCATTTTAATGGGTGGGAGAGTCAGTCGTTCAGGAGTTATTTTTTGTTCTGAGAATTTGAAAGCCTAATAAATAATTCACAGCTGTCAGTAAAGGAGCCTGCATGCACTTTGAATGTGTAAATACTGTTCTTTTCACATTTTGTGAGTTGCCACACCATCAATTAAGTACTGACTTAGGTAAATGTCTGTGGTGTAACAAATATCTAATGCTTTTAAGTATACTAACTTAAGTGGACATATTTTACATTTAAATGTATTTAACTGCAGACAGGGTTACATTTAAAAATGTGCTGGTTATGTGGAGTTTTACCACCATTTCAAAACTAGATGTAAAAGTAACCTTATTTTCAAACTCAAATATCACATCATTCCTTGTTTAAAAGTAAATTGTTGTTAACGAATGATTTATCAAGGGTTAAAGCACTGGGCTGTAATTTACATTCAAAGGTTTCATGACAGTTATTCTGTAATGCAAGTACTGTGTCTAAGCATCTTGATTTTACTGTAAGAAGGGATGCATCTATTTTAAATTAGAAGGAATGCATGAAATATTTTATGCTTGCAAACAAAGAACTATGTAGACGTATGCAATGACAGATTGTTAAAGGCTTTGGGGTATGTTTTGGGGGGATTTTGAGTGTCAGCATGTTTATTGCTTGAGTGTTTTGCATACATCAGTACATTATTATTTGTGGGCATTTAAAGGCTAAAGACAATGAAATGTGATGTTTCACGCTTGATTTTTCTAAATTAAAAAAAAGATTGGTAATGTATTTGTCATGCAATATTTTCATGCAGGGATCTTATTTATTTCTCAAGTATGATAATTTAGAGCTTGTAGCGAGCTTATTTTTACTACTAAATATCTTGGAGTGCTTAAAGTTATGGATGTTTGGTTGACAGAAGGTTATTTACAGTACTGGTACATAAATGTTAGTGTTTAGCATAATTTGGTATGCCTATTTCATAATAACTGTTTTATTGTGACAATGACTACTGTCTACATATGGTTCAAGTTTAAAATAGCATTGTATAGGGGATTAAATGGCACCGCAGGTTAATGTACTAATCTTTCATGGTTTACGTCTTTCACCTCTGCAAGGTCTGGGTTTGACTCGAGTCACAAGTGAAATTCAGGATGAATGGCAGGGGGTCAGGATTGAGGTGCACTCACAGAGGAGAAGCTGTGACAGAGCCATCGTCTTTCATGAGCGTTATTTTCACAAACATTTGCATAAAAAAAACTAACCTTTCAAAACATATTAAAACACACTAGGTCTTGTGTGGTGTTTTCACAGGATTCTTATGGGTTCATTAACTGCCAGGTGACCAGGAATGTAGACAGACAGCTACAACCACTAGGCCAGGAACATTAGGCTGGATATTCCACTTTCTGTTAAGTTGTGTTGAAAATGTAACATTTTATTATTTATTTATTTCTTAGCTAATGCCCTTATCCAGGGCGACTTACAATTGTTACAAGATATCACATTATTTTTACATACAATTACCCATTTATACAGTTGTTTCTTTGTTTTTTTTACTGGAGCAATCTAGGTAAAGTACCTTGCTCAAGGGTACAGCAGCAGTGTCCCCACCAGGGATTGAACCCACGACCCTCTGGTCAACAGTCCAGAGCCCTAACCACTACTCCATTTTATTTAAATAACCAAGATATAGAAACAAAAGTAAAGGTACTTTGACTCAATGTAAATAAACAGGCATAGTTACAGGCAGTGGGGTAACTGCATTGTTTTTTTTACCTTATAAAAATATCAAGTCTTGCCTTTTTACCCATTGACCTTTTAAGTACAAACACATGCTATAGTACTAAAAAGACCTGCCTTAACACATACTACATGTATTAACTCCATAAAAAGCCCCATTTCCTCTCTTTACATCCTAGGCCACAGAAGGTATTTGAAGTATTTAAGTTCATATCAACATCTGAAATGGCCTAAACTGCTACATAATTAAAATCTACCCTTTTCTTGTTATGCCAGTGTTCTCAAAACCAGGGTTCTTTTGAATTTAAATTAACATTGTTGTTTTTTGGGTTGGGTTGGAATTATATGGGTTTTAAATCCTTAGTCCAGAAAGCCAGTGTTTCAACAAAACCTTTGTCTTCCAATACAATAGCCTAGCTAGGGCATCTACATCATCATAAACCTTGATTTAAAGTGGCTGACTGATGTATTTTTTTCTGTTTTTAGCTGAGTTTTCAGCACAAAGTCGGGATCCTTTACTGCAAGGCTGGGCAGAGCACAGAGGAGGAGATGTACAACAACGAGACTGCTGGGCCTGGTTTCGACGAGTTCCTGGATTTGCTGGGCCAGAGAGTGCGGCTGAAGGGGTTCAGCAAGTACAGAGCCCAGCTGGACAACAAAAGTAAGAGTGTATCGGAATAGTCTTACCCGTATCCATTCCTAGCCTATTTATTCATTTTAGTGTAATATCTGAATATAAGGGTGTGCTTTAAATTTAGGTCAAATCCATGTTTTGGGGAGGATGCAAACATATCTGCCTCAAATTGTTTTTTAAAGTCAATTTTAAAAATAATAATAAATCATATTGAGAAGAAGTTTAGAGAGATTTTAGTGATGTAATTGATAGTTCTAGATTTCAGAGATTAGGAGATTTGATGAACAATAGAGGGTTGCCATATACAGTGCCTATAGAAAGTCTACACCCCCTTGAACTTTTTTCACATTTTGTTGTGTCAGTGCCTCAGAGTTTCATGCATTTAAATGAGGATTTTTTTTCCACTTACCTACACACCATGCTCCACACTGTTAAGGGGAAAAGTTTTTATTTAGAAAAAAATTATCTATTAAAAATACAAAACTGAAAGTTGGATAATTGGATAAGTCTCCACCTCCCTGAGTTAATACTTGGTGGAAGCAGCTTTGGCATCAATTACAGCTGTGAGTCTGTTGGGATAGGTCTCTACCAACTTTGCACACCTAGATTTGGCAATATTTGACCATTCTTTACAAAACTGTTCAAGCTCTGTCAAGTTCCTTGGGGAGCGTTGATGGACGACAATCTTCGTCATGTTACAACATTTCGATTGGATTTAGGTCTGGGCTCTGACTCTGCCACTCTAGGACATTTACTTTTTTGTTCCTTAGCCACTCCAGTGTAGCTTTGGCTGTGTGCTTTGGGTCGTTGTCATGCTGAAAGGTGAACTTCCGTCCCAGTTTCAGCTTTCTTGCAGTGGGCAGCAGGTTTTCCTCAAGGACTTTTCTGTACTTTGCTCCATTCATTTTCCCTTCTATCCTGACAAGTGCCCCAGTCCCTGCTGATGAGAAACATCCCCATAACATGATGCTGCCACCACCATGCTTCACAGTAGGGATGGTGTTCTTTGGGTGATGCGCTGTGTTGGGTTTGCGCCAAACATAACGCTTTGCCTTTAGGCCAACAAGTTCCATTTTAGTTTCGTCAGACCACAAAACTTTTTGCCACATGGCTACAGAATCTCCTGAGTATTTTTTTTTTTTTTGCATACTTCAAACGGGATTCAAGGAGGGCTTTCTTGAGTAATGGCTTCCTTCTTGCCACCCTACCATACAGGCCAGATTTGTGGAGTGCTTGGGATATTGTGACATGCACACTTTGACCAGTCTTGGCCATAAAATCCTGTAGCTCTTGCAAAGTTGCCATTGGCCTCTTGGTAGCCTCTCTGATCAGTCTCCTTATTGCTCTGTCATCCAGTTTGGAGGGACAGCCTGATCTAGGCAGGGTCTTGGTGGTGCCATACACCTTCCACTTCTTAATAATCGTCTTGACCGTGCTCCAAGGGATATTCACAGCCTTTGATATTTTTTTATACCCATCCCCTGATCTGTGCCTTTCAACAACTTTGTCCCGCTTGCTCTTCACATGCACAATTGAAAGGAGCAGCATTGCTTCCAGTGAACAGGTGTGCACTGCATTATATGAGGTGTCAAAATCCATTTGATCTTTTCACAAAGGTTTTAAAAATGAAGTTGTCAAGACAACCTGCAAAGTAATTCACCAGAGGGTATTTATCATCAGCAGGAAGTGTTTGTTTGGCAGATGGTGATGTTTTAAATCATTTATGTTTGTGTTAAATGAAGAGGGAAGTGCAAATATTTTTTTTTATTTTTTTTAAACTATACACACACTCAGTGAAATATAAATGCTTATCCAAGTGTGCATTTCACTTTTTTATATATATATATATTTTTCTTTGTGTTTTTTAGCTGATTCAACTGGAACTCACTCACTGTACACCACCTATAAAGATTATGAATTGATGTTCCATGTGTCCACTTTACTTCCATATACTACCAATAACACACAACAGGTATGTATTGAGTCAGTTTCTGATGTTTATTTCCTTGATGTAATATTAATGGTGTCAGTAACTCCTCATATACTGTAGTATTTGTCAATAGTATTCTACAGTGTTAGTCAGACCAAAAATGTTAATGTGGTTAAAACACCTGTGTGAATTGTCAGGAGTTTACATGTCGATACACAACTTGACACTGGTACTGTAAGAGGAGAGCAGCATTACACATATAATCAGACAATAAATAATATTTGTGAAAAGGTACAGGATATTGACATTAAAAAGCTTACAGGTGATACATATTTCTCTTGCTCCTACTCTTACTAAAATAAAAACAAATTATAATTTAAATGACTGGATTGTAAGACATTTGGGGAATTGTCAAAAATGTCCTAAAAATGACAGCTAATCTCACATGCCACTTGGTGGTTTTCCCTTTAGTATTTCCCTTAGTTTTTCAATGCCTTTTTTTTCTTTATATAACCAAAGGTTTCTGCAGCATTCCAAGAGCTGTCCAGAAATGTGCTTTGAACCCTTTACTACAATAAGATAATACAGTTGTGAAGAAAATTCAGATTCCTTTCAGTTCATTGTTTCTGTTTCAACACCGAGCAACAGAAATCCCTAAAGAAAATGTGGAAATAATTCCAGTCACAATAGGTTTCTTTTGTTTACTCACACCCCTAATATACAGTATGCATGATGTCCTTGGGTTTTCATATCAAACATTCCTCAGCTGGTAGACTGATACCTTTTAAATAGGATCAGCTAAAATATGTATAAAAATATGCATATTTGATCTGATCCTATTAATGTATCATCAAAAAAACGTGTACATACATCAAGTCTGTATAGTAATATAGTGACCATTTAAAGTTTGCATTCCTTTTATCAGCTTTTGCAGCATAAGGTTGTGTTAATACCCAAAATATATCCCCAAAACATTGCTAGGGTAGCTAAAATGAGCTGATTTACCTATTCAGAAAACCTCCCCAAGCAATAGAATAGAAGTAGTTTTAAAGTCTACCCAAATGAATAGTATATTGTTCTTAATTTGAGAACAATGTGTTCCGAGAGTTCTCTGACTAACGTGACTGAGTCCTTTGTAATTGAAAGTCTTGGCACAGACACAACTGTAAAGTAAAATTCCAGCTCTAAGGCAGTTATGACCTCTAAATCAGACTGCCGAGGCATAATAATCACTGGCAATTGCAGTACACAGGAAGATGGCACTAAAAAATGCTGGGGGTAATTTTACTGATGTAGAGCCGAATGTCGATCACCAACATGCATGTAATTCTGGTCTATTTTGTGTTGTATTTTGTTGAAAGTGTTCTGCCTTGGGAGAGAGGGTAAACCAGTTAAAAAATGTTTATTACAGTTTTTATATCCCTCACTCCACATTTAATTGTTTACTACAGTGTAATTCCTCAGTGTCTCATGTTGTCATTTCAGTTGATCCACTATGGATCTAGTTTATTTAATATCCTAAAATGAAACACATTTTGTTTAAGCTTTTATTTAAGCTTTCACCACAAAAAAATGACAAATAGGTTAAAAGGTCAAACATTAAGAAGGTAAGGGAAAGGTAACATGGCATTGGAGCCACTTACTGGTTAAGAACATTGTCTTAAACACTAATTTACTCTCATTAACCACTTGCAAAAGCTGGGGATGTTGTAATCCTTACTATTGTTTCTCTTGCCATTCCAGCTGTTAAGGAAAAGGCACATAGGAAATGACATTGTCACCATCGTTTTTCAAGAGCCCGGGGCCCTTCCCTTTACCCCAAAAAACATCCGCTCCCACTTTCAACATGTGTTTGTCATAGTCAAAGTACACAACCCCTGCACTGAAAATGTTTGCTACAGGTAAGTTTAAGATTATATAGTGAGATTTAAACTGTTTTAAATGATACAGTATATTACAGAAATGTTTATGTTAATTAGTTAACATTAGTTAATGATGTCTGGAAGTGAAGAGTTGATGAAAGATGGAACTCTAATATCTCCTAGTTTATATAAATCACAATTTCCCTTTAAAAGGCTGAAATCTCAAACCCTTGTCAACAACTTTGTGATGGTTAACAGTTTGGTAAATCATGACCACCTGGGACAAACTAGAGATAAGACCAGTTGAGATTTCAGTGGGCTGTAAAAAGCGTTTACCACCTTGTGTTTTACTTAAGAATGGTTTCCTAACTACAATTAGTAGGCTATAAATGTTACATTATTTAGCCTATAAACTAGTTCTTAATGACTAGGGTTGTCCAATAGCAATGATGTTGCTTATAATCTATGAAGTATTTCTTTAAAATAGCAAACATACTGAAGACTAAGCTACCATACGGTCACCTATCAATGTGGTAGTCAATTAAGCAATAAGTCAATGATTCTTTATTCTCACCTGAGGAGGTTGAATGTCTGAGGGTATAATGTTATAGAGGTGATGCCAGCACATACTGTACATATTAATTACATTTGTACATATATCTTGAACTGCTAATCCAGGTTTGATTAAACATTTCTGGGGATTTCTTTTTAGTTGTTGACAGTATAGTGTCATGATTTCTGGACCCTGTTTCTGCTAATTAAGGCACTATCCTCAAATGTTTTTCCAGAATTTATGAAACTTTGCATGGAAATGTCCAGGCACCTGATCGGTAAAGATGCATAATTTAGGTAGACCTGGTTATGGGCACACTGGGTTACAGTAAAATAAAAATACATATTTGTGTTTGATTTAAATGTGTATTTTCCATTATCCTTTATTTCCAGAAACTTTTTGGTTTTTATTTTTGTGGTAGTCTGGTAGTATTAGGTTGTAGATCACCAAAATGTGCGTATTTTAAAAGGCTTTAAAAGGGGCATATCACTGGCTGCGTGCAAGAGAATTGTAACTAACCTTCTCGTTTTCATTTCTGTATACAGTGTGGCTGTTTCAAGGTCTAAAGATGTGCCTCCATTTGGGCCCCCTATTCCTAAAGGAGTGACTTTCCCCAAATCTGCAGTTTTTAGGGACTTTCTCTTAGCCAAAGTGATCAACGCAGAAAACGCAGCACACAAATCTGAGAAATTTCGTGCCATGGCTACAAGGACGAGACAGGAATACTTGAAAGACTTGGCAGGAAACTTTGTCACAACGGCAACTGTTGATAGCACAGTGAAATTTAGTTTCATTACACTGGGAGCAAAGAAAAAGGAAAGAACTAAACCACGAAAGGATGCCCACCTGTACAGCATCGGAGCCATTACATGGAATGTTATCGCTCGAGACTTTGGGCAATCCGCTGACATTGAATGTCTGCTTGGAATTTCAAATGAGTTCATAATGTTGATAGAAAAGGAATCAAAAAAGGTGGTATTCAACTGCTCCTGCAGGGATGTTATTGGCTGGACATATGGAGTTATGAGTATAAAAATATTTTATGAAAGAGGGGAATGCGTCTTGCTCTCTGCCTTGGATAACTGCGGTGAAGACATCAGAGAAATTGTTCTGCGGCTAGAGGTAAGCTCTTGAGTCGGCAACCAGTTTTTTATATGGTTCTTTGTAGTTTACAGTAGTTAGTCTTTCAATGTGCATTTCTTTTTTAAACAACCCGGATCATCTAAGAAAAAAGGAGGATCAATAAGTACAATATCTTGACACATTTGGACCGATTTGCTAATGTATATATTGTTATGTACTAAGGTTAGTGCTGTATACGTTGTACACAATGTCAATTTTTTCAGAAATCGTATTCTCAATTTTATTTATTTATTTATTTATTTTCCCCCCAATATATAAAGTAGAAAGACTTTAGCTTTTCAATGCATTTGTCAGGAGTTGGGGGCGGCGATAACTGCTGGATGTAATAGGGCTTTAAACTACAAGGTGGTAGAATCTGTAGAAGTACTTAATAAAATAAAATCATAATTCTTCTTTTTTTTTTTTTTTTTTTTTACTGCAGCCAGTATCATTAACAGAAAAGAAATACAGAAACTTTTTTTTTTTTTTAAACAAATGGGGTCACCAAAAGTACATAATTGAACTGTAATTGATCAATTATTTGTTATAATTACAATTGAAAGCCAAGGTTCAACTACAATTACATTGTAATTGCAATTACAAATTACACAATTTTGTAATTGACCCCAGGTCTGCTAGTCGACAGTTTAAAAATGTTGAACCCATTCTATTTGTTTTGGCTTCTGGCCTGTTTTAATTTTAGATTACTGTAGCTGCTAAATATATTTCAGATCATAAAATGTGTGGGCGGGGACTCCTCCAGATTACATTAACCCAGGCAGCTTCACATGGCTTTCAGTATTTGGAACTGTGTTCAGCTGGCTTTGCTTTCATCTTCCAATGTGGCTTTTAAGCCAGCTGTATTGGGTTTACCATCAACTGCAGTGTACAGTAGGGATGCAACAGTTTTTTGATTCTCCCAAACCGAAACAGACATATGCATACATTTCCAAACCAAACGATACCGACAAAAGATAAAAACCAAAAAAATAAAAATAAAATAAACTGTTTAGAGGCATGTCTGTTAAATTAGTCTGTGTTTATCTAATAAAAAAATACTTTGAAATTAAAATGTAAGTTGAGGCCCCAAACCATTTTGAAATTGGAAAAGAAGGGAAAGGGATACTACAGACATATATCTGGATTAGTGATTATTCAGGTGTGAGGGCCGTACCATAGAGCCATATTTATTATAGAAACAAGCTATACTAAACGATAACTTTTATAGGTTTTTTGGGGGGCTGGCAGCAGGCCTGAGTTCTAGCTTTAGTTTTTTGCTGACATAAATCTAGGTAACATTTTAAATTAGATGTGTTTCCTCATCAGAATTTTTTTTTTTAAATACTGCCAAATATATGTCACTTTGAAGCCAACATTGTGATTAAAATAATTGCAATTTCAAAAACTGTGAGCTGCAGTTCTAGTCAGACATAATTTGCACATGATTTGCCACTCACAACCAACCGCAACGACAATGGGGGTACCAGCAAAATAATAAATACAAAAGTTGAAGGTCTCTTAATACATTCTGTTTCTACATTGTCTATCGTATCCTAGGTTGGTATTTGTCAGTTCAAAAAAAAAAAAAAAAAATCCTTTGTCTGCTAAATGCAGTTTGGTTTTAAACTTTAATTTTGGTTTTACCAAAAACCAACTGGATGTCAAAAACAGGTGAAAGAGTTGATAAAAAACCGAACCGATCATGACCAACTTGCATTCCTAGTTTACAGTATTGTAATTAGCAAGGTTGAAAAGACCATTTCTGGTTGGAGAAACACATATTGCTGATTTACTACAGTAGTCAAAATTTTCTATTTGTACAATTTTACATTACCCATGTACAGCACCTTAGCATTTACAATATAGTATTTTTGTACCACATTTTCTTGCTGCCTTCAGCTTGAGAAAAATTTCCCTTTTACATTTAGGGTAGTAGATGTTTTCTTATGTAAGGTAGTCCAAGATTAGTGCTAATCAGTGTCTGTGAAACCATCAATGTTTACCATTAAAGGGAGGGGAAGACAACATTTTTGCAAAAAAAAAAAATAAACTCCTTTTGAAGTTCAGACAATAGAAGTTTAAGTAAAATGAACATAATCTATAAGCAATGTTGCATTTTTTTTCTCAAAGTATATAAGTAGTGCCTTAGGTGAGTTCCCATGTTTTTACAGAACAGATTGCCATGTTTTTAAAGGACTAAAGTCTGGTGCTTTGTAAGTAGAGCTCTTAATTTGTTTTGGGGAGGTGGGTGTGTGGCGGGACCTTGAGGGCCCTTTTCACCTTGGTACCTGTATATCAGGTGAAGAGCTAGCTTTTCATGCCGGGGGGGAGAGTCTTATTCTAGGGGCCCACTGTTTTAAATTAGTTTACTGGTGTTGTGATTGTATATCGAAGCAGATGTAGCAGAAGTGCTGAATTACTGTATAGTGGAATGCTGATGTGCATAAAGCAGACTCTTAAGACCATAACAATGCTAAAATAAAAATTCAATAAACTTTCAAAAACTGTAGAGACTCTGTACATAAAATAGTTGAAAACATAATAATAATAATAATAATAATGTCCTTCTGGCTAGAATATTAACTGTTTTGTTTAGTTTTTTGCTGCTTTTTTGACAAAAAAACAACCTTCAAAACCACATGATTTCTCGTTATCCAATGGCCAAACACAGAACCAAAATCATAAAAGCGTCATCGCTGTGTTTCTAAGTTCTGTAGTTTTGAAAGCAATCCATTATTTTTAAGAGGAGAATAACCACGGTTAAGACAGTGTGTACAGTTGGGCCAATTAGATCAGCCTGTACGTTCTAAAAGCAACATTTTGGCTGATTAGATCGGCCCTTGCCAGTTATAGTTACACATATGATGGAAACGGTATTCAAGTGCGTGTGTGGAGGTGTTTTTTTCTAAGTGTGTGTTCGGGCAGTCGAGAGGGGCCCACCAACCTTCATTTTCAGGGCCAGGGGCTGCTGGCCTTTGTTCCTAAGTAGTTCCTAATCTTGACAGTGTGCTGGATATTGTAACATCTTTGAACACTGATGGACCAATCAGCATGCAGCATTCTAACAATCTGTTTTATAATCTATAATGACTTATAATATATGACTTTCTTAAATAAATTTCTTTGACATTGGCTGGTGATTGGCTAGTGTTTGGATTTTCATCCATGATTGTAGAAATTAGTGACTCGCACTATATGGGCTGTTCCAGAGGACAGACTGCATTTTACCAATCTATTCCCTGCCAGGTATTAGAGCAATTTACAGCCCCAGGAAATGTACTGCTCCCTGGATTGCTTCAAATGCGTCTTTTTAGGGTTTGTCGGGATAACCACAGATACAGTACAGTACAGTACAGTACAGTACATTAGGTGAACCCCTAAGTAACAGTACAGTTTTTTGTGTATTAGATATATTTACAGTACAATAACGAGTGGTCTGCTGTTTTGAGTAAAGGTATCTTTTAGACAGATTTGTACTGAGAGTTAGAAAATGGTAATTAATCCCTCCAGAACTATTTAAACATCTTGCATACTTGTCGTGCCAAATCTGTGCCATCTTGGCTGGCTGTGGTGGCCTGGCACCCTTTTATTAGTGTTATTACAGGTGAATTGTTTTGTTTCTCACAGTTTTCTCATATCTTGTAGAAAATAAAAATCTTCATTTCCTTTCGATTCTTTCTCTGCCAATGTACAATAATGGTACACAGCATTTCTTTTCCCTGACAGTTTTATTATGGTATTATGGAAAGCAGACACATAGCCAGGTTCAAGCATGAACAGTCATCAGACAGCACAGGATATTGGACTGCTAGAGGCTGGAGGTGCCATGGGTCACATCAAATATAGCTAACAGAATTATTCTAGTAAATCTTATCTAATACAGTTAATATATACAGATATTGCCATCACTTTGTAGAGCTCACATTTTCCTATATGAAAAATACACACAATACCAGTATGTTAAATGTGTTTTATTTTTCCATAGCATTTTCAATCAATAAAACGGACGTCTTTTGCACTCTTTTCCACTTCTGTTGAAGGAATGCATCCAAACAATTACTTTTACAGAGCATTTTATTTTAAATAAGAAAATGGATCAGAGATTTCCTTTGAACGTGATTGTTCAATACTAGGACCTTAATCTCTGCTATCTTTCAAACTATGTTTAATCACTGTTCCAAATCAATCTGCCCGAAAATATGTAAATACAGTATTTGTGTATTTTACCTTTTTTCTGCTTGTTGAAAGAAAATCTCTGTTCTTGTACACACCCTCTGAATGTTGTCTGTCAATGTAGACTATTCCTCTTCTTTGCTGTCCTGTCTATCTGTTTAAATTTAGTTTAGCAAATAAAGTAGAAAAAGAAATAAGTGTTTGCTGTCGGTGGCAATATAGTAACCACAACGGCAACTAGTCTCCGGTTTGAATGACGAGTTGAAATCAAACAACTGGACACAGTCTGATTTACTTTCAGCAACTTTATTTAAGCATATCATAGTAACAACACAGGCATGTCACATCTCTTCTCTAAAGCCAGGAGAAGGAGGCTTTGACTTTATGAACACACTCTGTAAACAAGTTCCTGAACAAACAGCACAATCAGGATTAACACATACTGCAGATAAGTAGATATTTTAATTACTAAAACTTTTTATTTTATTTATTTTTGAACTCTACAACCAATGAGTTCACCGCGTTGGGTCATATGACACCAAAGGCCAAAATGCATCCCTATAATAAGTACAACAACACATTACGCAGCCTCATCTGGATAGCAATTCAGATACTGTGTATGCTGCAGTGTCGATTAGACCATTCACTACAGCAACAGACAGTTCAGGAACCCAGTACCTGGGTTTGTAGACAATAATAAAAGAAGCTTGTTATTGTTGTTTAGTTAAAAGTACAAAAATAGTACAAAATATTTTTGCATTTCCCGGTCGTTGCTTATTTTGTGTGTAACTGGGGTCTAAATGTAACATTTACCATGTGTATGTCTATCAGTTTTGTGTTTGTGATATCTTTTATTTCACATGCAAATGGAAGACGACGAGTATCATCACATTGTAGTTCTCAGTCGTGTGGGACATGCATTATTATATATTTCTTAACAGACAGGCAGGACATGCATATTTTCGTTCTCATTTAAAAAAAGTGAATGTATACTGTTTAATAAAACTCTTGCAAGTACACAAAGACATTGCTGTTTTATTTGTAATTAATTTAAACATGCAAGGGGTCATTTTAATGAGCTCACAGAAAAACATAACATGGCAAATGTTACTGCCATAGCCTTTCGCTTTCGGCTACTGAATCGCCCTATTGGTGCTGTACTAGGAGGTAAACAACAACTGCTGGGACCTCGGTTTTACGCCATACACCAGGAAAAACTCAAAATGTGCCCCACTTCCTGCGACGTGACCTCCGCCAGAGAGATGCATCGCATTGGGCAGTGTGTCTCCATCATTACTGTTGTTCCTTCATGCAGCTTATGAAGTTGATTGTAGTAGCATTGAAGTATCTGCCAGATGCATTCCTTAACTTTTCTTTGCTAACGGCTATTTATTTCTGCTAAGAAATAAATAATAATAAATAAAATAATAATTAAATTCCCATCAAAAAATGAAATTCATCTTTACCATAATGTGTGTGTTTTAAAGGAAAATCTGAGACGTGATGCTGTCAATACATGTGTTTAGATAAGATTTACTAGAATTGTTTTGTTTAGTGCCCTATAATTGAGTGTTTCCTGCAAAGCACTTAATTATATTTTTGTGGGAAGGGAATTTAATAGGATTTAATGCAGCAGTTGTGAGCTTAGAAGGGTACCATTTATCTGTAAGTACAGTATAACCGAGCCTGGGGTGCACAGTGATTAGTCACTTTGGCAGTTTTTTGTATCCTACCAGGAAGTGTTGGTTTACTGCTTGTTAGTCATGTAAACTGTGTTCAATCTGTTGTAAGACGAAGCTTTTATGAACATAAGAACATAAGAACATAAGAACATAAGAAAGTTTACAAACGAGAGGAGGCCATTTAGCCCATCTTGCTCGTTTGGTTGTTAGTAGCTTATTGATCCCAGAATCTTATCAAGCAACTTCTTGAAGGATCCCAGGGTGTGAGCTTGAACAACATTACTGGGGAGTTGGTTCCAGACCCTCACAATTCTCTATGTAAAAAAGTGCCTCCTATTTTCTGTTCTGAATGCCCTTTATCTAATCTCCATTTATGACCCCTGGTCCTTTTTTCAAGTCAAAGAAGTCCCCCAGGTTGACATTGTCTGTCTATACCTTTTAGGATTTTGAATGTTTGAATCAGATCACCGCGTAGTCGTCTTTGTTCAAGACTGAATAGATTCAATTCTTTGAGCCTGTCTGCATACGACATGCCTTTTAAACCCGGGATAATTCTGGTTGCTCTTCTTTGCACTCTTTCTAGAGCAGCAATATCCTTTTTGTAACGAGGTGCGGGACTTTGTCAAAAGCTTTCTGAAAATCTAAATCGACCATGTCGTATGCTTTGCAGTTATTCATTTTCAATGTTGCATCCTCAAAAAAGTCAAGTAGGTTAGTTAGACATGATCTCCCTTTCCTAAAACCATGCTGGCTGTCTCCCAGGATATTGTTACCATATAAGTAATTTTCCATTTTGGATCTTATTATAGTTTCCATAAGTTTACATATAATAGAAGTCAGGCTTACTGGTCTGTAGTTACCTGGTTCGGTTTTGTCTCCCTTTTTGTGGAGCATTACCATATGTTTCTGGTTGATTTCTGAGTAAATCCTCTCAAAAAATGTAGTTATAACTGTGCAGTACTTCATTTCAAAATAAGTTTTAAAGGGCAACTGAACCTGACTTGCAAAGTGCTTTAGTAATGAAAAGTATTTAGGCATACAATAATGAAGATCCTGAACTGTACAGTCGACTATAATGATTGTTAAATTGAAATTGTATGAAAACACTGTATTCTGTGTAGGACTGTAACAATATACAGTACAACACATTATATATATATATATATATATATATATATATATATATATATATATATATATATATATATATATATATACACTAAAAGTTAAACCTTGTTCCTACTGTACAAAGGAGTGAAATGCTCTTCTGTAGTGATAAATGTGAAAGGTTGGCAAGTACGTTTTGAGACTTCTAAGCTAATTGAGCTGTGGTACTCTGCAACCAAACAGAATGTGTTTGAAGCAGAATAGATCTGCATACTGAAAGTGTCTGTAATATGCAATTCAGAGACCAACAACCAGACTAATCATTCAGAGTGGCCCACTTTCTACTATCTACGGTATACCTGCATCAAAAATCCCACTCAAGTTTAAGAATATATATTCAATACTGTTATTTTATAATGTAATTCAATTTTTATACAGCTGCTGTATATTTAGGACAATTGACTTAAAAGCAGGTCCATACTAGTGACAAGCACATGGATAGATAAATTCCCTGACTCTCTTGAAATGATTTATTTCTAATAGGGACGTTTTGCCAGTTTTGTTTTTATTTAGCAGGGTTGGATTTTTTTTGTAAAATGGACGCTGTGAAAAATGTGGGTATTTCTTTTAGAATGTAGTCCACAGTTGTGAATTTCACAAGTTGTTAAACTTTAGTTTGACAACGCTTTTGTTTAGTTGAATAACTATTGTAGCAGTACATCTTTTGAATAATGTATATTGAAGCCATATCTCTTGCCTACAACATACTGTTTTATGAAACACTAGCCTTTAAATGTCATGGGGCCATCTTTTCTTTTATTTGCCATTACAATAGAGTAACGTACAAAAGGTCTGCCTCCTGATCCAAGTTGCCTGAAGATGTTGAGTGTTTTCCAATTTTGCTGCCTTCTTTTGTCCACCTGCACCTGTTGAAAGCATTAACAATTTAAACTAGAATAGCCATGAACTACGGAATAGCTTTGCAAGGAATCTGGTTTTGTGTACCCTATGAATAGACCTTGTCTGAACTATAAAGTGGCATCCTACTTGCCCCGTTTCATTGTTTGAGGAAAATATTTGCTGCTGTCTGGAGCTTTATTGCACCAAAGAGGGCCAGATTAATTGACCTGAAAAATTGTCTGTGCCTTGCCTTTTAAAGAAAATTAATCTCTGAAGACAACTGATTAATGATGACTTTTTGTTTTCTTCTCTCTTTTACTTCCTTTTTTTGTAATCTAGATTGTAACCAGAGGCTGCGAGACATCAGAAATTACCCTCCGGAGGAACTCACTAGGCCAGCTCGGGTTCCATGTGAACTTTGAGGGAATCGTGGCAGATGTTGAGCCCTTTGGATTTGCATGGAAGGCTGGCCTCAGGCAAGGGAGTCGTCTCGTGGAAATCTGCAAAGTGGCAGTGGCCACTTTGACCCACGAGCAGATGATTGACCTCTTGCGGACATCGGTGACTGTAAAGGTGATGATTATTCAACCACATGAGGATGGCTCGCCCAGGAGGTAAAAAAAAAAAAGATTTAATTTGCTATTGGCTTCATTCAGCATTGTATAGTATATTCTCCATGTATAGGTATACCCTGTGGACTAGTACTGTACTTTTGTTGAGGGCCATCAAAGCATGTGTCAATGGGAAAGGGGTTAAAGCTAATGAAAGAAATGTATAACTTGTCTGTCAAAAAAAACAAAAACATACCTGGTACCTTACTAAGAAAGCTTTCAGTTTTGGGGGCCTTCCTTTCAGGTCCATAGTCTGTTAATGTTTCACTTTCAATCTCAGAAGAGTCAAGCATGTCAGTTATTATAATGTAAGGAAGCAGCTAGTTTGTTAATGAAAGGAGAAGATGTTTTTGGAGGGGTAAGGGTCAACTCTAATATTCAGATGACATGACCAAGGGAATACATTGCTATATCATGTTCTTCTTTCAAAACTGCACATGCGAGACCTACAACAGGTAAAGATGTTTTGAATTATCATTAGATAACCCCTTTGAAAATAATTGTTAGCTGCACCATTTTAGTTGCTGTTACAACAAAAACTCTTGGATCATTCAAAATGTACTTCGATCCTTCCCAGGGATAAATTTATTTAAACCTGGATAGGAACAGGTCGACATGTGGGGCATGTTGTCCGTGTCCTCCTTTGTAAAAACCTGTGAAAAGTAATCATTTAATATATTTGCTATTTTTTTTTTCTTTGTCTATGATTTTGCCATTTGTGTCTTTTAGACATTTAACCTCCTCTTTGAATGTTCTCTTGCTGTTATAATATTGGAAAAACATTTTGGAATTGGTTTTAGCCCCCTTAGCAATATTGATTTATATCTCTCTCTTGGCCTTTCTAACTTCCTTTTTGACTTGTGTTTGCAGTTCCAAGTACTCTTTCTGTGTACTTTATTTTTGGTCCCTTTTAAACGCTCTGAAAAGTGCCTTTTTTTGCTGAATATCTTTTTTAATTGATCTATCAAACCATTTTGGCCATTTTGTTTTAGATTTGGCACATGGCAAATGACATTTAATAGAGAAAAGAGTAAGATACTACATGCAGGCAATGAAAAATGTGCATTATAAATATCATATGGGAGATACTGAAATTGAAGAAGGAATCTATGAAAAAGACCTAGGAGTTTATGTTGACTCAGAAATGTCTTCATCTAGACAATGTGGGGAAGCTATAAAAAAAAGGCCAACAAGATGCTCAGATATATTGTTAAAGTGTTAAATCAAGGGAAGTAATGTTAAAACTTTACAATGTATTATTAAGACCTCATCTAGAATATTGTGCTCAGTTCTGGTCACCTCTCTATAAAAAGGATATTGCTGCTCTAGAAAGAGTGCAAAGAAGAATTATTCCGGGTTTAAAAGGCATGTCGAATGCAGACAGGCTAAAAGAATTGAATCTGTTCAGTCTTGAACAAAGAAGACTATGCGGTGATCTGATTCAAGCATTCAAAATTCTAAAAGGTATTGACAATGTCAACCCAAGGGACTTTTTCAACCTGAAAAAAGAAACAAGGACCAGGGGTCACAAATGGAGATTAGATAAAGGAGCATACAGAACAGATCCTTGGATCCTTCAAGAAGCTGCTTGATGAGATTCTGGGATCAATAAGCTACTAACAAGCAAACGAGCAAGATGGGCTGAATGGCCTCCTCTCGTTTGTAAACTTTCTTATGTTCTTATGTGTCTGCCCAGTTCTGAATGCTCTCTGAATTTGTTTTGCAGGGATTATATGTTGCGTGTGGTGTATTAATGTTGGTGTATATGTATTGGTGCACGGGATATGGAAGCACAGGAAGTGCACAAAGTAGTTCACGTGCAGATGTACAGAGATTCCAATTAAATGATTGATTAACAATCCAATCTCGGTACAGCTGCATAAAAGAGTGAATGTTTCACTCACTTTGGGTTGTATGTTCAGGGTGAAAGAACGGGAGAGAATGAGGAGATTAAAATAATGATAATAATAATAATAGCAACTGCTACTTCGTGCTGGAGGACGAGCACAGTACTTGTTTGTGGAGTGTTTGTCCGTTTGTTTAGTTGGTGTCAGTTTTGTGTTTGTGATTTTTGTTTTTGGTTCAAACTTTTATTTTGCTCTGTGAGTATTGTTTTTGTCAAACCCTTTTTATTTTGTTTATTTAATAAAAGCACCGCAACGCATTCATTCACCAGTCATCCGCAGTATGTGTGTTTGTCTTCTGGGTCACCACCACAAGCTATCTGTGACCATGTATAATAAATAAATCCTTACATGTATTTATGGAAGTAAAAAGTGGTGATTTGCCTGAAGGAATACAGGTATTATGCTCTTACATGTACAGTAGTTAAGATAATGTCTGGCCCTCCTGTTTTTGTTATTAAAGTAGTTGTCTGCTACTCCATTTCCCCTCCCTGTTGGCTAGCTCAGCCTTTACCAAAGTCGGCTGCTAAGCTGGACTATATATTTTTTTTGTTTGCTGTTAAATTGAACATGGTAAGCGTGTTTGGGTAAGGAGTCTTGAGGGTTCCCAAATAACTGAAGTGGAAGCTCGTCAGGTCAACAATTATCTCAGTTTAAAGGAATTTGTGGGAATATTCAGACCCTATTCATTCAGTGCAGTCAGATGCAGTAAACCGACAGAACCTTGTAAACAAAGCGCCAGATCCTTTCACTCCAAATTAGGTTTGGATGTAATATGTTGAAGATAAATATGAAAAGCAGTGCCAGGATTTTTTTTTTCCCAGCAGTTTGAAATAGACCTGCAGTATTTAATGTAGCAAAGGTTTAAAAATAATCCATGGAAAAAGCTACATTGAAAAGGCCTTAGCTGTCCCTTTCACTGAGAATGGACTGCACAGGGTGGAGTGACAGTCCTAATATCTACTTTTTTAATACAGGCCTGGGGTTTTTATAGCTCCGTGCCTTTTAAGGATTGCAGTACCTCAAGACTTCCACATTAGATGTGTTTCCCACTGTAAATGGGAGCCTAGCCATATCAGAATTAAGCCAAAATCATACAGGCTCCTTGAGTAACTAATATAATATTTTATCTCTTGACAGAAAACTACCTGTTGCTGGCAATTGATATGTCCCTTTTGGGGAAAAAAAAAACAGTTTTCATTTAATTGGTAACCATTGACAAATGGTTTGCGAACAGTTTCACTCAGCACTGTGAAGAAGAAAAAAGAGAGAGAGTTTACTTCATGACCAGGCTGGAACGAGTATTGCTGTACGACTCCTAGATTTGTTGGCATGTGCCTGGGGTTGATCTATAGTGTGTTTCTTGGCAGCAGCAAATGGAAAAGGCTATTCCACTGCAATAACTCACTGTTTCTGGGTTAGAAAGGTCTGCCATGGCAGAGGTTAGAGTGCATATACACATTTTAATGATTGCTGTTCGTACAGAATTAGGTAAACTATCCAACTGGGATTTGTATTTTTCAAGGAATAACAAATCCCTGCTGGCAGAATATTATATCTGTGTTGTGGCCATAAGTAATCCCTCTATAGTATAAGATTTTTTTTGTTGTTGTTGCTGACTGGTTTATATTTTACATCTTGTTTACATTGTTTAACCCATGCATACCAAAAGTCCTCCAGGGTTACAAACTAATCTGTTTAATGGCTGGGTTAGCAGCCTTATTTAAAATGTCATAAACTGTTTTGCTGAATTGTCTGGCATAAGTTGGGACTTCCTGAAGCAAGGCATTTTTTAGCTGGGTAGCATTGAACTCTGATTAGCACTAACCTTGGACTACCTTACCCAATTTAATATTAGGTAGTCCAAGATTACTGCTAAGAAGGGTCTGTGAAACCAAGCATAAGAATGATATCTTCCAGATATTGATCTTATTGGGTTGCCCTCTGCTGCATTTATAGGTACTTTTATAACAAAGGTGTTTTTAAAAAATTCAAACTAAGTGTATGGCACAGCGCTGGATATTGTAAAAAAAAAAAAATGTACTTCATTCTAGACAGAAAATATAATTGATAAGACCTTAGATTCTAAATCTATAACCTTGCTACAGTACCTTGACAACGCATACCTCATTACTAGGGGTGAGTCTGAATATTCGAGTAATTGAGTATTCTAAATAAAATTACTACTTGAATACTTTGATCAAGTTTCGAATACTCGTTCATTTGTAAAACAAATGGAAAAATGGCACGGTATTTGAGAGAGGAGGAAGTTAAAAGTTATCAGCCACTACAATTTTCACCTCACTGATAATTGACAGGGAGACAGGTGCCCTTCATTACCTAGGTCTGCTATTGGCTAAAGGAGTACATGATTAATGAAAATGTTTTTTTTTTTTATTTTTTAAGATGCCAACGCGTGGAAGTAGTTTGAAAAAGTTAAACGAGACCATCATGCAATGTAATCTGTGCAGCACAAGTATTTCGTATTGTAAATCAACGAGTTAAATGCTCAGTCATCTAAAATGCAAACACCCATCTGCTACTTTGGAAGAAAACACAGAATGTGGCAAAAACAAACAAGCACTGCATGTTTTACTGTGCGCAGTGGTCGATGGTATGCTGCGACTCAGGCAATGTTAAGCCTTTGTTATTTGAGTTCTGCTGTTATTGGTCTCCAGAATCGGACTGTTTTTTAAATGATTATTTTATTGTGGAATCAGCAAGTACGGGTACAGTACATCTCTTTTTTTGTTATATACTGTATTATAGCGTAGATTTAATTGAACAAACGCATTTTGTTGTGCTTTGTTAGTAAGCAGTCGTGTTCTGAGTTTTGTACGAGTCGTCGAGTTGAAAGTTCTGAAGGTCCTTTTTATAAAGTTCTGTGTTTTATAGTTTAAAACCGCTCCTGCTATCAATTCTTATTTCTTACTTCTAGTTTTCCTTTAAATACATTAGGTGCCAGATGTTTCTTCGCTGTTACTGTTTATGTATTTATCTATGCGTCCCTATGTGTAGTTGCTGCTAATACAATCTAAGGACCTGTGTTAGAGTATTCGAATATGTTATTATTCGAAATTCCCACCCGTACTCATTACCCTTTACAGATTACACTAGATCTAAATTGCAGTACATTTTGTAATTAGCTAATAGTGCACTGGGTCTGAAATGATCTATAATATGATCTTTTTGGGCACATCTGTCAGTGGCCTGTGCTGTATGTGAGCCAGATACTGATATTTTGGTCTAAATCCAAACTTGCATGACTGAAATGTAAAATAAGTGACTGAAAACAAATGATTTTATGCTGTGAAGATATTTTATGCAACAATGATGAACTTCCTTAAGATTAGAGTTTACTTCCAATAAACATGAAATTAATTTCCAGCAGGGATTTAAAATTTACAAAGCATGATCCTTTTAGAAAATGAAAACACACTAGACCAAGCAAAGATAGTTACAGCAAAGGGTGCTGAACCAGTATAAATAAAACCCTAGCTCAGAAAGGCAAGCTTTGACGACCTTGGGAAAACAGCAAAACAAAGGCAGGCATCTATGTTGGTTGTACAGTGTGACATTGTAATATCAAATTGTTACATAAATGCTGTTCTGTTCAGGAACATCCAGTTTGTTAAACATGCTCTCTGTTTAATGTAGCATTCAGTGGCACCATCACACCCATTTATTCCATATTACATCCATATTTATAACGTTTTGATATCATTTGGTAATAAATAAATCTAAATGTTTGTCAAAGTTCATGGACTTTTTATTTTTTTTCTCCTTCTACTACAAATGGGCAGTGCATGTTTCAATGCTTGTTTAATGTGGGAAACTAGTTTGTACATGAAGTAGACTTACAATACACGTCTGCTGAAGGAAAGATTGTCTGTACACATGCAGTATGGTGTAATTTAATAAATCTGCCCGTCATAAATGACGGCTTATAGAAAATGGCCCATGTTTGTATCCAACATACCAGCATCAAAGTTCTGACCTAAAGGGTTATCTTTTTATTTTTCTCTTCTTTATTTTTTGTCCAGAGGCTGCTCAGAGCTGTACCGAATTCCAATGGTGGAGTACAAACTTGACAGTGAAGGCACCCCTTGTGAGTACAAAACCCCTTTCAGAAGGAACACAACCTGGCATCGCTTCCCCACTCCTGGTGGTCAGCCCATTACGCGGGCCTCCCCCATCCAAGGACCTGCCGACCGACTGCAGGGCCAGCAGTTTCTTCAGCAGGCTCAAGCAGCCATTCCCCGCAGCACCTCCTTTGACAGAAAGCTGCCAGATGGCGCGAGGTAGTGTACTTCATTTCATTCTTCCCACCTCACGTGCGGCAGTTGGATGCAAAGGGCAGCAGTGTGGAGTAGTGGTTAGGGCTCTGGACTCTTGAACGGAGGGTCGTGGGTTCAGTCCCAGGTGGGGGACACTGCAGCTGTACCCTTGAGCTAGGTGCTTTACCTATATTGCGCCAGTAAAAACCCAACTGTATAAATGGGGAATTGTATGTAAAAATAATGTGATATCTTGTAAGTCGCCCTGGATAAGGGCGTCTGCTAAGAAATAAATAAATAAATAAATAAATAAATAATACAGTTATATTGGCCACTCTGTTGACAATTCATGCTACAACTGATCGTTAATCACAGATTATAGGTCATTATCTAGGGACATCCAAATGACCTTTGACCTAACATACAGAGATCCTTTTCCCTCAAAAATGTAAATGTAGCTTAGTATGTTTATACTAAGAAGCCCTCAGAAAATCGCTGTGTAATAATGCTGAAAAACAAACATTTCCAAAGAATTGTAGGCTCCCGAGTGGCACATCCAGTAAAGGCACTCCGCGTGGAGTGCAGGATGTGCTCTATATCCTGGAGATCGCAGGTTCGAATCTAGGCTATGTCGTTGCCGACCGTGACCGGGAGTTCCCAGGGGGCGGCACACAATTGGCCGAGCGTCACCCGGGTAGGGCGGGCTTATGTCAGCAGGGCAATCGACGGTTCACCGTGCACCAGCGACCCCTGTGGCTGATGGAGCGCCTGTGGGTCTGCAGTGGAGCCATTCAGATCTGTGTTGTCCTCCGGCACTATAGGTCTGATGGCTTCACTGTGGATCCGCAGTGCGAAAAAAAGACGGCTTGGCAGGGACACGTTTCGGAGGACACGTGTGTCAGCCATTGTTTCCTGAGTCGCCAGGGGGTTGAAGCGGTGAACCAGGATTAATAACACAATTGCCGATTCCAAATTGGGGAGAAAAATGGGGTAAAATCATTGGCAACGACTACATTTATTATATATATATATATATATATATATATATATATATATATATATATATATATATATATATATATATATATATATATATATATATGTGTGTAGAATTGTCTGAGTTGTTTTTTTTTTTTTTTTCACTCACTGAAAACATTTTAAAACGTATTGGACCTCCAAGGGGTTATACTGATGTGTAATGTGTGTTTTTTTTTTAGTTTTTTTTTTTTTTATAACTGTTAAAACTAGAAGGACCGGAGATATACTCATACCTAGAAGCCCTGCAGCAGTCTTGACGGCTGTATTCAAATCACTGTAAATAGTATAACAAAAAGAGAAACAGATGGATGTAATTAGTTTTTTTTTTAATTTTTTGAAACATAAACACATAAACATCTGAACAACCGAAGCATATATATATATATATATATATATATATATATATATATATATATATATATATATATATATATGAGAATTTATTTTACAAATCAAAACAAGAAAATTTAAATAAATAAACATCTGAACAGACATCGATTTACAACATACATAGTTATAAAAACTGAAACGATAGCAATACATTTTTAACTTTTCAACAGCTATCGGTTTATTATCAGATGCACAAAAGCAACTGAACAACGTAGATAAATAAACGTAGAAAAAAACATTTTACAGAAGGGCACAGCACAAAAAAAGTATAATTTCTTTTTCCTTTTATTCGACAAAAGGGTATTCCTTTACCTTGAGTCTAAGGCTGTTCACAATCAACACAGATAATCAAAACACCGCCTTTTTGCATTGGGCACAGCTGTCCGAAGTTTTATTTTTATTGCACTTGCCAACCTGGCATTGGCATCTCTTGTGGCTCTCAGCAGGGTTGTCAGCTTCAGCTGTGGGTACACTCTTCGCAGTCTCCCTCTGTTCCAAATGCTTCTTGCAAAGTTGCTGTGCTAACTATAAAATGTATTCTCTCCTTGGTAAATTCTTCTCCGTGCATTCTTTGTAAAGTACCCAGGAGTTGATGGCTGCTAGGTCCAATATATTGTAAAACACCTGAACAGACCACCGTCGGGAGCCAGCTTTCAAGGAATACTTCCGTGCCATCTGATCCAAAACATCAGCTCCATATTTTGTTGCGTTGTAAAACTCACTAGTTTTTCACTAGTCCCAATGCTAATTGACTGACCAAAGCAGTGCAGCTGGCAAGCAGGCCCAGTCTTCAAAAGGCAGATTGAAAACAATAGACTGTCAGTCATTCACTCAGGAAGAGAGTAGAGACTAATCTGATTACAGCTAAACACATTGTGGACTGGTAAGTAAAAATAATAAAGTAGAATACCTTTCTGTATAATCAAAATACAATTGTTTTCTGTGTGGTCGTCAATGTGACTGCTGCCGGGGGTTTTAGGTATAATGTAATATATCTCCTTTATTTCTGCACTCCTGTGTTTCATGCTTTGTGAGAATATTTAATACATACGGACAGAAAGGTACACGAACGCACAGCCCCATACGTGTTACACGACTGGAGAAAATTACATTTTAAAACCAAAAACCGCCAAAATGACTGCCGCGGGGCTTCTAGTGTTAACTAATTTTCTCTCGTATTGATTTACCTAGTATGATTTTTCAAATTCATAACCTTTTTTTGTAGTATGCATCCGTTTTTCATATATATATTTTTTTACATAATTTTTTAATCATATAAAAAAGCTTTACATTTGTATTATTAAATGATTTTAAAAATATAATCTACTGCAGCGGTTCCCAAACTACGACCCCAAGCGGATGGGGTCATGAGAAACCACCTCGTTATCTCCTGATTGCACAGCACACTGCATGGCGTAGCAGCCACTCAGTGCAGTGTGACAACTTATCTTGCAGGCAAGCCTGCATAGGCTCTACTGATCTCCACCAATCACGTAACTCCATTACCAAATGTGGCCCTCCCACACGCTGGTCTCAAATGCACTTCACTGAAAGACCCCCCCATACTACCCTCGGTTTGATTTGTTAATTGTTATTGCCATGGGTTTTTATTCTTTTTTTTTTTTTTTTGACAAAGAGCATCAACTTTCAACGGTATTTGTAAAAAACGAAGAAAAGCCAAAATGCCGAATATGTCCCAATGTGTTATCTAGCGAAAGCATGAAACCAAATAAATTACAGCGACACTTCATAAGAAATACATGGGGAAAACAGAATTATTTTCCAGCGCATGAAAGAGGGACTTTTGCATCAACAAGTGCAATTCAAGAGGGCCTTGTCCGTCTCTGATCAAGCTCAACGGGCATCATTTGAGGTGAGCTATCGTATCACACAGGCCAAGAAGCCTCCCACAAATTGGGGAGACCTTAATTTTGCCCGCTGCAGTCGTTATGGTGAGAGTAATGTGTGTGGAAACTGAGGCCAACAAATTCAGAACCATACCTCTCTCTAACAACACCATGAAGAGAAGGATTGAGGCGATGGCAGCAAATCAGGAAAACATGCTGGTGGAACGTCTGAAAAACACGGATGCTTTTGCACTTCAAGTTGATTTTGAGCACTGAGGGGCGTGATTTGCACCATCCCATAACTATCGCACAAAAGCGAAGATATTCTGTTCTGTCTCTCTTCCAGGACACGAGACTGCACAACAAATATTCATTGTGCTACATGGCTACATAAAGGACAATGATATCGGTCGCATGGTGGTTTTTTGCACAGACGGGGCGCCGTCTGTGGCAGGCCACAAAAGCAGGACTACGTTACTGAAGAGAGTTGCTCCATCTGCTATGTGGACTCACTACATGATCCACAGAGAGCAACTGGCAGCTAAAGATTTAAGCACAGAGCTAGGTGAAGTCTTGCAGCAGGCCACATCCTTTGTGAACTACATCAAACCTCACCCTCTTTGCACGCACCTGTTTGCAAAACTATGTGAAGACATGGGGTCCGATCATAACGTGTTGTTGTTCCACACTGAAGTTCGTTGGCTGTCAAGAGGAAGGGTACTAGAACGATTGTTTGAACTGAGAGAAGAGCTGCTTGCCTGTGTGATGGACTGCAAAAAAAAGGAATTTGTCAATTTTTTTTCTGTGATCAAAATAAGACGTGCCTTCTTGCCTGCCACAGACACATCTGCAAAACTGAATGCTGGTTTGCAAGGAAAGAACACTAACATCTTTCAGCTGAGTGACTGAATCACAGTATTTGTGAAAAATGGCTTTCTGGAAGAATAATCTATTGAAGTCAAACTATGAATCCTTCCCACAGCTTTGCAACTTCCTGGCTGACAATTAAATTATTCAGCCTCCCACACAGGTCATGGCTGAGTATCTCAGCCAGCTGGAGACACAGTTTGCATCCTTTTTCCCCCTGACTTAAACATGACAAAATATGATTGGGTGCAAAGCCCCTTTCATTGCACGCCTGATGCAATGGATTTGCCAACAGCTGAAATCGAACAGCTAATTGACATTTCCCATGGTCATCGACACTTGCAAGGAATATATGCCCGACTTTCTCTACCGGAGTTCTGGTTCAGTGTCAAGAGTGAATATCCTGCACTCACAACATGCGCCTTAAAACTGATAGTGCCATTTGCCAGCACATATTTGTGCGAAGCTGGATTCTCCGCACTTTGTGTGCATCAAGTCTTGGTATCGAACCACCATGGATGAAACATCAAAAATTAGTTTCAACCACAATATCGGATTTTGAGAAGCTGTGTCACAACATTCAAGCCCTCGTGTCACATTTGACTTGATGGGTACATTAAATAACATATTAATATGTTGGTTGCTATGTTTTTTGGTTGCTTTCTGGGGTCACGTACATTTTTAAGTCTCAAAATGGGGTTGTGCAGGAAAAAAGATTGTGAACCTCTGATCTACTGTGTGAAAAATGTAGCCAAAGTCACCATACTATATACTTTTATAAAAACAAAGCACTCCTGTGACTTCTTTTTTTTAGCTTTTCAATGGCAGCCTGTTGTTCATTAACCCACCACAGTGGCAAGCTGTGATTATTATTATTATTATTTATTTCTTAGCAGACGCCCTTATCCAGGGCGACTTACAATTGTTACAAGATATCACATTATACATTATTTCACATTATACAGATATCACATTATTTTACAAACAATTACCCATTTATACAGTTGGGTTTTTACTGGAGCAATCTAGGTAAAGTACCTTGCTCAAGGGTACAACAGCAGTGTCCCCCACTGGGGATTGAACTCACAACCCTCCGGTCAAGAGTCCAGA
This sequence comes from Acipenser ruthenus, assembly GCF_902713425.1. Classification (NCBI taxonomy): domain Eukaryota; kingdom Metazoa; phylum Chordata; class Actinopteri; order Acipenseriformes; family Acipenseridae; genus Acipenser; species Acipenser ruthenus. Next base: position 44,701,032 of record NC_081194.1, read on the forward strand.
GCCCTAACCACTACTCCACACTGCTGCCCTCTCTTTTCACAGTGATGGTACCACTGTGAAAAGTAAAAAAAAGTCAATTTGAAATGTCTGAATCTGTTTATCTCTCTAATGTCATATTATAAAAAGGCCACTTTGCAAGGAAAAAGGATTAGTCTATGTGAGGTATTTTAACTTTTCAAGCTGGAAGATATGCTTTCTAAGTATTGTTTCCACCCATTTTAGTTCATACTGTATACTAGTTGCATCAGTGACTTCAGTGTTTTATTATTTTTCTTCTAAAGCCCAGGTCAATACAACATATGTAATAGTTAACCAAATTCATTCTGTTTTGTATTTGTCAACTCATTAGGAGAAGTTGAAGCCATTCTCACTGATCGTAAACCATGTAATTCACTTGATAATGAGTTATATTAATCGATTTATTAAGCTTGCAGTATTACACTCCCACAGTCCATAGTCAGTTAGCTAATACTTTTCTTTCATTGTGATGCTGGGACTGAAAGGGAAAGAGATTTCACAAATGAGTTTCCATATGCAAACAATGTAGAGGTGAATGTCATGCATAAAATGTCAAAAAGAAAACAACTCTGATTAAAAAGCAAGCACACAGTTTCCAGATAGAAGTAGGACTGCATTAGTATTTGCCTTCCAGTATTTATTTCCTCTAGTGCCTTGCATAAGTATTCACCCCCCCTTGGACTTTTCCACATTTTGTAGTGTTACAACCTGGAATTAAAATGGATTTAATTGGGATTTTTACCATTTGATTTACACAACATACTTAACACTTTGAAGGTGCAAAATATCTTTATTGTGACACAAGTTAATTAAACAAAAAAAAAGACTTTTGTTGGTTGCATAAGTCTTCACCCCCCTGAGTCAATACTTGGTAGAAGCACCTTTGGCAGCAATTACAGCTGTGAGTCTTTTTGGGTAAGTCTCTACCAGCTTTGCACATCTGGATCCTGCAATTTTTGCCCATTCTTGGCAAAATTGCTCAAGCTCTGTCAAGTTGGATGGGGACCGTTGGTGAACAGCAATTTTCAAGTCTTGCCACAGATTCTCAATCGGATTGAGATCTGGGCTTTGACTGGGACATTCTAAGACATTCAGATTCTTGTTTTTATACCACTCCAGTGTAGCTTTGGCTGTGTGTTTAGGGTCATTGTCCTGCTGGAAGGTGAACCTCCGCCCCAGTCCCAGGTCTCTTGCAGACTGAAACAGGTTTTCCTCTAGAATTTCCCTGTATTTGGCTCCATCCATCTTGCCCTCAATCCTGACCAGTTTCCCAGTCCCTGCCGATGAAAAGCATCCCCATAACATGATGCTGTCACCACCATGCTTCACCGTGGGGATGGTGTTCTCAGGGTGATGAGCAGTGTTGGCTTTGCGCCACACATAGTGTTTTGTGCTAAGGCCAAAAAGTTCAATTTTGGTCTCATCAGACGGGAGAACCTTTTTCCACATGTTTGCTGTGTCTCCCACATGCCTTTTGGCAAAATCCAAACGGGATTTAATATGGATTTTGTTCAGCAATGGCTTTCTTCTCGCCACTCTTCCATAAAGCCCAGCTTTCTGGAGTGTCCAGGTTATAGTTGTCCCATGGACGGTTTCTCCCATCTCAGGTGTGGATCTCTCCAGCTCCTTCAGAGTTACCATTGGCCTCTTGGTTGCTTCTCTGACTAATGCCCTCCTTACCTGGTCACTGAGTTTTGGTGGACGGCCTTCTCTAGGCAGAGTCGCGGTTGTGCCATATTCTTTCCATTTTTTAATAATGGATTTAACGGTGCTCTGGGGGATGTTCAAAGTTTGAGATATTTTTTTATAACCCAACCCTGTTTGGTGCTTCTCCAGAACTTTATCCCAGACTTGTTTTGATAGCTCCTTGGTCTTCATGATGCTGTTTGTTTAGATATGCTCTCTAACAAACTGGGGCCTTCCAGAAACAGGTGTATTTAATCTGAGATCATGTGACACTTTAATTGCACACAGGTGGACTCCATTCAACTAATTATGTGACTTCTGAAGGCAATTGGTTGCACCAGAGCTTATTTAGGGGTGTCACAGCAAAGGGGGTGAATACTTATGCAATCAAGACTTTTCAGTTTTTTATTTGTAAATAATTTTGAAAAATATGTAGATTTTTTTCCCCACTTCGACATTATGGACTATTTTGTGTAGATCAGTGACAAAAAATCCAAATTAAATCCATTTTAATTCCAGGTTGTAACACTACAAAATGTGGAAAAGTCCAATGGGGGTGAATACTTATTCAAGGCACTGTAATAAGCTTTTTGACTTTTGTTTCGTGTAGGGTTGCTGATAGGATTGTACACTGCAGATGGAACTGGGAGCAGCTCCAGTGTATAAAAACCCTCAAGACTGGAAGTCCACTAACTGAATTATGCTTATTTTTTAAAATATGTGCTACTGTATTATTTCATTCAATGCAAACATATTTTATATAACATCTTTCTGTATTGAGATTATATTTTTATGTGGAGAAGTTGCTTTGCTCCGTAAAATATGTTGCAGTATAATCTCAAAAAAGATCATTTAAGTTTCTCTGCAGCGAGGACTCTGGGGTTGTTTTTCAACATTCACACTCTAACACACATCACATAACAATTGAATGTGTTAAATAAGACAAATCTCACATATATTCCCAGTATATTTGCTCCTTCTAAAAGGCCTTAACATTGTGTCGTTCTATTATACTAGCCTTGTGACTTTGAAGGGTTCCTCCTCTATTTCAGATGACATCAGTGCTTTTAAGAGTCTCCACATTCCAAAAGCTGGTGCCCGAAGTGCTGTGTGTCATGTTTCACGTTGGGATTTGGAACATCTCTGTTTGTTGATATTCCGAGACACAGTTAGGCTCTGCTATAAATATGATTTGGCCATCTGCTTTGAGCAAAGACATTTCCTCCCTTTTTTATATGCAAAGGAAAAGGCACCATTTTTAGATTCACTTAATTTTTTTTTTTGTTTTCCCAAAGCAAATGCCAAATGTTTTGATAAGCAGTTCAGCTTAGAATGCCAACCTTTTGAAAAGGGCAACATTCTGTTCTTCCTAGTTCATTTTCCCTCTGTAAGACTGAACTAAAATGCAGATTGGGAGAGCCAGTGGACACTTTTGACCCATATTTATTTCTGTGACATGATTCGATTCGATGATTACAAGAAAATGGCTGAGGACTAGATTACAGCTAATCCCTGTGAACCAGTTTGTATGTCGGTGAACCATCCTGTATGAATAACTGACTGTGGTTTATAAAGTGTAATTGTGCAAGACAATTTGCTTTTGACTGTAAACAACTGTATTCATGCAATAACTGATTTTATTTAATTTATGCAAATAATAACAACAATATGTCCTCTGTCTCATTTGTAGGCCAATTCAAGATGTTGAAAACCCCCAGATACCGCCATGCAACAAAAGTGATGCCAGTCAGCACTACAGAAGCTCTCCAAGCAACCAGTCATCATCCAGTGACCCTGGGCCTAGTGGAAACAGCAATTGGACACAGCAGGCAGGACATGAAGGGTAGTTAATGACTTGTTATTATAACAGATTTATTTTCATCTTCAAGCATTGGCCATGCAGACCAGTCATTTACAAGATAATCCACATTTTTATGCATTTGATATGTTAATATTTCTGTCTGATCTCTAACCTTAAACTGGTATGTCTTTGTTGCTGTTTTGCTGCTGCTGTTCTAGACTGACTGGTGTACGACCACTATTTTTGCAGATCTGGTTACAATTTCACCTGGGCCTCCTTATGAGTCTGTCGTCCTGGAGGGCATCCAAAGTTCACTTATTTTAGAGTAACCAAGACTCTTTTAATATGCTTTTGTCTGTAAACCGCAGCCCATATTTGTAATGTGTGTTATTTTTGTTCCTGCTTATTTACAGAAATCTTGGCACTGTTACATTTGCTTGTGTCAATACGTTAATAGTTAATGTCTCGACTCCGGTACTGAGTTAGGGTTTGAACTCTGTTGATATAGAGGACGGTGTCCTAGACAAAAATAAGATTGAGATTCATTGCCTAATAAGGATTGGTATTAAAATTCACCAATAATAATAAATGCAGCACATTAAATGATGAAATCAATTTGCTAGCTGAGTCAATGAAAGCGGTGCCTTTACAGTTGCCGGGGACACTAAAAGTCTTAGCTCAGTTGGTGGAGGTGACAGTGTTACCACATTGTAAACTAGCCAGAAAATGTTTAATCTTTGTTACAGTTTGGTTCGATTGTGTAAAACAAGTTTCCATTAACGCTAAGTACATACATTTTACTTTTAGGCTCTTTTTCAAATTACTGAGTTGAATTCCTCCCACATTTTCAATTGGCCTGAACCCAACACATTTGACCAAAATAAAGTAATTTGTGTCAATCGAGTAACCTATCCAGCTGTTAATGTAGTAAGTTGCAGACATGTAAACTTCTTCAGCAAGAAAGCAGTAGGCAATGACAGAAAGATAGAGCTTGAGAGAGGGCCACTAACCAAAAAAGTCCAGCTTGGTTGCACAAGCAGATATATAACTGAAGTATTGTTTTTCACATGCATTACCACAAAATGCACTGAATTTCAAGGGTCCATTGTAGGGAAAATCCGATCTCCCTCTGTTATTACTTGTATGAAATAAACAAAAATAACATCTCGTGACCTTTTTTTTCCCAGGTGTCAGTCCCCTGTTCTGCATGATCGTCCAGGCGATCCATCTGGCGCGCTGACTGATGGCGATAGACCACGAGAGAGGGAGGGAACTTTAGAAAGGACCAGGTCTACTGGTAAGTCATTTAAAATTGGTACCTCAGGTTGCATGTGTGGAAATTGCTATGGTGTGTGCATGGTGGTGTGTGTGAATATATGCAGTCTAACCAAAGCATGACTATTTTTTTTATCAACAAAACCTGTTTATAAACTAGCAAATCTTAGCTTTCGCAGTAAAATGAAAAGGCTTGCAAACATGAAACATTATTTTACAATGTATTGTTACCCGTTAAGTCTACTAATTGCCCATATAAGTTTTTGACTTGCTGAACAAAGATTTAATTGGTAACTGTGTGAAAATGCTTTGTAACATGTTTGTTATCACTTTCCCACACGACACAAACCTTCTCATGTGTATGTGGATGCGTGCGGGTGGGTCATGTGAGTAGTCCAGACCCAATGAGAAACTATTGGCATCTATCATTGCTAAGCAATAAAAAAAAAAAAATTAAAAAAATTAAACATGTCTACTGGCACCAGAATTTTGATGGTGCTGTATAAGGTACCCTAGCGCTAGAATCTAGCACCATAGCGCCAAATTTGCACCCTTGTGTATTTTGCGCGCATGTAACAAACACATAAAATCACACTGCATGCTAATTAAAAGGTGGGGGTCCTAGGCGGCCGCCTTGCTTGCCTTTCCTTAAGGGGGGGGTGGGGGGGTGGGGATTTGGAATTGACTTATTGAAACTTAGTCCTGTGTATATAGGTAAGTGATTTGTTTAGCGTTTTCATGTATTGTGTTACAGATGGAAAGTGGCACATACCATCCACTAAGATATTGAATTCGTTGAAAGATAGAGGCCTTCAAGAGGGAACCAGTGGGAAAGACTCGCCAAACAAACTTTCACATGTAAGTCTAATTTAGTACTAATATATATTAATGTGCAAGAATGACCATGTCCAAATTAACCTTTTTTAGCTTTGTGTCAGTAATGATGACTTTTCATATTTTTTCAGTTTGTAAAAGTAGCTCCATAGAAAAATGACTGAATCGAAAGTTTGTGATTTCACTTGTCAGGTGTTAGTATTTTTTTCTGTGATATATTGCCCTTGTTTGCAGCAAATTTACCAAGAGCAGTGAGTTGTCTGGCAGGGTGTCATTTGTTTATCAGATAACTAACTCTTCTTAAATTAAGTTTTTGACTTGTAATTCAACTTTCCATTTGTCCATGAAACACATTAATAATTGCATTTTTTGGCTGACTTGCCATCATACTTTTCTCAGTACTGGTACAATGTTGGTCTGGTGGGCCTGCCTTTGCTTAGCTTTATGGTCACATTAGGCATGTATTGCAAAATGCTTATTTGTTTAATACCTTGACAATTAAGCCAACTGAATAAAATGAGTGAATTTACCTTAAACTGCACAGCACAGTGGGAAAGCATACCAGACTTCTAAATTCAGCTACATTTTCCTCTCTTGTATAACAGTATGCCCCTCTTGGATAACAGCTTTCTCAATGTTAAAATGGTTTTATTTCTATCTGTACTTTCTTCAAACTACAAAAAATTAAAACAATGTAAGAAGAATGTACATTAAGTGATTCCAGTTACAAATTAATATGGACTGTAATTATAGGAGTGCATATTCTATTATAAAAGCTATTGCTGCAAATTGTATACCTAAACCAACATGGTGTTTTTTTGTGGACACCACTGCACATTTTCATGAAATGTCACAGTATATATATATATATATATATATATATATATATATATATATATATATATATATATATATATAATATATATAATTTTTTTTTTTTTGTACAGAATGAGTGGGAAATCATTGATTTGTAATTAGACACAATAATTCTGACTTTAATTTCCTTAAATTACAATTGTGAAATTACTCCTTAGTTACTTTTCATATCATTGCCCAAAAGTGTTTTTGTTAACAAATGATTGTGCTTTGTTTTATTTTCCCAGCACAATGGAGATAAAAATTCCAGTCATTCCAGCAGCAACACCTTATCAAGCAGTGCATCGAGCAACAGTGATGACAAGCACTTTGACTCAGGGGACCTCATGGATCCTGAGATGCTGGGATTAATTTACATTAAAGGGGCCTCAACTGACAGCGGGATTGACACCGCCCCATGCATGCCACCCAGTGGTGTGGCAGCAGTGCATTTGGCAGGCAGCCGGGCAGCCCTACACAGCCGGGCTGAGCAGATGATACAGTGGGCAGGTCATCAAGAAGATGCAGGGCCAGAGGAAGAGCAAGCCAAACTGTTCAGCATCCAGAGATATGCCTCTGCTATAGCAGCCAGCCACGTTACAGAAGGAAGTATCGGAGACCTCAGTGAAACCTCATCCCACTCCAGGTACATTATGCTTCCTGTCAGTTTTACTACTTACAGATCTCTCTCTTGTGTAAGACTTTGAGTTATTGCTCTATAAAAACTAAATGGTGTGCTTGGATGTTAAAGTGTTGTTTTGGCAGTATAAAATAATGTGGTGTGCAGTTAGTATTTATTAGTCTCTTTTGTATGTTTTCTGCACAGATCAGATGTAAGGTTGTGTGAATTCTCATAGCTGTTGAAGTTAAATACTGTAGAACCTATCACATCCGATCCTGTAAGATACAATACCCTCTATTAACCGATAGACCTCTAGCATGTCTCATTTACACATGTTGCGACCAACTGAGCGGTACAGATGGAAACTGATCAATGCGCATATGAGTTTAAGAGCATAAATTCAGCTCCTTGCAGGACAGAATGGATTTAGTTGTGGATAAAAAAAAGGAAAAGATGGTGCATTTGGGAATTCAGCTTCACTTTTTACATGCGGTCACTTCACGTAAAACAAACTGCCCAGTTTATCCATGTTCAATAAAAGAAAACAAGAAAAAGAAAGCCAGTTTCTGTTTGTGTGCACACTTCTGTTGTTGCTTTACTTTGGCATAGATTTAAAAAGCATAGTAAGAACTGTTTTTGAAATGTTTTGTAAATTGCCAAATACTGTATACTGTGCTTTGTTTTGAAATAATTGTCACATTTTCTTTGTATAGCAAATGGCAGTATTGTACTTTGGTGTTTTCGGCTGTGTTCACACTGGGTCCGTTCAGAGGGTTTGGTCCACACTATATGGTTCGGTATGTTTGGTGTGAAGTGTGAGCAACAAAGTCCGCTTGGGAAACAAACCTTACCGAGTCCACCTAAAGGTCCATTTGGCAAACGCACCGAGTCTGGTTTGCTTGTTAAACGTCAATGTGAACAACTGCTGGACTCAGTCCTTCTGCATATGGGAAACAAACTATACAAGTACAAAACTGTATCAGCGTGCTCAGCAAGAATAGAAGAGTAATGTATTTGGTTGTGTGTTAGCGCCATTCAAAAATAAAATAATCTTATGGAGCGTGCTCCCGAGTGGCGCATCCAGTAAAGGCGCTCCACGCAGAGTGCAGGATGTGCCCTATAGCCTGGAGATTGCAAGTTCGAATCCAGGCTATGTCACAGCCGACCGTGACCGGGAGTTCCTAGGGGGCGGCGCACAATTGGCTGAGCGCTTCCCGGGTAGGGAGGGCTTATCCACGGCTCACCGCACATCAGCGACCCCTGTGGCCGATAGGGCGCCTGTGGTTCTGCAGTGGAGCCGCCAGATCTGTGTTGTCCTCCGGCACTATAGGTCTGGTGGCATTGCTGTGGATCTGAGGTGCGAAAAATGACGGCTTGGCAGGAGCACGTTTCGGAGGACGCGTGTTCCAGCCTCCGTTTCCCGAGTCGGCGGGGGGGTTGCGAGCGGTGAGCCGAGGATACAGATAATAATTGGGCATGCTAAATTGGGGAGAAAAAACCGGGGTAAAAAAATTGGCGACGACTAAATTTAAAAAAAAAATTATAAATAATAATCTTATGGATTATTTGTTTAATCATTCTGATTGTGTATGCCATGAGTTTAAATGGTAACAGCTGATCCTATTTTTTAAATCTGGCTTTTTGTACATTTAACATGTTTTGACTCGATGACAACATAAAGAAAATAATGAGATGTTATCGGCAGTAAATTCACCCGATGTTTAATTTTTAACTAGAAAATAAAAAATAAAAAAACTCCCAGTTTCACTGTGGAAATCTGGCAATCCTGAACTACATGACAGTGTGAGAAACTGAAGCTCTGGTATAATATTTGGTCAGACACCAAAATCCAAGCCGAACTGGACAAAACTCACAAAATAGTAAAATATATTCAGCCTTTTCTCAAATTATTTTGTTTAATGCCAACATTAGGAGATCCGTGCAGAATTGCGTAAACTGCATTCTCCTACTGTAGGCATTCAAGAAATGTATTCATTAAATTAGGGAAGTGCTCCCTCAGTGCTTTCTTCCACAGCAATATGTAAGAATCTAAAACATGCTATATTAAAAACTGGAGCAATACATCAGTAGCTGCCATCTTTCACTATGCCTTGCAGGATATTGTAAACATCCGGTTCACACACCATATAAATGAGCCGAGTGCACTTGCAAACTGCTGAGCACAAACAAACTCCGTCCTGGAAAAAAAAATGGAAAAGGACCGAAAAAACTAACTTTAGTTTGCATGCAAACGAACTCGGTCCCTTTGCTCGCAGATAAGTGTGAACAGCAATTGTTTGAAACAAACGACAGAGTTCATTTGAAATGGACCCAGTGTGAATGCAGTCTTACACTCTGATGTACCTGATATTTGTTAATTTATAATGCCACAATGTGGATAAAGCAACTACAATGTAGTATAACAACTCCCTCTGAGAGTAGTATTATTATTATTATTATTATTATTATTATTATTATTATTATTATTATTATTATTATTTATTTCTTAGCACACGCCCTTACCCAGGGCGACTTACAGTTGTATACAAAAAATACATATCAAGAATTACAGTATAATTAAGAGCAAGATACAAAATACAATGACTTCAGTCCTAATAAGAGCAAATACAAAACACAGTACGATTTGATATCGGGGCAAGAGCAGATAAGTGTTGATAGTTACATCAGGGTTAGATGTGAGTGCAGGTTAAATACAAAATACTACAGATTGGGTTAAGTGCAGGATTAAATACAGTAAAATAGGGAGCAGATAAGTGCAAGTTAAAGTGCATTAAAGGCAGAGTGCTATATTGTCCAGAAGGGAAGAGTTGAGTTTTACATGTGTTGTCTGAAGAGGTATGTCTTGATTATATTTTCATATATTCGATGGACCCCTGGAACTAATTAAATCGGATGTGACAAGCTCTACTGTACCCTGTTGCATTGATTTGCATTTATGCCTGCAGATTACCATTGTTATAAAGAAACGTATATCAACGTATAATTACTAATTAATTAAACTGTAGACGGTTATATAACTGATGCTGGATGAAGTGGTCTGAGGTGATACTCCATTTAATCCACTTTGCTTTTTGTTTTGGAGTGTTGGAATTAAAAGTGGTTTAGTTTAGATGCACTGACAAGATACTGTGAAAATGATAGGAGTAATCCTATTCCCTCTCGCAGGTCTGGACTCATGCTTGTTGTTTAGTGCAAAACATTTCTACAGAAAAGAATTAGTTGAAACCTGAAGATAAACTATTTAGTTAAGATCCACATTCTGGATTAGAATATAGATTTTCCAGTTTGAAATTAAAGATTTTTAAAGGTATGCCTTACTACAATAGTTTAATTTATGACATGTGACATTCATAAGTGTATGAAATTATTTATCGTACAATACAATCTGCAATTTATGACGTATGACAGGAGTGGTCCAAGAACACATGATAGCAGTGGGTCTTCACACAAAGCTGATATGTGGACAGACTAAAGTAAATTAAGGGACTGGGAGCTCCATTAGCTGGAATCACCATGACTACACAGCTGTCTGGGACCGCTAAGGGAGCTCTGTATCTGCATCTCACAAGAGAACCTAAGGTCTGGAGAAGCTTCCAGTAGGAGCTAATTGCATATTATTGGAAGTGTGAGGTCCTCCAAGACTTGCAGAATGATCACCATGACATCGGATAAAACAACCAAAAGAGCAAGCAGTATCCAGCATTATTGTACGCTGTTGATTAGCTGCGGTTAATGCATTGTTGTCTGTGCATCTGATTCACACATCCACAGTAGTCCCCACTTACCCCTCTAGGACTAAACAATAACTCTGCTGGCATTGTTGGAGCCTTCATTTACTTCCATTCCCCCCAGCCAGCCAGTTAATATATTTTCTCAACCGCCAGCAGGCAGAAACAGATCTGTTATGATTTCATATACTTCCACCTCCTGCAGAGCAACAACTTACCCAGTCACCAAGGAATATAACCTCCTGTCTTGTCTAATAAGAAGTGGAAGCTCACGCAGACCAACTGCGGGTATCGTACCCTGATTCACACTGGTGTACTGTGACTTCAGCTACCAAATAAGTCAATGCAGAATTAAAATAAGATTAAATGATTGATAAAGTACCAGACAGTTTCAAACATATTGTACATCACTGTGTAAGACCAAGTGACAGTGATATTATTGTGAGTGTTTGATCATCAGCTCAATATGCCCTATCACACTGCAGTGTCATAGCCACGCAAACTGCTTATGACATGCCCTTAATCCATAACCTTTCCTTTACAAACAAAACCTCCTGTTGATTGTAAATTATATTGTTTGTGAATGCAGGCTCCTGTTGTGCCTGTGTGTGCGTGTTTTTGGGGTTGTTTCTCTTGAGCTTCATAACTGCAAGGATTTAAATTATTTTCTTAGCCCTCATTAACATAACATCATTCTGAGAAAACCCTTGGGGGTAGATGTACTAAAGTGTTGCTCCTGTCGCAATAGTCACAAACCAGTTGCAAAAGAGTCGGAAGTCTAGGGTGAAATGTACTAAACATTCGCAATGCTGTTGGCGACTTTTTAAGAAATGTTTTGCAGCAACAGTTTTTCTTTGCGGTTCAACCATAGATGAATATGTAATTATGGGCGTTTGTGCATAAATTTGCAAAAAGGGGGAAGAGATAGTGCAACTGAGGGTTCTCAAATATTATAATGAGATGTACTAAAGCTGCCGACAATTGTGACACTTACAATTGCATCAATTTGTTAAGAACTTTTGAAAGCATGTTTTGAACAGTCGCAATTGTTGCTGGCATTTCCCAGTCCGCTTTTTCTCGTGTGTTGCCAGTTGTGCTCAATGCATTTTTGAGGCGAACACCCAAGTACCTAATTTTCACTAAAGTCAGGGTGTACTTGCAAGCCTTGAAAACAAATTTCTATGACATTTCTGGTTTCCCCAACGTGTTGGGAGCAATAGACTGCACACATGTGCCACTAACCCCCCTCCAGCTCATTCTGAGCATCTGTATAGGACCATGATCTATTTTGTGTTAATTTTCTAGGCTACTAAGTAGGCCAAATTAAAAATTAATAATAATAAAATAAATTAAAAAAAACGCTAAAATCATTGTCAATTTAAAATATTCTTTTATTCGCATTATTGCATCAGCATGATTTATTTTGTGCTACCAGTAGGTTAACGTAAAAAGAAAGTGCGCTAGATAAAAAAAAAAAACACTAAAATAGGTCAAATAAAGATGGAACAGAATGCATTTCACAGATGACGTTTACATTTAATAAAGTTATTTTGATTCTTGGACCCTTGCATGTATAGATGTTATCTGTCGGGCACCCTCTGCTGCAGCAAACCACAACTCAGCTCCAGCTATTTATTTGAACAATGTCGCATGACTCTCGCAATGCTAGAGATCTCGCTAAGAAGATTAAACAAATATTTAAATTTGTATATTACAGCTCTTTTCATTAACGTATGCTTTGCAAATTGTTGCAACGAAAATGCAAATTGCAGTATGTTTGTACTGCAATTGGCCCATCTTAGTAAATCTACCCCTTATTGTTTTGCTGTTGATTGTATTTGAAAAAATATATATACCATTGGTACTGGGGCCCCACCCCTACTATGCTGCACCTGGAACACTACTTTATGTGAATGGGATGAGTACTGCCATCCAGCTTGATACATTGGCAAAATTAAGTGAAAATAAAGTCTGGAAAACAATAATGGACAGCGAGCATGTTGTCCAGGGCTGTAAAACATTTACTGTTGCTTAAAGGCATAGATGTAAGCACTAGTCTATTTCATCATTTGTGTTTCACGCCTTTGGTTGTTTCTGGTTTTCCTTTTTAGCGGTTCGCACCACTCAGGAAGTCCTTCCGCACGCAGTTCGAAGAATAGTGGTTCCTTGGACACCTCCAAGGTCGTCCTAGTGTCTCAGAACAGCAGTCAGCAGGTCTCTGGGTCAGAAGCAAGGGCGTATGTTCGACAAGGCGCTGTCAGCAAGTACCTGATAGGGTGGAAAAAAACTGAGGGCAGCCCACCATCTGAAGAGTCTGACATTACAGAATGTGGGAGGTGAGGTGTGAATGGAAAATACCGGTAGAAAAGATGGGCTATGGTGAACCACTGCAGTCATTTATTATGGAATTCATGTTTCACAATTCATTTAATGTATAACTCAATTAATATAGAAACTGTGAATAAAGCAGAAGGTAATCTAAATTAATATTATCAGCAGTAAAACAAATAGTATGGTACACACGTCTTGTCGCATGCAATGTGCATCACATCCACACATTTTAATTAATTGATTTTAGTGTTACTTTATAATCTAGGATGGACTCTATAAATTAATTATATGAAGAAAAAAATGTTTATGTATCGTGTATTTTTGTAACTAGCTCCCCCAGTCTTTGTAGTTCATGTCTTGTGTGTCCTAACAAAGGCAACATATGCAGAGTCATGCTTCATTAGCTTGCTAGTAAGTCATACTCATCAATAATGCAGGTTAAAACTAGAGAATTACAGTATAAGGTAGTATCTGTTTTGTGTGTGACCTTCATTTAAATAGTCCATATTGCTTCTAGAAATGTGGATGCACCATCTGGTTCAAGATTGTTTCCAGTGCTTTTTTCTTTTATTTTATTTTTAATGGCTGAAAACAAACAAAAATAAACAGGTGCTGCTTATCAGATATTCAGAAACATACAGTACTTCATTTTAAATATATCCTAGGTTGTAATAACACCTTACTCTTTTTAATAGTGTGTGTTTGTGATGGCTTGAGTGTGTGTTTTTACTTGTGTGTGTGTGTGAGGTAGGCTCTTCACCTTTCATTGCTTGGAATATGTGACTTCTTAAAATAGCTAGGTTTCCTATATATTGGCTTGGCTATTTGGTGTATTCCATACATCAGAAAGGGGTCCCATGAGATTGTTTCAGGTACTCAGCCTTACCATTTATACTGTGTAGCACCCCCAAACCCCATGAGTCTTCACTAAGTGGCTATTCAGTCATGTCTGCCTTTCCATGAGATTATGTGTGTACATCAGTGACCTGCATGTCATTGACATCCCAGTGTGTCTCTTTGGTGCCATATGTCATCCTATCAGCTTTCATACCCAGTATTGTCTGCACAGGAGCCTTTTTCAAATGAAGCCTGCAGGTCACTAGGTCAGTTAACATTATCGAGGCATGCTTGTTGAAGGACTTCCACTGCTGTAGCAGGTAGCTCGGTAGGATTTAGATTTTTGCTATATCCTCAGAAGTAAATTAAAATATTAATGAATCAACAAGAAAACGAGAGACTTTCAGGAATGTTTTAAAGCCTGGGTTCTAACCCCTTTAATGAACCTTGGTATATTACTACGGCTGTCAATCGCAGTAAATCTTGGTTTTAATTGGTACAATTACTGCCTGCATCTCATTCAAAATAATGTTTTATTACTGATATTACTACTACTATTATTATTTATATTATTAACATCATCCAAAAAACAGTGCATCATAAAAACCCTGTTTTCTTATTTCTGGATTCATTTTGTTGGCCCCTCTTTATTATTTTATGTTTATTTACACAGAATTATACAGACAAACTCCAGCATTTGCTGTTAAATTGTTTGAACCAACGGCTCAGTCACAACTGAGCCGTTGGTTCAGTCAGCATCTGAAATGAAATACTTAAGCTGGGGCTACTTTCAAATGGGACACCCTGTATTGTACTGACATGATGTAGCTTGATTCACAGAGTTGCAGAAATCCTGAATTAAAACAAAAAAAGGATTTGTTGTTCTGTTATTGCTGCCTGTAGCAGAATAACTGTGAGAGTGTATTTTGAGAAGTGAAGACGTGTTTAACGCACGCAGGTTGTACAGCAGACTAGATGCATTATGTGATCCTGGAACTAAAAGAATACAAGTAATCCCATGAAGTGTCAGACTGTTTACAAAACAAAAACTTCCCATTCATAAGTCCTTCACTTTTAGCGCTTTGCTCCTTAATGTAGTTCCGTGACTAAGTTTCTATTCAAACGATGACTGCACTTCTTGTGTTGCGTGCACTAGAGTATATTAAAGTAGTGCCACAGGGAATGAATTCTGGTATGCTGAGAGGGTTAAAAAATTAATGTCATTTTGTGGCAATGTGCCCCGCCCCTGTGTGCATTTGTGTGTTATATGTTGTATGTTGCGTGCGTGTGTTAATGTTGGTGTATAGTCATTGGTACACGGGATGTAAACGGGTCTGTGTTTCACGTGTATTTAAAAAGTGTAGATTTTTATTTAGGCACGAGGAGAGCACAAATCACTTCACGTGCTGGTTAAATGTAATATGTGAGCACGGGGTTGCACAGAATTAATTCACGTGCTGGAATTCAAGTGAATAATTAATTAGTAATTGAATCCCAGCACAACAGTATATATAGATGCACGTTTCATTCAGTCAGGGTTGGGTGTTCGAGAGTGGAGAACGGGTGAGAGAGAAGGAGAAATAAAAGTTTAAATATCAATTGCTATTACGTGCTGGTAGGACCAGCTCGATACTTGTTTATTTAAAACTCACCGTGTTTGTTTGTGTGTCTGTCCGTCTGTTTACTGTATAGTCCGTTTTTGTTTGTCTCTTTATTTTGGCGTATAGTGCCGTGTCCCGTGTTTTTGTGTTCAAACCTTTTATTTTCTGTTCTGTTATTAAATGCTGAGCAAAAGCATTCGCTCAGCTTCACCAAACCCCAAATCTCTGTCTGTTTATTTCCTGCATCGGGTCTGACGCCACCCACTCCGGCCGTCTTTGTGACACATTTATTTATTTATTTTTTTACGTGTTAATTGCAGAAGTTAAGTGCGATTAATTGATAGCCCTATATATTACTAGTCTCTTTTTTATATTACTAGTCTGCTTAGTCCTGCTTCAAATACTGCTGAAAACCATCTTAAATTACCAGTTAGATATTCGAGATGTAAGATCGATAATACAGATTGCAGTTTGAAAACCACTGACCTACCTGACAAAACACGTTTTAAATGTGAGCTTTCTCAGTAGAATGCCAAGTGCTTAACTGTCATCTGTCATGTAATGGACTGCTTCAAGGGACAAATCCAGACTAGACTGTGAACTCTGTCGTTGATTTACCAACTGACAAAAACTACCTGGAGAACTGCTGTTTGCAATTCAGTTTACATTATTAGTTGGCTGGTATTCATAAAAAGAGACCTGGTAATCTTGTAAAGATTCATCCCATTTATCATTATAAGTGTGTGTGTAGAAAGCATATGGAGAAAAGAGAAAAAAATGTGTTGAGGGGTATACTCCATTTTTCTTTTATTTCTCTTAGGAGACTATATGGTGATGCAGCGGAAATTCCAATGTCTTGTCAGCTCCAGACTTCCAGAAGAGAGTGTATGCACCAGCCAAGCTTTTCCAAGGAGGATTTTCTGAAGCTGATGCTACCAGACAGCCCCCCTGTGGAAGAGAGCAGGAGGAAGGTTAGCCATCCCTTTAGTCTGTACACCTGTCACAGGCAATTTGCACAGACAATCCATTTGTATTTCAAAAAAAGTAGACCACAAAACTTTAAGCCCGCTAGAAAAGCATAAGAAGGAATCATGATGTGACATATTGGCCTTCAAATGCTATGAACCACTGCTTTTGGCTTAACTGAAAATATGTCTGGTTGCACAAATTTTGCATTATTAATTCCCCACAAAAACACATAGCTGAGCTTAATATTGCTTGTTAAGACTATCCTTTTCAGAAGGCTATGAATCTCCTAATATATTCTTACTTGCAGGTTTTCAGTGTCCAATAAAACTAACTTTATTCCCACCATACTATGCAGTGGAATAAAATTTTACTTGACAGTTGCACCAGACATATGGCCCAGATGCATTCTAGTGACAAAATAAGTCTGATTGCATGATCTGCTTCAGAGAGATGGTTAATTTCAACCTAGATGCATTTTTATGTTTATTTTTCTAGGTCCTATTTGAACTTGTTTAGTGTAAATGTAAGCAGACTGATGACATTTCTCATTATCGTTAAGGAAGCCTGTATTCTCTTCGTAAAGATCTATTACCCAAGCAATGATATCTAGGGCGTCTGATTTTCGGGTTTTACCCGATTTTAACCCGATTTCTCCCCTCTGAATGCTTTTTTCTGCATTTGGGTTAAACCCGAGAACTCCACGAATAGGCACATGCTGTATATGAGTAAACGCATGCGCAGTTGTCTGTGATTCAAATGCAACAGAGCAGAACTGGCGCCAATGACGGTAAGCTGATTTACCTATTAGAAAAATGTGGCTTCCTTGTGTGTGTGTGTGTGTGTGTGTATATAGATATAGATATAGATATAGATATATATATATAGATATATAGATATATTTAGATTTTTCAAAATTACAACAATATTGCTTTAAAGTTTTTGCATTTCTTGCACTTTTCTTCATAGTTATTTGTTTTATGAGTGTGTGTTTAAGCCAAGAGCATTTAGATGTAACAGTCGATCGTTCCTCTTTGTAAAACAGCATGGAGTAAAGTTGTTTAGTTTTCCCGTATGTTGTGTGTGCAATTATACTTGCAACTCCACTACAAAATAAAACTCGATTGGAACAGAGAAATGCCTCCATATACAGTATGTGTGTGTAAGAAAGAGAGAGGGGAGAGAGATAGATGTCAAAAGTTTGCATACCCCAATGTGTGGAAATATACATAGGTTGGGGATTTAAACTGTTGACGACAACTTTGTTGTCAACTCTTTCTGCTTAAGCATTTGTTTGTCTTTCTAAATAAAACACGATTTCTACCAGAATGTTTATTCTTTTTTGATTATGTATAAAAAAATAAAATTCATTAAATAATTCTACCAGATTTTTAAAAAACCATTCACCCGAATTTGAAAACATTCTTTACCCGAAAATCAGATGCCCTAATGATACCCTAACAGTTACTCATGCTCGTGTTAATCACTGTGTCTATATATTGACTAAAAAGCATTCCACACTAAAATGCTTCATAGGGCTAAGAAATAACTAAAATGTATTTTCATAAATACATCATTTTATTCCTTTGCTATAGTCTATTTAAAGTGTTAACATTTTTATTTTTAAATATGCTTTAGAGTACATATTGGGTGAGATATTTTCCTGTGTCTACAGCTATAGATGTAAGCCTGGAAAGTACCATAGCCATGAGGTTGATCTAAATCTATAGTATTTAAATCTAATTTTCTTAATTACGCTTCAAAAGTATCTACCTTTTGGAATTCATTATCAGCCAGGAAGGGCTGCAAAGAAATGCATACAATGGAGCTATATTTAGACACTACATTCTGCTTACTATTTAAAGCACGGCTCTTTCCAACACCCTCTTGATGCATGTCCAGAGAGGAAGCATTAACTGTACTATTGTGTGCAGAGAATGAGCCAGGCATAAGGATTACAGCATTTTGGAAAATTAATCAGGGGAGTTATGCTGAATGCATGATAGTACTATAACAATGGTCAGTGTGTGTTTTGCTGACTTATGCTGGCTTCAGCTGCATCCTCAGTGGGCTGGAGTTCATATGTCAAAAGTCCAATATCATGACTGCCTTCCAAATGAGCTTGTGTCCGCTAGGACAGGTAGTAATAACACTAAACCTGGAACATGTAAACGCATTATGGAGTGGAAAATAATGATTTAAATACAGCTTAGAAGACTCAGAAATTGGTGTACATGCTTCTACTTAGGTATACAATATTTACTTTTAAAATGCAGTACATTTTTCATATATTGAACTATAATAAGAACATCATACTGATGCAGACTTGAGTCCCAATGGTTGAAGGTAAGTGTAAATGCAAGATATGGTTAGATGTTTAGACATTTGCAGTAATCTACTACAGCATATGATGTGACTGGAATCTTCAGTATAAAAATATTGTATTGTAATGTTGGTCTCTAATGTACTTTTTTCGCTAACTTTTAACAAAAATTGCCCTTGTCGACACTCTCCCCACATAACCTATTTGCCTACCGACCCATCGAGCCTGTGTCTCTGGTTCTGGCCCCTGACCGGCTGCATTTGAGTTGTTTGGGTCTGTCCTAGGGTTATTGACACAAAATGCCAGCGCAGCATCCACGCGTTCCCTGTACGGGGCTCATCCCTGTCTGCCTCATGGGTTCGACCCCACAACCTGTCCTATGGCAATTATACTGCAATTTTTTCAGGACCTGTTGATGAGGGGAAATCCCCCTCTGCATTAAAAGGTCTATCTGGCAGCCATTCGGCTTGCCATGTCAAAATTGACTCGGCCTCCCCAGGAGCTCACTTCCTGGCGGGGCAATATTTAAAAAGCTCACGCTGGCTTTGGCCGCCTATGAAGGATATTGTTCCTCATGGGAGGCTTAACGTGGTCCTTGAAGCACTCATGAAGCCTCCATTTGAGCCCTTGCATTCAGCTGAGCTGAAACTTGCAAAACGGCTTTCTTGCTCGCAACCACCTCCGCAAAGCGGGTGAGTGAGATGCAGGCATTTTCCATTGCGAAAGCCTGATTAATTTTTGCAGAAGCCAAGACAAGGGTTACGCTTAGTACAATCCTGCCGAAAACTATCTCTGTATTTCATGTCAACCTGTCTGTGGAATTGGAGGCTTTCCATCCACCTTCTTTCCAGTCTGACAGAGAGTGGCAGCTCCATATGCTCTGCCCTGTGCGGGTAGTAGCGTATTATGTTGACAAGACGAAAAGTTGGAGGCAGTGCAAACCCATGGTCGCATGGTCAAGTGGTCAAGCCCTGTCTAAACAGAGGCTGTCCAAATGGATAACACACAGGACTGCCTATGAGCTAGCCAACTTGCCCCCTCCAGAAAAGCTCACTGCCCATGCCACTAGGGGCATGGTAACTTTGTGGGCTTTATTATGGGCTTATCTGTCGCAGACATTTGCAATGCAGCGGTGTAGGCTACACCGTATGGTAATGCACAAGGCAGCCTCTCGGCTTAGCCTTGTAGCAATCCGGTCGTTCTGCAATATTGCCTTTGTGACGGCTCTGGTACACTCACCCATACGGTAAGAGTTACATTTTGTACTTGAAAGGGAACGTTTTGTACTTGAAAGTTCCCTGAAATAGAAATGTAACCCATTAATCTTAGAGGTCACTGCATCCATGATTGCAGCAGGCTTGAAGGAAAAATGGCACTGTGATCTGTGCGGGCAGTCCTTATATGCCCTAGGGGGTGGGCATGACTGTGTCACAGGCTTGGCAAAGCAGCTTTGATTTTAATTTATTGAGGTTCAGGGTCTTTAGCAGGTAAACACCCATATGGTAATGGTTACATTTCTATTTCAGGGAACCAGGGTTATGATAATAAGCGAAGTAATGTTACAAAACTACTAAGAAATATAATATAATGTCTCTTACGAACTGAAGATGGTGAAGTGTGTCTTTCAGTGCTGACTGGGAAAAAGCAGGTTTGGCTGTACGTTTTCTCAGCTGCTGTTGGTTTTATGAAGCAGCATTCTATTGCCAGATAGAATGTAGATGTATATATCCGAGTAATAATTAGCTTGGAAATGGCTACAATGCTGTTTACTTATAATCTTTTTACTATTTTATGGGACCTTGTTGCATTATATTCAAACTTTTATAAAATGTTAATGACTCCTTATAACATGAATACATCATCAAACACATTTTGGTCTTGTGAGTTCACGCTTTTATTACCAGTATGTGCATTATTCTTACATTTGTAGGTAGGGTCTGGTTCTCGGGGTGAAATAAAGTCTGAGCAGTCCTCCAAACAATTGAGATATTCAGTGGTGTGTATTTTAAACATTATAATCCTGTATTGTTATTATAATGCAAAACAAGTATCAGGTAATGCAAATATCAGACTTTACAGTCTATGCTGGGATAGGGTTGGGTGATATTATTACATTTTCAATTGATTATTATCAGCTTAATCAATATTATCATAAACAACCATTAATCCCATCCCTAGTTAGCAGTTCTGCCATTTTTTTCTTGAGGGGGGAGGGGGTGGGGGGCTGAATTCAAAAATATTTTTCCTATGCTCAGTTTAATTATGTGGCACATAACACACACACACCATGACATATGCCTTATGCCTTAATTGTTTATAGTAGTGTGTCAGTTTAAGTTTATTTTTGCTTTGAAGATATGGTCAAAGACTGGGTTTGTTGGGGAGCATTTTTATGTTGGGTTAATTTTGTTTAAACAGATATTTCTTGCAACATACAGTGTTTTGTACTTTCTTCAGACAGTTCTTCTTTCATACATTTTTACTCCATTGTCATTCAAGTACTGCTGTGCATCTCATCCTCTTAATCAATGCAGAATGGCATGATATTAGAATGTAGTCATTTTCAATTAAAATCAAAACCCTGCCGGGCACTGTACCTGAATAGAAGCTGCCAGACACTGTGACCTTGCACTGTCCTGTGAGCTAATGCTGTCAGAGTTAGGAAACCTTCATTTAATATTTCAAGCTTTAGAGAACATTTAAAATCTTACTAATTACTAAAGCGTGCTCTTTAATAAAAAGCTATACTTTGCAAGAGTAGGTGACAAAACCATGCATCAAAAATAGTCAGTGTGATTTGAGTGTAAATTGGTTTTACTTTAAAACTGACAGGTCATTATAGATGGCTTCCTGAGCTGAGAGGTTGTATGATGACAGCACCAGGAAATTGCCACCTTCTACAGATTTCCCTCCTTCTGACCCTAGAAAGAGAGGATCCTTACCTCTTGGGTTAAATCAACTTGGTTTCTCAGCCCAGATTTAAGTAATTATGCAGTCTTTTTCTGATTCTGCATCAGCCTTAATCTTATTTGCTTTTTACATCTTGATTACAGATGATTTGAAAGCTTTAAAACAGTTGACTAGAATGTTGATTTGCAGGTGTAGCATATGGTAGTTTTTAAAGCTGCTGTGTTCCACAATCTTAAACTAGAATTTCCTGGTGACTGGTCCCTTCTTTATTCCTAAATTCAGCCTCTTGTGATTCAGTTTGGCTGCCTAGTTGGTTTGTTTCCCAAACTTACTCCCTCTTGGAAACAGCATGCCACTACTGCTGGGAGATTTATTAATTGCCATGTTCGAGCACTGTTATAAATCAGAAAGAACTGGAAAAGGGGGATGTGGACAAGTATACACATGTGTGTAATACATTAACTGAAGATTTATGGGGTTGTTCAAGTCTGGCATGCTCTCTCTGTCTATTACACTCTAAATACTGTACTGTATGTGCAACTGTGGATACCCAGTAATCTCTTGATTTTGAAGTGACATTAATGCAGGTAGAATGTTTGGAACAACCTTTTAAACACACCATTTGTCCACATTAATAAACGTCACAATAAGTAATAATTTATAATAATTTATAATTTATTTCTTAGCAGACGCCCTTATCCAGGGCGACTTACAATTGTTACAAGATATCACATTATTTTTACATACAATTATCCATTTATACAGTTGGGTTTTTACTGGAGCAATCTAGGTAAAGTACCTTGCTCAAGGGTACAGCAGCAATGCCCCCCACCTGGGATTGAACCCATGACCCTCCGGTCAAGAGTCCAGAGCCCTAACCACTACTCCACACCGCTGCTTATATAGTAATAATATAATGACACACACAAATGCATACACAGCAAATAAGATTACTACTGTACAACTATATCCTTGATCACAAAACCATAAATATTAAAACTAAATCTGTAAATGAAACAGACAGAGCCATTATAAAACCAACAATGCTTTCATGTTTTCTTGTCACTTTCCTTGCTAGAAATATACTTCCAGAAAGTTTTGACACTTACACTTTCTAAGCTTTGGCTGGCTAATTAGCAATATTACATATTCATCTTGTTAAACCTTGAAATAAGTTCAGGGCACACATGATGACAATTCCTGTGTAAGATCTTATCTAATGAATGTTAAGAAGCTGATAAAAAATGACTTAAGACCCCTTTTAAACCCCAACAGTCATATTTAATTAAGACAAAAAGTGCTGTGTTTTGTTTTTTTTATCACAAAATAAGTAGGAGCACTGACGTGCTGCTGCTTATTTATTATTTAGTTTTTTGGGCATTGACCCTGAATGTGCTTTCTCTGGGACATGTCTCTGCCTTTCACCCAGACTCTCCTTTGTCTTTTGTGTTCTTGATGAAATGCTTCGTGCAGCAGTAGGATGTTATGCATGTCATATGGAACGTAGCTTTTTTCCCCCCAATGTCTTGTTATACTGAAAGCATTTCATAAGGCCCATATTTCCAACATGGTATTTGAAGATAATAATAATAATAATAATAATAATAATAATAATAAAACTGAAGTACTTGAGTTCATAATAAGTTTGACTGGGAAATGAAGATTTATTCATGAGGACATTCTTGAGATCACCATCAAATCTGTTGACTTTTCCACAAGGCTTTATCCAAGAAGAGAAAAAAATGTGTTTTAAACCATACAAGATCATTTAGTCATTCTCCGAGATCCCGGTCCTTGACCGAAAGGCTTAGGGGTTATCAAGAGTACCTTATCAGACATCCTGTTACAGGAAGGCTCACTACATGTCAGGATTAATCCATTGTAATGCTGCATTGTTTAGACATTTGAGAAATGTACAGCTTACATACTTTAGACCCCAAACATTTAACAATCTACTAGTGGTCTCGCTTAAGGCCTTAAATTGTTAAGTAATGAGGTGTGGGTATACTCTATTTATTTCATTCAGATTGATTTCCCATTAATGTATTAACTGTTTTAAGTATATATTCTGCCACGACAGAGAAAAGAAGCATATATAGTGGTTGATGAACGAAAAAGCACACACGATGATAACGGTGAAAAATAATCATTTTTTTAGAAGGAAAAATGTGGTATGAGGGGAGGTAAGAGCCCTGAGTCTTACATCAGCCCTACATTATAGGTTGCCTGCCTTTCATCACCCCCTTGTCTGTCATGTGAATGTCCTCAGCTTCTGCTAGGTCAAAATAATTATACTTATTTCAGTGAAACACTTTATTTCTTGTATTTAATTTAATGTATTTATTTTGCCTGAAGTTTAAAAAATAAGACTACCCTGTGTAGAGTAGTCAATTGTACTAACTACTGTTTTGTTTTGTTTTTTTAATTAGATTTCTGCTTCTGGCAGTCTGTCCCCAAGGAGGTCTCTGTATCGCACTCTGTCTGATGAGAGTTTATGCAGTAACAGAAAAGGATCCTCGTATGCCAGTTCTCGAAGTTCAATGCTTGACCAAGTTTTGCCAAATGATATTCTGTTCAGCACTACGCCACCATACCACAGCACTCTACCGCCCAGCATGACACGAAACTCTGGTGCATCAAACCTAAGAAGTAAGTGCTGACCTACTTTTTTATTTAAAATATTACCATTTTATTGGTTGGAAACTGTTTTGACTAGCCCAACTGGGTATATTAACTGATATTGTACGTAATTATATTTGTTAACCCATACTGGTCCATCAACTGAATATTCCACATGAAATATGAATTAGAAGACTTTTTTTAAAACTAACCTGTTATCTCAGCCATTAAGGATCCTAGACAAGCTGGCCATTATCCTCTGGTACATGCCCTCTAAAAGATAAGTTATGTAGTATCGTTATGAAGCATTCTTTAAATTTCAGGCACCCTACGCGATCCAAACACATTTTTAAAATATTTGTTTTTTTAATAGCATTAATATCCTCCACAGCAGTCATTACCTGCCAGCTAACCTTGTCTAAGTGTCTACACCTTTTACTCAGTGCACCTAACTGTCACCACAGTACATTTTCTAGCAAATGGGTAATGAAAATGATTCATGAAAGACTTGCATATTATTAGCTTAACAACGTACCATTCTTATGTAGATTGATTTTAGTTTCCACTTTTAATTGGATGAAGCCTGTTTATTCTGCGTGTGATGACTTAACTGAGCATACAATTTCATGCATGAAATGCTTTATTAAAGCAGTATTGTAATGCTTAGTTATGACATTTGTATCACGTTTCTGGCTGAATTCAAAAGTGCTTTCACAGAAAGCATGTACGGTATGTTCTTAGACTTGGACGCAGTGCATTTAAATAAATACTTTGTGACACTAAGTGTACTTTTAAGCAGTAATAAGGGTCTGTTTCCTAAGGCATTGTATTAAGGGATGTGTACAAGTGTCAGTTAATAGACAAGATCCCTCTGACTGGCAGTAAATAAACCCAGCCTCAAACCTGCAGGCGAGGTTGAGCCACTGGCTTTACGTTTTAATGAAGAGGAAAAAAAGGCACTCAGCAGTTAATCAATTGTACTGACTGACTGCAGGAAATATTTTTTTTACTATTGAGAAGAATATATCTGTGCCTTTTAGACAACGCATTGACAAGATGCATTTTCAATATGAATCTAATAGTTTTCGCCTGTGTTTTTCTGCATTATTATATTGTCATCTCGGGATGATATAACTATTTCAAAACCATATGATGTCTGTCTGATGGAAGACAAGCTATAAAAATACATTTGTAAAGAGACATCTCTACTGTGTAAACTAAACAGTAACAGAATGACTCACAAACACATCACTGCATTATAATAAAAACCTGTATGTATGTAAGTATGCAATTTTTTTTTTTTTAAATAAATATATATGGCACACGTTTCTAAGAATCACTGATATAAAAATCAACCGTATATAGTGATCAAAACCACTGGGACAAAATCATTCCTATACTAACTGTGCTGAAATACTCCACTTGTAAGAATCAAGCAATTCGCTTAGAAGAATCATTTCGGGGCAAACTGACTACATGTAATACGGTACTTGATCAAGTGCAATGACATGTACAGCCAATAAAGCTGTTTTTGAATTTGAATTTGATCATCTTGCATGATTAGGCACGTACGCAGTGTGGATAGTGCAATGATGCAGGAAGCATCAACAGTCCAAAGCACCTTTGACCATTGTTCCATAGTCCAATTTCTGTGTTCTTGTGCATATTTTGTCCTTTTAGTCTTGTTCCCCTTTCTTAACAGAGGTATTCTTACTGCAACACATCCTTTAAGTCCTGATTTCAAGAGTGACCATCGGACTGTTGATTTGATGGACAACGACACCTGTGCCTTCTGCCAGTTCTGTTGTCAATTCAACGCTTGTCTTCTTTCTATTCCTTAAGGATATTCTTTTCAAGTATTGCTCATCCTTGTTAGACAGCTTTTTGGGTCTTCCAGTCCTGGGTTTGTCAATTACAGATGAGGTTTCTCTGTACTTGCTGATTATGCTTCGTATACCACACCTTGAAAATCAAGTGATGCGAGCTATTTCACTCAATGTTTTTCCTTCTTTATGCAAGTCTAGGTTGTTATAATAGTAGACAACACTAGTGGCTTAGAGTAAATTATTGATGCTTATAATGCATCAGAGTAGAAAAATGCAACATGTCTAAGACTTTTGCACAGCAGTGTATATATAGTTGCATACAACTTTTATCTTCCAAACGATAGCTCCTTTACTTAGCAAATGAGTGAACAGCAACACTCACCAGTGCGCAGGGCTGCCACCGGCAGGTAAGGTAATTTCTGACGGACAAAGACATTTTTTTTGCCTTCAAATACATAAAAAAAAAAAAAGTTTGCTCAGATATTTTTCCGTGTACTACAAAGTATTAAGAATGCAATTTACTACAAATGTTTCATAATGACAGCTAATGTTTAAAGACCAAGTAGCTGGGTTCAGAAAAATAGTGTTTTGGGTCCCCACATGTTGTTCCTTCCCAAAAACCCAACCCATCGTCCTCGTCGTGGGAGGTGGAAACAGGGAAAGTACAGTATTGCCAAACAGGGTGAAGTATGGTGGTTAGTTGAACTACCCGAGCCGTTACGGTAGCCATGAAGGCATGTTTGGATTCACCTGGAAAAGCACTGGCCAACAGGGCTCTGGAGAAGCTGGGTGAGCCAATCCCCAGCCCAGTGGATTCAAAATGATTACAGAAACATCCACTAAGTACCTAAATTAAGACCTTGACCTGGGTCAAGAAGATGCCCTTCAAAGGACGAGAATGGCGCTGAACAACCAAACCCGAAAGTAAGTTGTTAAGCCGATACCTCTTCTCACGCCCAAGTTGACCTCAAACATAGGAGCACGGAATGTCCAGACAATGTATGAAGCAGGAAAGACAACACAAGTAGCAGCAGACAGTAGCAATATAACATTATACTACTACACTACTACACTACTAGGACTCAGTGAAACAAGATGGAACCAAGCAGGGTGAACACAACTTTCAAGTGGAGAAACAGTACTGTATTCTGGACATGAACAGGAAAATTCCCCACACACTGAGGGAGTTGGAATAATGTTCTCCAGGGAGGCAGCAAGAGCTTTGATAGAATGGGAGGCTGTTAGCTCTAGAATCATCATCGCAGGGTTATATTCAAAAGTGCAAAAAATTAGTCATCCAATGCTACACACCAACAAATGATGCAGAGAAAGAAACAGAGGACAATTTTTATGATATTTTGCAAAGAGTCCTAGACAAACAGAAAAGGAAAGATGTAGTTTTAATAATTGGTGACTTTAATGCCAAAATTGTCAAGGATAATGTAGGCCATGAACAAATCATGGGGAAACATGGGTTAGGTGGATTAAATGAAAACGGAGAGCTGTTCAGCGACTTCTGTGCCTTCAATTATTATTATTATTATTATTATTATTATTATTATTATTATTATTATTATTATTTATTTCTTAGCAGACACCCTTATCCAGGATGACTTACAGTTGTAAACAAAATACATTTCAAGAATCACAGTACAAGTATTAATACAATTAAGAGCAAGATAAAATACAATGACTTCGGTTCTAGCAAGTACAAGTATATGACAAAATACAATTCAATAGCCTGGTAATAGGTGGGAGTGTCTTCCCCCACAAGAATGTACAGAAAGCCACATGGATATCACCAGACCTCCAGCAGAACACTCCCTACAGGTTAACACTAACAAACCCAGCAAAAGTGAAATTAAGAAAGCAATACAGAAGCAAAAGAATGTCGGAGCACCGTGCCTCAACTGTATACCACCTGAAGCCATCAAAGCCAGCCGACAGTACATCCCCTGAAATGCTTCACCAGATCTGGGAAGAAGAGGAAATACCAGAGGATTGGAAAGAAGGCTACCTCATAAAGCTTCCCAAGAAGGGCAACCTGAGTGAGTGCAACAACTACAGAGGAATTATGCTACTGTCTACCGGGGAAAATCCTCTGCAGAGTAATCTTGGAGAGATTGCAGATGGCACTTGACAAGCAGCTAAGAGAACAACAGGCAGGTTTCTGGAAAGACAGATCATGTACAGACCACATAGCCACTCTGCGTATAATAGTGGAACAATCATTAGAATGAAACTCCGTTCTCTGCCTCACATTTATCGACTTCCAAAAAGCATTCGACAGCCTAGACCGAAGCATCCTGTGGAAGCTCATGAGACACTGGCATACCAGAGAAATTCATCATCATCATTCAGCAATTGTACCTACAATCCTCATGCAAAGTGGTGCACAGTGGTCATCTTACAGAGCCCTTTACAATCAACACAGGAGTCAAGCAGGGCTGCCTGTTATCCCCCCTACAGAGGCTGTGTGGTCCAGTGGTTAAAGAAACGGGCTTATAACCAGGAGGTCCCCGGTTCAAATCCCACCTCACCCACTAACTCATTGTGTGACCCTGAGCAAGTCCTTGTGCTCCGTCTTTCGGGTGAGATGTAGTTGTAAGTGACTCTGCAGCTGATGCATAGTTCACACACCCTAGTCTCTGTAAGTCGCCTTGGATAAAGGCGTCTGCTAAATAAATAAACAAATAATAATACTTGCAATAGACTGGTTAATGCGACAAACCACAGAAGGCCAAAGACTAGGGGTACAAGGGTCACTCTGGTCACAACTGGACGACTTGGATTATGCAGATGATATTGCTCTAATATCTCACACACACACACACACACACACACACACACACCAACAAATGCAGCGGAAAGTCACGAGTTGGCAAGAACAGCAGCCAAAACAGGGCTCGCCATTAACAAAGACAAAACTAAGGTGATGTATATCAATAATTTAAAAGAATATCATTCTGGAGGGGGAGAGCTAAGCTCCTTTACCTACGTGGGAAGTGTCATAGGGAAGGATGGAGGAGCACACAAAGACATCCAAATGAGAATAGGAAAAGCAAGAACAGCATTTATCATGCTTAAGCCTTTCTGGAACTAAAACAAAGCTCTACATTTTTAATACCAATGTAAAATCAGTGCTGTTGTATGGAGCAAAAACATGGAGGACAACAAAGGCATAAAAAAACAAACTGCAAGCTTTCATAAATAAATGTCTCAGAACCATCTTAGGAATTTATTGGCCAAACACCATCAGGAAAAAAGAGCTCTGGGAAAGAACACAACAAGAAATCATAGAAACACAAATCAAGAGAAGAAAGTGATGCTGGATTGGACACACAGACTTGGAACCCATAAGGGAAAAGAAAACCCAGAAGACCAAGAAACAGAGGCAGAACTGAAGGAGATTGGATACTAGAAAGAACTGGAGAAACTAGCCCAAAACAGAGCCCGATGGAGGATCAAAGTGGATGATCTATGCTCCCTAAGGAGCAAGGGTTTAACCTAACATGTTGTTACAACTGTTTAAATATTTTACCTGTAATTTCTCTTTTCATTAACATCCTGACAACGTTTTACACTTTTAAAAGTTTAAAGTCTGTTTCAAATTTATTTTCAAAATGGCTGTTCTAGTGCAATGGGTTTAAGATCTGTTCTGCACATGAGGGGTTCCCAAACTGTGGTCCACGGCCCATAGTGAAAAGCAGGCGCCGGCGGCAGCTGTAACTGTAGAAAAATAAAGCGTAGCAAGGGAGTATTGGCGGACTGTCAATCAAAGAAGAAATTCACAAATCGGAGAACAGATTGCCTACCTGTAGGCGTGATGTAAAGCGAGAGCTCTGACAATAGGGTAGTGTGATTGCTCTGCTGGCAGATGTAAACAGTGTGTTCAGTATTAATAAAATTACAATATGTCGAATCCGCTACCAAAGAATACGTTTGAACAAAAAATAGAACAAAAAAGGCAGCTACAGGAGTTTGAATGCATTTGTACCGTGGGCTCAGTTCTGAGGTGCTAGAATAGGTTTTTTTTCTTTTGTAGAAACATTTTCATACTAACTTTTGTACTTTGATAACATTCATTTAAAAATTCAGTTGATGCCTATGATGAATACGTTTTGTCACCAAGTAGCTATTAACATTTAACATGTTGAGTACTTTGGTGTATGTTTCAAAATTAAGTAAATCAAGTTATTAATCAAACTGATAAATCTTGTTACATACTGGTAATTGATTTATTAAAATGTTTGGATTACTGCTATTTTATTGATTACTGGCTTGTTCACAGTTGTCTTAAAATAACGCTAGAATATGTTTTGTTGGAAAATAATAATAATAAAAAAACGTTTTTTTTGACGGATTCAAATTTTGCTGCAGATGGATTTGTTTTTGTACTTTTTTTTGGTTAAGTGGCGCACTTGCATGCCGATTTTTTGTTTTTCTTTGGGGGGGGGGGAGATGTTGCAAGCCAACTGAGTGTGATTTTGCAAGCTGTGTTTGGTTGTACAGGGTAGTGGCGAAAAAAGTAACTTATGCAAGGCTCTCTTTTCCTTCTGCATTGTGTGCATGACAGTTCAGCGTGAGAGGTAACGGCTGGACGTTTTAGTTACACAGTGTTCAGAAATTAGGATTTAAGAGTTATGTTTTTGTGCACGTTGTACTGGATTTACTCAAAGTGATTCCTGTGCAGGTATTTATGAATGGGAATAATAAGAGACATGCACTTCTTTCTTGTTTGATGACCAAGAAAAATTTTCAATTTTACAAAGGTACCTGCTTTAAGGTTTGATAAAAACGTCTGTTTAGTTTTTGCAATTTATTTTATTTACTAAAATTAAGTGTTTTAAAAAATATATGTTTTGACTCTGTGCATATTCTATGTGATTTCCATCTTTCACAATATGTATTCAAATGAATAAAGCACAGTTTAGATTAGGTTTATTTATAATGTTACAGATTTAAACATATAAAATGCTTTTAATTTGACATGAGGCTGTGTGGTCCAGTGGTTAAAGAAAAGGGCTTGTAACCAGGAGGTCCCCGGTTCAAATCCCACCTCAGCCACTGACTGACCCTGTGTGACCCTGAGCAAGTCACTTAACCTCCTTCTGCTCCGTCTTTCGGGTGAGACGTAGTTGTAAGTGACTCTGCAGCTGATGCATAGTTCACACACCCTAGACTCTGTAAGTCGCCTTGGATAAAGGCGTCTGCTAAATAAACAAATAATAATAATTTTCCCAAGGAGTGCTAATAGTGGGCCATAGTTGCTAATGCAGCTGAACAGGTGGGCCTCAGGTAAAAAAGTTTGGTAACCCCGGCTCTACATCACATAAAAAAAAAAAAAACATAACTCTGCTCTGGCTTTTCTGTTCCGTACCACGTCATGGATCGTTATTGCTGTGTTACCTGTTTGACAATGTGGGCAATAATCCTTACACTATCAGTGCACTAGAGTGACCATTTTGAAAATAGCTTTGAAACAGACTTATGTTTGGTGTATTTGTGTATTGACCTGATTGGGTTGTCTTTGCAGATGAATTCTGGTTTTCCGATGGGTCCTTTGCTGAGAAGTCCAAGTTTACTGACCCTGGCCTGATGCCCCTACCAGACACAGCCTCTGACTTGGACTGGTCTCATCTCGTAGATGCTGC
Source organism: Acipenser ruthenus (assembly GCF_902713425.1). Lineage (NCBI taxonomy): Eukaryota > Metazoa > Chordata > Actinopteri > Acipenseriformes > Acipenseridae > Acipenser > Acipenser ruthenus. Next base: position 44,732,939 of record NC_081194.1, read on the forward strand.
ACGAGCATTTGAAGGTATGAAAAGATACATGTTGTTCACTCGTTATGATCTGCCCCACGGCAAGCAATTTACTGCTTCCTCCAAATTCATTTACACCTATTGATTTGTCTAGAAATTAATTTTACATCAGATTGAAGCACAGTTGTCTTTTATCAATTGCAGAATATCTACAGTGCTGGCTGTATTGATGTGTTTTTTGAAAATATGAAAAATATGGTTTTAATGCATTTTACTGCTATTGTGGTTTGTCTTTATTTGTATTGTAATGCTTCTTGGTAGTTATTTTACGTGTAATTGATAAGATAGATTATTATTGCTAAAACATAATGGAAGTTAATGATCAATTATTTGTTTAAGCTCTACAAGCTAGTCATCAGTTGATTTAAACCATACAGTGGTTTCAGGGCTTGACAAAGTTTTTTGGTCCGCCCTGAAATATTGTTCTGCAGGTATTCTGAAATTAAAATATTTTATACTATTAACCTTACCACAGAGGAAATTTAATTTTTGGGAGGGGGGATGCATAGTTTCTTGGAAGCTTCTCAATTCAGGCACCCAACAGCTGAAAATCCAGTGAATATGTTTTTAAAGATTAAAGAAGCAAATGCTGGCCTGGTGTTTGTAATGAAGGCTTGTTGGTAATGATTTTATGGAAGCTGCCTTAAGTACAGTAGAACCTCAGTTACGAACACCTTGGGAATGGAGGTTGTTCGTAAGTCTGAACTGAATTTTCAATGGTTTTATTAAATATTTACACCTGCTACCTACACCCTCAATCTGGTGAATAATACAAGGATACAGTACAGTAATACAATACTCATATTGTTATGGTCCTAAAGTCTTTAAAACAGTACTATAAATGGTGACTTCTGCATGATTACATTGATGGGTGGGGTGAAAGACCTATTGTGTTCAACACAACATCATGCATAAGTACCAGGATATAATGCATACAAGCATATATTATGAAAAGATTTATTTGAAGATGAGCATTGTTTTTGTGTATTTCTTTCACATCTATTAACAAATCACTCACAGATTGCTTTGTTGTGGTAATTTTAGTAAGACATTTAACTGAAACCTAAAGTTTTTTTTTAAAATCCAGTGCTTACATTATTTCAGTTTATGTGGCTGGGTGTCTTGCCAGGGATTTGAACCAGTAGATGGGGGCCACATTGGTGGGGCAGTGTATAGAATCTAGAATTGTTCATGCTATACAGATAAGCAACCCTTCTAAAAACCTTCTCAGAATAAAATAACTTTGCAGCACATTTTTTTCCCATGTGGTGTTCAGGTACCACTTTCTTTTTCTTCCTCTAGAACTGTCATATGCACTCTTTTGGGAAGGTAAAATCTGTTGGGTGTTAATGAGACAGCTTGTTTTTTAAATGTGTGAAATCCTTGATATTAACTTAAATTGTGTGTGTGTGTGTGTGTGTTTGGAATGTTGGAGCTTTAAACTGATCACACTAAAATGCAGACATGACAGGGTAGAAGATGCATAATGACAGTGAGTAACACATAATTGAGTTTGAGAAGTAACATATTATTATGTCCCCTCTCTCCAAAGAAGTAAAATTGTCTTTACATTCTGGTGGCTTCACTACTATTGGTAGTATATACCAGTAATAAAAGAAACTTAATTTTGTTACTATCCACACTTACATTAATAGTACTTTGTTCTGTAAATCTTACTGTCGTCTTACATTTTATGATGTTTACAAATCGGGATGTGCACGTGTAATCGTTTAGAAAATGACTAATCGTATAATCTATCTTGTATTGCAGCAAATATAAATGGTCTGAACAGACCCATTAACCATGCTAATCCTGCCGCTGCAGCCGACCGTATTACTAAAAATATTAAATAATATTTTTTTTTTCTTTTTACGGCTCTAAATTGCTCAAGCAGATTACTAAATCTGACAGATTAAAAAAAAACAAAACAAAAAAAAACAACAGGTTTTCTTAAAAGTACTGGGTGATACCAATACTGTAGCTATGGGTAGTGGACGATATTTAACTATTCAATTTAATTAATACAAGGGACAACAAAATAGAGGTATTTTTACAATTGTCAGCGGTCAAGGTATCATTTATTTCTTACCAGTTCTTCGTGGACTCCACACAACATTGGAACCTTTCCGCTGTCGGGCTAGGAAAAAAACATGGACAAACTGCCCTCTTCTCCCAGAAGGTCTTTTATATCCGTGCATCATAACACCACTCCCACCCGATAGTATAAAGGGAAATGATGCAGAAAGGTCAGATGTCCTGATTTTTTTCCTTGTTTCGTAAAGCTAGGAAGCATGGACATAGTAATAGTTGTGTTTTGTTATTATTAACTTTCTTTTGTTTTCTTTGATTTTTAAATTGAAATTCCTGCTAAAAGTATACCCACTTGCATTCTGTGCTGGCCCGTCTAAGCATTTGGGGTGCAGAAGAGATAATAGGCATTTGTTTGCTGAGCTAGCCATCATATTATTTGTAGGAGAATTTTCTTGCCAGTGACCTTCTGCTTTGCACGCCGCTTTATTTATTAATGTCTACTGGATTTATGAGTATTCTAGACACTTCTGCTTCTGACATTTTTCAGGGATTTCCCTTTAACCCTGACATATGGCAATCTGTGGAGTCAATTTGGCAAGCTCCTTCAGAGATAGTGCCTACTTTACAAAGGGCCCGTAGGTTCTATAAAATACCCACAGGTTTAAAAATCCTACAGTTGATCCAGCACTTTTGTCTGCCACCCTAAAAGTCAAGCATTCATACAGGGCTTACAGTAAGACCCAAAATTATTTGAGAAAGACATTTTCTGCAGTCTCTGTGGGCATGCATATTACAAACTACGAGGCTCACATGGCACATTACCAACATGGCCTGTGGATGGACATGTCAAGACTATTGCCTGACCCCACGCCTGCAAATTTGGAGGTAGCCAAACAATTAGCTGCTGAGGGCACTGTCACGGCTAAAACTGAGTTGCAAGCAGCTTGTGATTCTTTGGATACATCAGTGCATGTAATGACTCATAGCGTCGTGGCGCGTAGGACTGATACTCTACGGTTGGCTTCTCTGTCTGCTGAGATACAGGGGCAGCTAGTAGAACTCCCATTTAAAGGACATCTGCTGTTTGCAGCAGACATGCATGAAGCAAGGCAAGCACTGAAAAATTCCATTCCCTGTGCCCAGCCCAGCCACAGGTCTGGATTCAGACATGCCAGGGGCTCTTCATTCTCAGCCTCCAGGGGCTTCAGATCTAGCCGATTATCAGGGTGGGCCGCTTTAGATCGGCTAACAGTCATCCTGACACTCCTCTCATTTTTGCTGCCCCTCTAGACCTCCCCTCGCACTAGTGGACCTAAAGGACGCATACTTCCATGTGCCAATCTGGGACCCACGCTGACAGGACCTTCGATTCACCATAATAGGGCAACATTTTCAATTCCGTGTGCTCCCAATTTCAACAGGTCCCAGGGTCTTCACAAAGCTGATGTCAGTAGCTGCTGCTTCTCTGAGGGGTCAGGGGATCCATGTGTACCCCTATATAGACGACTGGTTGCTAGCAGCTCGGTCACAATAGTGAGCTATCCGGGATCTTGCTACAATGCTGGAATCGTTTTCAACAGCTAGGTCTGATGGTGAACGAAGAAAAATCCATACTGGTTCCCACACAGAGGATCTCCTTTTTGGGGGTGACTCTAGATACTCCTTCAACTGCTGCCACTCTGTCTCCCGACCAGAAGGGCTACGATAAGGAGTCTCGCAGCGAGATTTCTAAAGTTCAGCTGTGCTCCAGTGAGTGCATTCCAGCAGCTGCTGGGTCATATTGTGTCAGCCATTCTCTTGGTACAGACCTCCCGCCTGCACGTGGGGTCTCCAGCACTGTCTACTTTGTGAAAATATTCACCAGAGCAAGATGCAAACTGGTGGATTTCGACCGATGCACTAGATCTAGGCCGTCCGTTTCAGGAGCCAGCAACCAGAGGATATCCTGTTCTCAGATGCCTCCCTGACGGGGTGGGATGCTCACATGAGGGGATTCAGGACGCTAGTGTCCTGGGATCTATACCAACGCTCACAACATATAAACTTCCTGGAGCTCTTAGCTGTATTTCTGGCACTTGAACATTTCCGTCCCACACTCAGGGGCAGGTCAGTACAAGTATATCTAGACAACACTCTGACAGTACACTACTAAACCACCAGGGGGGCACAATCCTGGTCCCTATGCTCTCTGGCATTGAAGCTTGGAAGATGGTGCAGCAATGAAGGCATCAAACTACCTACTAGGGAAGCAAAACATGTAGGCAGACTGCCTGAGCAGACTCGCAAGTCCATACAAGTGGCGTCTCTGCGAGGAGGTGGTTCAGCAACTCTTTCAGAAACATCTATTCGCATCCCCCGAAAATACCGACCTTCTGCTATTCTGCAGCCGCTTCCCTCATCAGGATGCCCTAGCATAAGACGCATTCTCCATTCCCTGGGGGGCGGGTCTTCTGTACGCTTTCCCACCTTTTCCCCTCATTCCAAAGGTGTTACAGAAAGCAGACAGAGACTAGGGGCAGGTTATACTGGTAGCACCTTTCTGGACCAAGAGCTTTTGGTTCCCCGCTGTCCTAAACATGGCACAACAGGGACCAGTTCATCTACCCATCAGGAGAGACCTACTGTCTCTGGATCAGGGGGGAGTACTCCATGGAAACCCCTGGTACTTCCGGTTAGCAGCATGGCTGCTGAAAAGCACAAATTCTCAGAGTTAGGCATGGCTGAAACAGTGACTGAGGTTCTGCTGGCAGCAAAGAAGAAATCTACCCACGAATGTTATTCTACAAAATGGTCAGAATTTGTGACGGTGCAGATTTAAGGCCGTTGATCTGTTTCAGCAGCAGAAGTACTGGTCAATCGCATCAAACCATTACAGCTTGTTCCCCAAATGCACTCCACAACGGAGCGAATAACAAGCCTAGTTGAAATAATTGCTAATCACGATTTCCTGAAACTGTCTTCATATAGAAAAATACACCAGCTGCATCAAATATCAGAAATATTTATGCTAAAGATCACCATGTCCAGTACAAGGGGACATTTTGCTTGTCTTGTTGTTTTTACATGTATTTGTTTTTATTTTGTTTGGTAATTCACTGATGGTCAAAATAGAATGTCTTAGACAGAAGGTGGATGTAAATGAAATATTCTATAATTTAGCATTTACTGTTTCTTTAAGTAAGCATTTAAATATTTAAATAACTAGAGAAAAGGATCAATTTTGAATGTGACAACGCAATTTTTTCTGCTTCAATAAAATTGTTTAATTGTGAAATATCTTTTGAAATACCAAATTTTAGGCCAGTGGCAGATTGATGTAAAGTATAATAGTGTAATTGTTTAGTAAATTACGTGTATTCGATTATTAATTAGTGCTGGGACAAATAGCCGAATATACAAAAATCAAATGTTCGTATTTGCTAGAAATGACAAAAATACTTTGCACGTATTTACTGCCTCACCAGAAGTTGCATGACAGTTTAAAAAATGGCAAATGAAAAAGGGCTTTGTGTGATATGTGAGATTTAATATATTAAAAAAAAAAAACCTTCATTTTACAACGCCATTTCCACGTTTTTGTTTTATTTGAAGTGTTTAAATTTAAATTTTTGTTTACTTGTCCAGCTACAAAAAGTAAACCTCATGTTATGACTTTATGAAAACGTGTCTATGGCTACTGTTTACTGTGAAGAAACAGCAATGGCAAGGAATGAAAAAAAAAGTAGAAAATAAATCAAATGCGGTGTCAACTTTATATGTACTATTTATTTTGGGAATAAACAAAACTACATTTACTTGAACTTCTATTTGGCATCCTTTGTATTGTAGTTAATTGACTGGGATAAAGTAAGGCCTACACAGCATATTCTTTACTCCTGGGATATTTTTCTATTTTAAAGTGTTACACATTGTAATGTCTTGCTGTAAAATAAAGGCGCACACAGGGGCCACGCCTCCCTGACCCTGCTGCTATGCCATCTCTACCTGCATTCTGAGCAATATAATGGCTTTTTATTACTTTTTGAAAATGAATGAATATCCAAACAAACATTTAAATTGAGTGAATTTCCGAACATGAAAATCCTGTGCTTGTCCCAGCACTACTGTAAAAAAGATTGTATAAGTCGATTTTCTAGGCATGTTTTGGGGTCCCTAAAAAAGGGGGGAGCGACTAATACACCAGTGCGACATATGCACCAGTGTGTCTATTAAACTTCTGTACCAGTGCCACAAACAATAATATACCAATGGGATTACTACAGCCACGGTTATGGCTCACACAAACTTAACTGTTGACAACCCGATTTTAGTTTCTCAGGATCTACATCTGCGGCATTCAGGTCATGTTGCTAGATAGAAACACAAAACCACTGTTCTTAAAAGTTTTAATTAGTAATCTCAGTACCATTAGTCATTTTGAATGTTAAATGCACCCAGATGAGTGTACATGGCGAAAAAATATAGTGGTTAAAGTTATCAATCTTCGGAATATGAACACATCGCAGCCATTGATTTGTCAACATTAAGACTGAACCCACCCCTGGGATCTGTAGCAAACAGCTATTAGTCACGAAGCTGAGTAAACATATGAAGTCTTGTGTTCGTTGTAACGGCACTACAATGAAATTATAATGCAAGTGTCTTTCAGACAGGATAAAGTAGGACAGTCAAACAAAAAACGAAAAAGCTACACAACAGGTTTAAAATTGTGCGTTGTTGGCTTTGCTGAAAAGCATGGCAATCTCAATGCTTATAGATAGTTTGGAATTAATGAAAAAACAGTGTGACTAGAGAGAAAATAAAGACAAGAAATATGGCAAAATAAAAATGAGCTGATAGAGGAGGAAAGTGTTTATGGCCCGATGTAGAAAACTTTTTGTTTGAATGGAGTACTTTTAATAACTTTAATACATACTGTAACTTGTTCTTCATGTTATGATTAAGAAAACAAAATGAATGTATTTGTACAGCTGGAAGTTTAATGCAGTTGTACTGCACTGTATGCAACATTAAGATGTTTTTTTTTAACTGGTTATTAGGTGGTGTACTGTTTAGTTTATTGTTTTGTTTTTTTGCTTTTTTAATTGATACAAGCAGCACTGTTTAGGCTAATACAGGCTAGTAGTAGTATTATATCTATATTTTGATTTATTTTGACATTTGTACTTAAATTGACTTGAACCAATTATTTTGAAATTTTCTATTGGCAGTCTAAAAATGAAAAACAACACTGTAAAATGATTAATGGAATAAAACATTGCAAACAAGGGTTATTTCGAAACTTAACCTGCGTATTCTTCTTTATTTAGGTGTTCGGTGTTGAACATGTAGGAAATAAAAAAAAGTATTTTAAAGACAAAAAGGTGTTTTCCTAAAATTTAAGTCTCAAAAACGGGGGGCGGCTTTTACGCCAGTGCGACCTATGCAAGGTTTTTTACGGTAATTAAAATATATACGAAAATGCCCTTCCCTAGTTTACAATAAATCAAAGCGTTTCTTATAAATTACTCCATTTTTTGTTTATTTATTTATTTTTTAAGTCTGTTAAGGTGCTTTTGACCTGTAATTTATCCATCATACAAAAATATGTTTGCTGGATAAAAAATAATTATAATGGAAACCAAACATGTGCTCCCTGGTTCGAGCAGGTTTTTGAAATAGGCATGTTGCTCCCAATAAGCTGATTTGGTATTAAATTGATGTGCAATTTCTGTCACTAATATCAGCTATACAAATTGCCTGTCACTGCTGCTGTTCAAGATGACCAGAGAAGCATTTTGGGTCACCCTATAAAAACAGTTTGACAGTTCTCACTTGAGTGTAATTGACGTTTCCATTCATTCTCACTTATCTGATGCTTGTGCCTGAAGATCTCCAATAGGTGCATTTGAGTTGAGATGTACTTTGGCAGAAATGACAAATTTGCTCACAAGTACATCTAATGTAAGGTATCAACCATCACTGAGCAACAGTGGAAACTAATTCTATTGATTTACCTTGAGCAACATTTTTGGAACAGTTTCCCAGCTCTGCCTGTGGATCTATGCAAATTCAAACAATGATTTGCCAAGCTGGCACAATTGTCACAGTTGCTTATCCGGTGCTAATCTTGCTAGATAGCAGCCACACATTTTCTAATGAAGTGGGCATCTGTTGAACTGCTTAAGCTTGATGCTTGTAAATGTATACGTTACACGTGCATTAGTATAGTAAAACATAAAGGAGCCCTTATCCCCAGTGATCTGCAAAACACAAGTGTCAACAAAGCCTCACAGCTCTCACTCAACTTGTGCTTTCATACAGTAAATCCCTATCGAACTTTTGATTCAGAAACTGAAAAGCTTGTCTGGCTTGCATGCTTTTGAATATGTTATATCAGATTAGTAATTTGTAAGTTACAAAATGGTATTAGTACACTATACAGTATTTGTGTTGTGTTTGAAGCTGGATAAGACAGAAGTACAAGATGCTCATCTATACATTCTCTGAGGATGGTTTAAGCAGTTTATCATTGTGGATGTAAAACAAGGGAAGAAAGCAGGCTACTACAGGTCTTTGTTTATTATATTCCCCTTTGTTCAATTATATGTAGCACAGTGCAAATTTGATATTTTAATTCCTATTACATGTAGGCATTATCAGTCGAAGGCCTTTCTAATAAACACATTGTATATTGTATTGACTCTGTTTATTGCAGCAGGCTTCCTGTGTCTTCAGATTTCCTGCAAACAGGTGGATATATGAATCGCAACTGAAAAGTCGCAGCAAACAAAAGCAATTGGAATGTTAGCAAGGCTATCTCTCGCTGTCTGCTTTTCATCAGTACTGTCATTACAGCTGCATTGTTTCAACAGAAGTGTACTGTATACAAAGCGAGGTTCCTTGCAAGTTTGGGGCTGCATTTCTGCAAATGGAGTTGGGGATTTGGTCAGAATTAATGGTCTCCTCAATGCTGAGAAGCACAGGCAGATACTTATCCATCATGCAATACCATCAGGGAGGCATCTGATTGGCCCCAAATTTATTCTGCAGCATGACAACGACCCCAAACATACAGTGAAAGTCATTAAGAACTATCTTCAGCGTAAAGTAGAACAAGTCCTGGAAGTGATGGTATGGCCCCCACAGAGCCCTGATCTCAACCTCATCGAGTCTGTCTGGGATTATATGAAGAGAGAGAAGCAACTGAGGCTGCCTAAATCCACAGAAGAACTGTGGTTAGTTCTCCAAGATGTTTGGGCCAACCTACCTGCCGAGTTCCTTCAAAAACTGTGTGCAACTGTACCTAGAAGAATTGATGCTGTTTTGAAGGCAAAGGGTGGTCACACCAAATATTGATTTGATGTAGATTTTTCTTCTGTTCACTCACTTTGCATTTAGTTAATTGATAAATATAAACTATTAACATGTCTATTTTTGAAAGCATTCTTACTTTATAGCATTTTTTCACACCTGCCTAAAACTTTTGCACAGTACTGTATTTTTCAGGGTATATGTGTGTGTCGTGTACGTTTTGCCAGATTTGTGGGTTTGCCATATACCTGAGCAATGTGCTGATCAAATTACCATTAACTCATCAGAAAGAATCAATTTGTCCTCTGCTGACATGTGCACAAGCACTTGCTCTCGGTTTGCCTCTGGATCGGTTTGACTAAGGGCTGGCACTAGTAGGTTGTCATGCTTGTTGGTTGTCCTTGTAGCTATCATGCCAAACCCTTCAGCTCTGGCAAGGACAGCAAATTAAATGCATTTTGAATGTCCCAAGTCTGCCTATGGCACTAACAGGATTACACTGCTAACCATAGAAATGTGTATGCTTTCCCTTGGAAAACTGCCTTTGACATAAAAGCTTTATTTTCTCTTTTTCTTTGGGGCGCTGCAGACCAGAGAGTTGCATCCTTTTGCACCATGAATGACATGCAGCAGGCACAGGCTTTGCAGATCTCTGAGGCATTGTCCAGACAAATTGCAGAAGCAGAGGGGAAGAACATTGATGAAACTGGGTATGTACCGAGTTCTTTTTTTATTTTTTTTTATTTTTTTTAAATTTTTTTAAGTGAATCAAAATCTTTATCTAATGTCGACTAACACCTTTATCAGTCATATGAATATTCCAGGACATAAGTAACTTCTTCACTTTAAATAATATTTTCACAGTGCATTTTAGGGACTTGTCAATTCAGTCTATTTCAGTTTATATTCATTATAGAATTGGTATACATTACCAATTTTTATGATATTATGTAGAGGTGGTCAGTTTTGTTGGGGCACCACATATCTCTTTGGCTTGGGGTCAAAAAATTGAAAATGCAAAAAAAATTTTTAAGGCTGTGACGGACTCGGCTGAAACGGACTCTGTCTGGTTCGATTAGTTTCAAACAATGTGTCAATGTGCTTGCTGTTCACACTTACCTGCGAGCAAAGGGACCGAGTCTGTTTGTGTTCACAATGCAGTTTGCAAGTGCAGTCGGCTCATTTCTATGGTGTGTGAACTGGATGTTTACAATATCCTGTAAGGCACATTGAAAGATGGCAGCTATTGATGTACTGCTCTGGTTTTTAATATAGCATGTTTTAGATTCTCACAGATTGCCATGGAAGAAAGCACTGGGGAGCACTTCGCTTATTTAATTAATACATGTATTGAATGCCTACAGTAGGAGAATAATGCAGTTTACGCAATTCTGCACGGTTCTCCTGTCGGCATTTAAGAACATTTTGTCCAGTCCGGCTTGGATTTTGGTGCCTGACCAAATTTCTGTCAGAGCTTCAGTTTCTCCCACTGTCCAGATTTCTACCGTGAAAAACTGGGGCTTTTTTTTTTTTCTTCATAGCAACTCCGAAGCCGTTAAAATAACAGTATAAAATAACACAATAATAGTTTGAAAATTAAACATCGGGTGAATTTATTGCAGATCATAACAACTCATTATTTTCTTTATACTGTCATCTAGTCAACACATGTTAAATATACAAAGAGCCAGATTTCAAAAATAGATCCGCTATTACCATTTAAACATATGGAATACACTCCTAATCAGAATGATTAGACAGATAATCCACAATTGTTTATTTATTTTTGAATGGCACTAACACAACCTAATGCATTACTCTGCTATTAACTTGTAAAGCACACTGATGCAGTTTTGTACTTTTAAAAAAACGGGACGATTAACAATTTTACTGTTTCCGACCACGACAACAAATTAAGGCTGAAACTGTGACAATCCCAGTTTTCCCGGGATGTCTGGTAACCCTGATGTAGTTCCCAAAGACATTTTTAGTTTTTTGCTCTACTTGTTTCCTCAGAATATGAACTAAACTACGCACAAAATGTTTACTTCCAAGTAGGGTGGCCAGACGTCCCGATAAAATCAGGATCATCCCGATATTAGGGGCTTTGTCCCGCGTCCCGATCGAGATACTGTTGGGACGCCATTGGTCACGATTTTTAGCGGAAACGTGGAAAACCCAGGCATAAAATGTGAAATTTTTATTTCTCGTTAGGACATTTTGTATGTGTGGCTGCTGTACTGTCTTGCGGTGCAACAAATACTCTACTGGTTTAGGGCGTATTGTTTGATTGAGTTGTTTGCATTGCGTCTATGCGGCTATCCAATCAAGTTAACCTGCAGTCATATGATGCAGTATGCGTCATGTGTTTCTCTTGGTGCGTGCGCCTGTGCGTCCTGTTTTACTGGCAAAGCGTCATGATGGCTGGTGTTGTTGACGAGCCTTGACACTAAAATGACACTAAAAAGCAAAAAATGGATTCAATCATATGCCCATGGTCAAGTCATCCAATTAGGATTAGGGTTATAATTGGGATTTCACAGACATTTCACTGACCTGTTTAAACATTAAATACACCTAATATTTCAGAGCACTATAAAAGCCTAAAAATAATGGTACTTGCTTCCTTACTGAAACAGAGTGCTGTCATTTGTTAAAAGGCAAGCATGCAACATCTTCCAGCAGCATCTCTGTGTGGTGTGGATTTGCCCATACATTGAGACTGCACGTTCTGCATCCACTGAATTGGTTGGAAGCGTAAGGCAAAGCTTTGCCAAGTTATACGGATTATTATTATTTGTTTATTTAGCAGACGCCTTTATCCAAGGCGACTTACAGAGACTAGGGTGTGTGAACTATGCATCAGCTGCAAAGTCACTTACAACTTACGTCTCACCCGAAAGACGGTGCACAAGGATGTTAAGTGACTTGCTCAGGGTCACACAATGAGTCAGTGGCTGAGGTGGGATTTGAACCGGGGACCTCCTGGTTACAAGCCCTTTTCTTTAACCACTGGACCACACAGCCTCCATACAGATGTGGAAAACTTGATTACCCAAAGGTATTTGGCATTCTTTAATAAAGTCCATATATGTAGCATGTTCGTTGTCATGTTATTTGTCCCATCCAGGAATTAATTTTATCAGTACCAAGTCAAAACAAAGAAAACATGCCTATTCAGGTCTAAAATTCGAACTGTGTTTAAAAAGTAAACAGCAGGTTGTTTGAACCGAGGTAGCTGTGCTTGATTGTACCTGTAGTGCTGATTTAACTTGGGTACAACCAACACAGGAATACTTTTTTTGCCTGCACTGACTTTCCTGTTTGTTTTCTGAAAGCTGTTTGTTTTACGTTCTGTTCAGCAGCCTCTGTAGTAGCCTTTTGTTTAATGTGTGATGTGTGAGTATTTTCTTTAATTACAAGATGTGCAAAACAATTACCTCCATCTGCAGTACAGTTTCTTTGGGAAATGTCTTGACACAATCCTCAGCCGAAATATACTTTGCTTGTTTTGCTTTGTTGTCCATTTTTGGTATTTTACGTCTAATGCTGAAAACTATATTTTAACAACCTAAATCAAAACAACGCAGCACTGACTTTGTCCCACCTGCTACGTACAGTACAGCAGGTCACAGAAAAGCCAATACAGACGCACTGATAGGCTGATTAAAACATCGTTGTCATCTGAACAGTAAACAAGAAAGTTAACCGCTCTGTTTTTGTTTTTGCCTAAGTGCAATGACACAGGAAGGCGAAGGAATAAAAAAAAGGCTATCTACAAAAGAAAGATACATAGTTTGCGTCGCTTGCGTGTGCAGTAGTTCACAAGGTTTTTTTCCCTCCCCTCACCAACTGAAAGTGTCCTGATTTTTCCCTCTTGCTATCTGGTCACCCTACTTCGAGTCAGGTTGCCCTGTATAGTTCGTTTCCTATGTGGAAAAGGACAGAGTCAAGCAGTTTTTTCACATTGACGTTTAGCAAGCGAGCCACACTCAAACAGACCAAGACCACTTCTTTAGGTGGACTCGGTTCGGTACGGTTCATTTCCCAAGCGGACTTTGTTGTTCACAGTGTACACCAAACGTACCGAACCGTACTGAGTGCGGACTATGGGGCTAATTACGTTAGTGTGTTAAATAATTAATTTAAACAATTAATTAATTTGAATAATTACAATAGTTCAAATTATTGTGCGTTAATCAACTTGAATGAATACTATATGACCATTACCATATTAGATCACTGACCCTAAATAAAGACAATCTATTAGTTATCTGTAAAATAATCTGAATATTCATTCATGTTAATTAGACCTCATCATAATCATTTTATTTAATGACGTGTATAAGATCGAGGAATTACAATGAACACACAAAACACCCTCAACCACAACAAGGTAGGTTAAAATGGCATAGCAGTTTATTAGATAATAATACTAATGGTACAGAAAGGAAAAACTCATCATGAGGTAACAGTTCACATACACACCAATGCAGCACAAGTAAATACTTGTACCTTTAATGTATATGCTTCTATATATGTCGCTTCTCAATAATGCATTTAACTACGGTACAAGTGGAATCCTATTGCTCTCCTAACATCCAGTATAGGTTCAACATCTCATTCTAACACAGCACATTAACTCCTCTGTCACCAATTTGTGCCATGCTGAGTTTAAATTGCCTTGGGATATTTCCTCTGTATCAGTTGTATCCCCCTGATAAGCAGCACACATTTAAACCTATAAGATATATTTACCAAAATCTGCAGGGCCTTAACAGAAATACCCACCAAACACATTTTTACTGTTAAGGACATCCTTTAGCACCAGTTATTTGTAATATCAGAATAAGGGGATAATGTATGAGGATGTCTGTCTTTCTAGTACATATATCAAATTTACATTTTTACATTCTGTGTATGTATAGGTCATCATGGTCTACAACTATGGCTGGGCATGTATGTTACTGATATACTTACTGACATTGTAGGATTGATCAAGGACTTTATGCCAAAGTGCAAAATGCACATGTTTTGTAAGTAATTGGTAACAAACATCTTAGCTCAGTGTTGCTTGTTACCTTTGATATATTTTTTTTTTCATTCATGAGAGAGTGCAAATCTGTGGAAAATGCATGTAGATTTTGAAAGCTGGCACTGAATAGTTATGCTTATCCTGATTTTGAACAACAGTATTAACCTTTTAAATCCATCTGCTTTATCTTTTATATACAGTAATACAAGTTTAGGATTGCAGAGAGGATTGTAAGGCTAGTTACAGGACCAAATGTCTGCTACAACTTACAGTATGTCTTATTATCCTGTGTCAAACAAGGACACTATATTAAGAACTGAATTAAAGGGGAAGTTTTGTAAATCCCCCTGTGTGTTGGCCAATTAACAAAATATAATTGGATCTGTGATGTATTTCTTAGACTGTTAGACAAGCTACTTGAATAAGATTATTCTTACATTTTAGTAAATTATTATTACTATTATTATTATGTTTATGTAGAATATGTATTTTTATACCATATTTGTAATGCAATTCCCTTTATTCTCTTTTTTGGTGTTATTTAGGGAGAATTCTCCAGCTACTCTTACTGGGAAGGTAAACCAACTAGAAGTGATTCTCCGACAGCTGCAATATGACTTGCGAAAGGTAATGCATCTTTTGTAGTTGATGTCTAAGGCTTAAATCTTTTTACTGGTAGCCATCCTTTAGGTGCAAATATGCATGTCTTGCTCACAATAATTTAGCCTGTAGGCTTAGCCTATTACTGTAAAGTGGTAGCAGAAAAGTCCCCATGATATGAAGCCCAATATTGTGGCTCAAATCACTGACCTATTTTACCCTCCCATTATGGTGAGAATATGGTTTATATGTCGACTGACAAGAAACATATTGTTTGAGTACATAATAAATCCAAGGAAACACCAATCAAGGCAGAATTGTGATTTTATGTCAGGGTTTAAAATTATATTTGCAAAATGTTAAGTGCATGTGTAAATAGGTAAAATAAAAAAGCTGGATCTAAGTTATCTACATTAGCACTGCCATGATAATTGAAATGATCTGATCAATCATATATATATATATATATATATATATATATATATATATATATATATATATATATATATATATATATATATATATATATACATATATAATCCATTAGATATTAAAATTGTAAATATTTCCTCTCGTATGAACTGAAAAGCGTTCTTGATAAGCACACTGATCCAATGCTTGCCGTCCCATCCCTCTGATTCATTTAGAGATTGTTAATAAAGCATTCTCACGGCAGGTTAAATAAGCACACAAGGCTCAAAACAGGCAGAGACATCATAGGTGTTAAGGGTTGAAGATCTTAAACTACTGATTTATCAGTGTTGGGTGCAATTTTGTCAGTGTTGGGTGGAAATGTAGCTCAAGTGATTGATTTGGTGGCGTTGGCCTTTTTCATCATTAAGCCTTCCAGGTGTTTGCACTTTAAGTTGCTTAATTTTATTATCCCACCAGGAAAAGCAAGACAAGGCTATCCTAAAGGTTGAAGTGCAGCACTTGAGGCAAGACAACATGCGACTTCAGGAGGAGTCTCAGACTGCTGCCGCTCAGCTGAGGAAATTCACAGAGTGGTTTTTCCACACCATCGACAAGAAACCTTAAATTACACTAAAAGCCCTAACTGGTTCATTCAGTAGAGGAATGTAAACATAGGGTTTAAATACAATTAGTTAATAGTTGTAGTAGCTATAGTCTGTGTCTGACCATGTTCAGCTGACAATACCAGCAGTGATGGGGTAGTTGAAGAGAACTAATTCATATTATTTATCAAGTGGAGCTATATGGGAATGTGCTTTAGTTTGTGCTCACTACAAAAAAATGAATGTATCTCATGGTGTAATTTCAGACAAATCTAAAAACAAGAAAGGCTTCTATTCTTAATTTGTTATAAACCATAAGGTAACGTAATCCACCATTTAAATGTTTAATCAGTCAAGATATTAACCAACCCTATTGGCTGTTCAGTATTGTAAAATATAAGAGCCAGGCAGTAACTTTGATGTTAAAGGTGCTCTATTTTTTGTAAGTAGTTTTTATTTCCACTGTCAGTGTCATAGCAATAAGAAGGTATAGTCAATAGTCACAAAACTGTGTTTAAAAGTTGGCACTAATGTGATAAAATATTTGTTTAAATGCCGTTGTATTAGAAAGTATTTATTTGCAGGAACAAATGGTGCCTGATATGAACAGTGTTTGGATTGGTTTTCTTTTTTTAAACACATGCCTTGTTAACTGCTCACTAATTTACTCACCACCAATTAATTTTCTTTTTGCATAGTTTACTTGCAGCTATAACAGTTCTAATACCTTGTACTAGAACTAGGGTGTGAGCCAACAAACCACTTTTACAATGCCAAATGTGTTCATCTTTGTACAGAAACTCTGAGGAAGTGTCTTGTATTTAACACCATTATTTAAGCTTATTTAACCTTAAAATGTTTATTTTGTTAAGATTTTTTTTGTTTATCTGCACTATGAAGAGGACAGCTTCCTGTAAGCTGGCATTTCTGTAGCTTGTCAGGGCTATACTGATCATTTCTAGAAACTCCAACATTTGGATGCTGCTAGTACACAGTTCATTGGTTTGAATGCTTTTACGTCTTTATTTGTAAACCGTTTCATAGAAGATGGGACATACATTTGCTTTTTTAAATAAATGTAGGACATAAAAACACATACTGTTTTATGTGGTCATTTGGCTTTAGATTAACATGTGTACAACATACAGTATTAACATCACTGCTCAAATTATATATAAATAATGCATGAGAACTCAACCACTGTTAAGGGTTTGTCAAAATCCCAGTACATCTTACTGGTTTATAGATGTCATCCCATGCATAAAACATACGGCACAGTTCTGAAGTAAAAAATACAATAAAATAAATAAAAAAAACAAAAAAACAATAGTGCTTCATGTTTGATAGTACCAGTTGTTCATGAGTGCAAGCTTTGTTTTTGTGATTTATAATAATGTTATAGTTTTGTTGGGTGTCTGTTATAACAGAAATCATTTTGCACAGTTTGAGCTATGTTTTGCTTCACAGTCCACACTCCAAAATTACACAAGATGACATCTGTTCTAACAGACACTCCACACACAACGTATTCATGTATACAGACGTGCTCAAATTTGTTGGTACCCTTACAGCTCATTGAAATACTGCTTCATTCCTCCTGAAAAGTGATGAAATTAAAAGCTATTTTATCATGTATACTTGCATGCCTTTGGTATGTCATAGAATAAAGCAAAGAAGCTGTGAAAAGAGATGAATTATTGCTTATTCTACAAAGATATTCTAAAATGGCCTGGACACATTTGTTGGTACCCCTTAGAAAAGATAATAAATAATTGCATTATAGTTAAACTAATTAGTTTCTTTAATTAGTATCACACATGTCTCCAATCTTGTAATCAGTCATTCAGCCTATTTAAATGGAGAAAAGTAGTCACTGTGCTGTTTGGTATCATTGTGTGCACCACACTGAACATGGACCAGAGAAAGCAAAGGAGAGAGTTGTCTGAGGAGATCAGAAAGAAACTAATAGACAAGCATGGTAAAGGTAAAGGCTACAAGACCATCTCCAAGCAGCTTGATGTTCCTGTGACAACAGTTGCAAATATTATTAAGAAGTTTAAGGTCCATGGAACTGTAGCCAACCTCCCTGGGCGCGGCCGCAAGAGGAAAATCGACCCCAGAGTGAACAGAAAGATAGTGCGAATGGTAGAAAAAGAACCAAGGATAACTGCCAAAGAGATACAAGTTGAACTCCAAGGTGAAGGTACGTCAGTTTCTGATCGCACCATCCGTCGCTTTTTGAGCGAAAGTGGGCTCCATGGAAGAAGACCCAGGAGGACTCCAGTTTTGAAAGAAAAACATAAAAAAGCCAGACTGGAATTTGCTAAAATGCATATTGACAAGCCCCAATCCTTCTGGGAGAATGTCCTGAGTCAAAACTGGAGCTTTTTGGCAAGTCACATCAGCTCTATGTTCACCGATGAAAAAATGAAGCTTTCAAAGAAAAGAACACCATACCTACAGTGAAACATGGAGGAGGCTCGGTTATGTTTTGGGTCTGCTTTGCTGCGCCTGGCACAGGGTGCCTTGAATCTGTGCAGGGCACAATGAAATCTCAAGACTATCAAGGCATTCTGGAGCGAAACGTACTGCCCAGTGTCAGAAAGCTCCATCTCAGTCGCAGGTCATGGGTCCGCCAACAGGATAATGACCCAAAACACACAGCTAAAAGCACCCAAGAATGGATAAGAACAAAACATTGGACTATTCTGAAGTGGCCTTCTATGAGTCCTGATCTGAATCCTATCGAACATCTATGGAAAGAGCTGAAACTTGCAGTCTGGAGAAGGCACCCATCAAACCTGAGACAGCTGGAGCAGTTTGCACAGGAAGAGTGGGCCAAACTACCTGTTAACAGGCGCAGAAGTCTCATTGAGAGCTACAGAAAACGTTTGATTGCAGTGATTGCCTCTAAAGGTTGTGCAACAAAATATTAGGTTAGCGGTCCCATCATTTTTGTCCATGCCATTTTCATTTGTTTTCTTATTTACAATATTATGTTGAATAAAAAATCAAAAGCAAAGTCTGATTTCTATTAAATATGGAATAAACAATGGTGGATGCCAATTACTTTTGTCAGTTTCAAGTTATTTCAGAGAAAATTGTGCATTCTTTGTTTTTTGTGGAGGGGTACCAACAAATTTGAGCACGTCTGTATGTTCTCATTCTACTTACAGTAAAATTGCTTTTGCACAAAACATGTGAAACTGCCCCAATTTTATTACTCTATTTGATGTATTATTACCATTTTCATTGTATGATGACAGGTTAAAAGAATTAAATCTCTTCAGCCTATAAAAAAATATAGGAAAGAGAGGGCTTGATTGAAGTCTTTAAAATCATAAATGGTATAGATAAAGTTAACTCAAGACACTACTTCAAATTTAGCTGAGTAAAAGTAAGTTTAGAACAGAAGATAGGATGCACCTTTTTTTTAGTTAAAAATGCATGGAATAGCCTACCAGCAGTGCTTAATTTGTGCAGGGGCACAACCCTGGTACCTCTTCTGTTATGGAAGTAAAACAAATCTCATACTATGTTTTGCTATCAAATGCATGCAGTCTAAGAATTTAGCATTTTCAGTCACTATATAATGCACCTAGGTTTCCTTAAAATTCCGCCCTAAGAGATAGTTGCTGCCAGGGACTCTCCTGTTAGTTTATGGTACTAGGCAGCTGTTTGACGTGGGAGTGAAGGCGGAGCGTTGCTCAATAGTTGCTTGTGTTAAGAGCTGAAATAACAGGAGATATGTTTCGGACAAAGACAACAGAGCAAGTCTGGGCTAAGGTGGATGGGTCTGTAGCTGGATAATATATCCAGAGGCTAAAAAATGATTGTATTTTATTTTTTTTGTCCTGCGGTTGATTTTAATTATTTTTTCTGCACATACTACTACTTTGCATATGATGTGGAATATGTGATTGCAAACTTATAACACTAGTAGTACAGTACAGTAATAACACCAGTAGTGCTTTCAAATAGACTTGTCATGAGTTTCAATGTGCGCTTCTTAAGAACGGTAATGTTGTCACTGTTTGTGCCCCGGCACACCTCTCTGCACACATTAAGCACTGCTTACCAGATGAAGTAATGGGACCTAAAACACTTGGAACATTAAAAAAATAGTGTACTAACAAGGGACAAGCCTTGATGGGCCAAATAGACTTTTCTCGTTCTCAAACTATTCTGGGAGACATTGGACAGTCTTCAACAGACATTTTGTGTGTGTGTGGGTGGGTGGGTGGGTGCGGGTGTACTTATCAAAATTGGTCCACCAGTCCTCAGTGCTTCTATTAATAGCTTTTTAAAAAAATTACTTCTTTGTTGTGGAAATCTATGCTGATCATTTATTAAATAAATATGACATATTGTAGACAGTAATGAGAGAGGAAGGTATGTTAAGAAGATGCCAGTGTGAAATGAAACCATAACAAGTGTATTTGTTGTTCCAAAAATAATTAAGAACACCTTGGCAAGTGCTGCCACGGTGTTCACACAAATGCCAATACAAATTTGGTGATGTGCTGCAGCATAGCAGATGGTGACTTTCAAAATCTTGCATGGCTTCTTACATTTGAAGACAGTTTTGTATTCTCTTTATTTGATTTGCAAGGCTCCAGAGACACTGAAGCTGTGAAAGGAAATAGGGTGTTGTTTCCAATTACTTGTTCAGATAAGAACAGGCAGTAATCGAAAATAATTTCTAACAGTTTATCTCATTTAAATTCAGTGCTGAAATGACTGTAAACACTAATGCTACTACAAATTAAAATTCTATTCAGGTGGGACATAAACTAATCACAGCTGAATATCTAGATTCTCCTACTTGCTGTACCCATAATTTTCTGTGGTCGTCCACTTTCAAGCGTTTCAGTTGAATTTGTGTTCTTTTGTACTTTGATTATTGCTCTGGTTGTGTATTTTGGTATTCTATATGTCTTTGATACTGTTCTATAGCCATTTCCTTTGTTGTAGTTTGCAACAAGTGCTTTTCTCAACTATGAATCCAACTTTGTCTTGACCATCATCTACTGTGTTGCCAAATGTCTTCAACAGATGTTGGATTTTCATTTACTTAATGCTAATACTGAACTCCACTTTTGCCAAGATAAAATTAGATTGTAGTGGTGGGGTCCAACCAAAACATAGCTTCACTGTAATATATGAGCCTTTAGTGCTTTTCCTCCGCCAGGTAACATGAATTTCCAGTGTTGATGGCTGAAGTGTAATGCAGTGTAATCCAGAGATCAACCAAAATGCGGCCCCTAGCACCTCAGTATGGCAACTGTCTGGAATAGGCTGGGTAGGGCACTTCACAGGGGTCATCAGGTGGGCACCTCATGTCTTCGGTGTTTCGTCGACTAGCCCATAACACCTCAGGAAGGCTTGACAGTGATGCTGGTGGCCCAGCCCAGCCCAGCCCAGCCCAGTTTGCTTACCTTAGCTATCCATTCCTTTTCATTGATGTTAACTTTATCTATTACCTCTCTTTGTTTATTTGTTTATTTGTTTATTTAGCAGACGCCTTTATCTAAGGCAACTTACAGAGACTAAGGTGTGTGAACTATGCATCAGCTGCAGAGTCACTTACAACTACGTCTCACCCGAAAGACGGAGCATAAGGAGGTTAAGTTACTTGCTCAGGGTCACACAATGAGTCAGTGGCTGAGGTGGGATTTGAACCGGGGACATCCTGGTTACAAGCCCTTTTCTTTAACCACTGGACCACACAGCCTCCTCTTTTGAGGTCCCCAATCGCCTCTTTCATCCTCAACCACAGCCAGTTGCTACTTCCCTCTGCCTCCTTGGATAGAGCCTTCACTATACACTGCAATTCCTGTCCACTGAATCCAATATCTCAGAGAAGCCTGGTCATGAGGTGTGTGACAAATCCCCGACAACCCACCTCTACTGGATAAACACAGACTCTCCTGGAAATAATTACCTCTTTTTCTAGCTAGTGACTTTATAATTAGGGCTTGCATTTTTCAGTTTTTGTTTTTTGTTTAGTTTTTATTATTTGGCAAAATTGGTTATTAAATAAACGCCACTCAAACACATCAATTTTCAGTTTCTATAATAAATTGCATGTACGTTTCACTGAGTCAGAGAATTGTGAGAAGTAACAGATTCCCTTTCAAGTATGAAATGTAATCATTACCTAATGGGTGTTGTGAAGGAAAAGGGCAGGGGCCCTTTAAGAAAACAGCCACGTTAGGGAAAAACTACATGTCCCAGAATACACCGCGCCATAGTCAGGAAGGGGCGGGGCTGGGGATATAAAAGGAAGCAGGTAGACCAAGCCGGGGGTGTTGCAGTGGGGAGACAATCCCGGGTTTGTTCTGTTTGCCGTTTTGCCTGAAGAAAATCTGCATTTTAGTAAGTACAGATTGCAACACATGAATGTATAACAGAAGCTTTGATATTTAGAAGGTTAGTTTACTTAGTGAACGTTTTGTTTAAGATTTATTTTACGTTTGGTTGTGGGTTTGTTTGTTTCCTGCACCAACGTGGTTTGTTTTGGTTCACTGCACAAAGGAATACTCTTTCACGGTGTAGCGGGCCGTGTGATTATAAAGAACATCAGATAAAAACTGTTTTGAAAACATTACAGGAAACTGTACACAGGACAACAAAAGAGGAAAACTTATTTGTTTATGAACTCTGTTGTTTGTGCACACAGCTCTGGTAGAGTTGATCACGTGACCCGGGTGATACACCCTGCCAGGAAACGCCCGGGCTGTGTTGCTCTTGCTTTCTAAAGGAGGGAATGCTGTTCTACTTACCTGTGTTGCTCTTGCTTTCTAAAGGAGGGAATGCTGTTCTACTTACCTGTGTTGCTCTTGCTTTCTAAAGGAGGGAATGCTGTTCTACTTACCTGTGTTGCTCTTGCTTTCTAAAGGAGGGAATGCTGTTCTACTTACCTGTGTTGCTCTTGCTTTCTAAAGGAGGGAATGCTGTTCTACTTACCTGTGTTGCTCTTGCTTTCCAAAGGAGGGAACGCTGTGTTGCTCCTACTTTCCTGTGTTGCTCTTGCTTTCCAAAGGAGGGAACGCTGTGTTGCTCCTACTTTCCTAAGGAGGGAGTGTTATTCTACCTACTGGTGTTGCACTGATTTCCTGGCCAAGGAGTTTTCTCTCCACCTACCTGTGCTGCTTCTGTTTTCCAGTGAAGGAGCGTGTTCTCAGCTGCCATGGGCTGACGCCTGCCTGCCAACAGAGGGAGCCAAAGTCATTATTTACCTGGGGTCCCGCTTCCAGGAGACAGTGCACCGTTAATGACTTCTAAACCTATAGCATATGACAGGGAGCAAGTAGTGAGGTAGTTAGCTGCCTGTACAGGTCTGTTGTCCGTTGAGACCTAAACCATTTGTGTTTTGATTTAATTGTAAATAAAAATACTCGCCGCTTGTAACTCCTGTGTGGCGCCCTTCCTTGAGAGACAAACTACGCCAACTAGTGGCGAGAGTCAGCTACTGTTTCACAGTGTTTACCTCCTAAAGACCACGAAACCTGAATAGATATATCAAAGCTGCTCCGCCGAGCCTGTGACGCAGTCATACCGCCCCCCGAGGGCATATAAGGACTGCACTCACAGATGTCAGCAACATTTTTCCTTTCAGAGAACTGAACCAGACGGGAGAGCCTATATAGATAATTTATTGCTTTTATCTACATGTATTGCTCACTATTGTGTATTCCCTAATTAATGCGATAATTATTCACATTGTATTAGTTTACTAATTGCACGTCATTTTTTTGCACACAGCATGTTGTTTGTTACGTCCTGCAGCAGCCGTGTGCCCCGCTTGAAGCCAGTGGCTCCTTGCCCCATCCCAGGGACCAAGCAACCTGTGTCAGCTGACTTGTGCTGTCCTCACAGGCTGCTTAACTCTGGCTGGAGTCAAATAACATTTTAGTTTTTGAAAATGATTTTTATTATTTTCTGAACTGTAATTGTTGTATTACTGTTTCTTACCTGGTATGACGACTCCACACACCAAGTGAACTCCCAGTCTCCACGTTGCTTGGGTCAGGAGAAAAGCTGGTCTCTTTCCAAGAGATCCTTGATATAATCCTTTTTTGGCGGCAGTTATTGTCCCTTCTCTATAACCCCCCCCTCCCCCCGGAGTATCGATGTCCAAATTTCTCCTGCATATGCATGGGTTAGGACTCAGTATAGTATTGGCATTTATGTACTTGCATTGTTTGAAAAAAAAAATTATCATTAGTAGAGATTATATAGTATATCTCTTGTTTTCTTCTAGCAATTGCTATTTTTCCTCTCTGGGGCTATCTGTCTTTCTCACACACATGCCTTCTGTGTGTTCACTGTGTGGTTCTCCTCTCTCACCATCTTGTGGTAGAGAGGTTTATCTAATGTGTGATGTGTGTTGACATGTCAGACGCACCAACAACTAGGGGAAAGACTTCTTCACCCCCAGTTTCGTGTGCTGATAAGTCTTGCACTTCATCTTCAGCTAAAACATCAACTTAAAGACAAAGTAGTTCCACAGAGCACCGGAGCTCCTCCTTGTCTCCCCCCAGGAAGAGAACAAGTAAATCCACTCATTCCCGCGGCAGCAGGGAGGAAAATGCACCAGCCAAAACAGCGGTGGCCGTTACCGAGATTCCAACCAAGGCTACTCAACCTACGACTTCACAGGAATTAATACCCCCGATTACTAAGAATATTTTTTTTCAGTGGCTGCAGGAGTTTGAAAGCTCAAGGTAACCTGTACAGCTACAACCAGTAGCCCCGGTGGCTGATGCGGGGACCGTAGCAGCTTGGAGTACACAAGAGCAATACTACTCTGCTGACACACGCAGCATGGGAGACGATGACTTCACTGGTATATACTAATGCAGAGGCGGTTTTGAGAAGGATGACTTCCTCTCTCAATGCTAATACCCAGACTTTTATTAAGGAGGACGATGTCCTGAGCATCTTAGATTCGAGGGATAAACAAACCTTCAAAGGATTTATTTTCCATGAGGCAGTCTGGAGGCCCGTTGAGGCTCTATGGCAAACAAATGCATGTGCTGCATCATGTCTACAGAGTACATTCCAGCCACAAACAGCATCATTTTAACCCTTTGCGGTCCTATTATTATTTTTTTATTATTATTTGTTTATTTAGCAGACGCCTTTATCCAAGGCGACTTACAGAGACTAGGGTGTCTCTGTAAGTCGCATCAGCTGCAGAGTCACTTACAATTACGTCTCACCCGAAAGACGGAGCATAAGGAGGTTAAGTGACTTGCTCAGGGTCACACAATGAGTCAGTGGCTGAAGTGTGATTTGAACCAGGGACCTCCTGGTTACAAGCCCTTTTCTTTAACCACTGGACCACACAGCCTCCTGTCGGACCTGGTCCGACATCACAATCATTTTGATGATTTTGACATCATCAAAAAGATGCAAAAAACAGGTCTCTAGTCATTTTTTCACCGGGTAAAGCCGAGAAAACCATTCAATGGCTGAGTGAGACCGATAGGAGCCGAGAGAAGCCGAAAAAAGGGGCGTATCTCATGACTACTGATAGACCCGACACCACATAGATAACACGGACATAAACAAACAAGATAGCTGCTTCCGCATCCAGCGCTCAAAGAACATCACAGACATTTGCAGAGCTTTTTTAAGATGTTATAGTAATAAAATAACGACTTGGATCGCATTATTGAGGAGTTTGGTGATAAAACGAGTGATCAAGAGATGATTTATCGGTGTGTACTATTAAGAGGCATTTGAAAAATATAGCGACCAAGGGGTGGGGCAGGACTGGAGATGCAGTACTGAGTGTCCTGTTGATATGCAGTGCCTTTTAAACCTGTTTTACTGTGAAAAAAATACTTTTAAACAGCGCGTCTAAAATGAACTGCACGTGTGAAAATAAATTGGACCTGACGCGTCTGACACGCACTGAATAAATGGACCGCTAAGGGTTAAACAGTCTAAAATAGATACTATCATGACTATACCAGCCACCAGTGCATCCCCCAAATACTCTACACCAGTTGGTGCAGACAGGAAAATTGATACCTTCTTAAAGAAGGACTACGCTGCATGCTCCTTTCCCTTGCCGTAGAACGGGTCCCCTCATTTTCACAGAGGCAGGACCATTACTGCAGATATTTCTTAATACACAAAAAGAACGCAAAGTTCAGACCAATTTTAGACCTCAGAGGTCTGAGCAAATACATTCTGGCAGAAAAGTTAAAAATGTTATCTGGACATTGTCATCAAGGCAGTTCAACCCAGAGACTGGATGATTTCTATAGACTCAAGTATGCCTATTTTCATCTTCCCATTTACATAGATTCCAGGAAATACCTTCGGTTTGCTATCAGGAACTGCATGTGCCAAGTCAAGGTGCTTCCCTTCAGGATCTCCACAGCCCCCAGAGTGTTCACCAAGGTGATGGTAGAATTAGCATCACATCTACGAAGCAGGTGCATCCACATTTACCCTTACATTGACGACTGGTTGATATGATCCCCATCTAAGGAAAGGGCGTTAAAAAACAGAGACACAGCTCTTCAACTTTTTCAGGACTTGGGCTTGTTAGTAAACAGGGAAAAATCCTTGCTCTTCCCAGCACAGTATTTAGTTTTCCTGGGGGCCCAATTCAACACGACCTCACGTCCTCTCTCTACCTCCCAGGAATCGGCCCACTTTCCCCTTTGTTTCTCCATAACACAGGCAATATTTTTTTTTAATGTAGAAAGAGAGTAGTGAATGATTTACATTATTTAGAATAGTTTGCCAAAACCCAGCTTTATCGGTTTAATAAAATAAAAACCCAATTTTCTAAATATGTCTTCTGGGTTGTTTTCAGTTATTATCGCTTAACCGAAAACTTCAAGTGCTATTTATAATGAAGCTCAGTTCCTGTGTAATGGTTTTCAATTTATGAATATATTTTTAAATGACTATAGTTCTATTACATTTTTACAGACTTTCAATGTAAAGGTGCCAATACGTTTGTCATCAACAAATATTTGAAATTGCTTGAGTTTTTTTTTTTTAATAAAGATTATTTGTTAAACTACCAGAAATTGTGTATTTTGGTCTTTTTATATTAATTAGTGGCTAATGTTCACTAATTGCTTGTATTTAACATGAAACATGAAAGTTTCTTCACAACCTCCTTGCTTATTTTGCCCACGTTTTGTTTATTTTTTTTCAAAAAATCAATATGATACCTGTTCACTTAAAAACAAAGGCTCTCTGTTTTAACTGCAGTAGTTATTCTGAATACACAGGGTGACGAGCTGTAATGTTTTAGATTTGCCTATTGAAACAAAAGGCGTTTGTGATGAGAAAACCCAGCAAGATATCCTTTATTATAGAGTTGGCATACAGGTGTATTTTAATACATGTTGTGGCTGTAGCAGGACAATACATGGGGAACATAATGATGCAATTAAAGTCATACAGGGGGCACTTTAAGATATAAGGGGCATATGTGTCCCACAAATAAAATGATGCTAACTTTCTTATTTTTGCAGTAAGGTGCACAATAATAGGGTTTAAAATGTGCTTGTGATCTTGAGTCACTCTCAAATGTATTTTAAGAAGAAAACATTTGAACAGTCGCTCGATTCCTTGTGTACGTTAAGGGGTTAAACGATTGTGGACACAAGGATGGTAGTACCTCCTCCTAGATTGAAAATTTTTAATGTGATGTAGACATATATATTTTTTCTTTTTATGTTATCCAGAATGTTCATTCTTAAATTGCCTAATGGAGTTGCAGAGATTAAGTGAAAACATTTAATGCTTAAAATTTCTGATTTCCCTTTGTGAAAAATTCTCCACAGGATATAAAATAATTGACATCCACGAAACTCATTCATTCATCTTTACAGGGCTACTGTTGAATAATTCAATATCAAACTGTATTCATTAAAAAAGTGACTTACAGCTTTGTGAATAGAGGCCAATTTGAAATATTTTACTGGCACCATTTTAGGACATCCTGTTTCAGTATGTTTTATGGTAACTGTTTAATTTGGCTTAAGAAATGTCAAACCCCTCAGTAATCTTGCCACTTTTACATAATTCTAAAAACAAGGCAAAACTTCTCTGCCTCAAGTGCTATGGATCCTTTGCCAGAATGGTCTGTGGTCTAAGTGGTTTGATTTGCACTTCTTATTGCTAGCATGAACATATAATATACAACCACTGGTTTGTTACGAGGTGGAAGATGTTTAGCCAGCGGCTCCCACAAGAAAAACATCAAATCCAACCGTGATGGTTCTGCCAGTAAACCAGATGGACTCTTGCAGTGGATGACTGAATTGTTTTTGAAGGGAACGTTTGTCTGCTGTTGACATGTAAAATGACTACACTGTGTTTGGCTAACATTTGAAACCTACCATTTATTATATAATGGTTACATGAAGTGCAGCATATATATATATATATATATATATATATATATATATATATATATATATATATATATATATATATTAGCTCAAAGAGCCAGCTGCCCAGCGTTTCGATATGTTGTGCATATCTTTCTCAAGGGAGCATGTATTTGAATCAAAACATTAGAGGCATTTATAGTTTTTTATTCTTATGATGTATTGGTGTTCTATATATTGTGACATCATTTTTCTTTAAATCTGTATTAATTCTAATTTACATTATTTTACATAAACTTATATTTATATTATCATGCAATTCTGGCCCTGAGGATCAGACTTGATTTGGCCTTCCCAGTGCATCAGCATGCACATCTTTTGAACAAATTTTGTTTATTTATTTATTTAAATGTTATATTTATTGGATTAATTAGTTAACTATTTTCTGTTGAGTCCCGCTGGCATAATCATGTTCAGTCTATTTATCCATTTACTTTCTTTTATTCTTCTATATGTTGCATTGTCTAATTTTAGCTGTTCTAATACTACAAACTTTGCATCATTTATGTCATGTTGACTGGTGAAGTGTTGTACTATTGGTTCATTAATTTTTTTTTATTTCTAATTAATGAACGGTGGTTCTGAATTATTTTATATAAAGTTGTTCCAGTCTCTCCAACATATTTTATTTCATCACATTTTTCACAGGCTATTCCACAAACAACATTGCTATTTTTACAGTAGGTCTTAGCTTTTAGTGGATATGTGTTGTTCTTATGTTTAATTATATTTTTTTACATTTGTCCATGTATTTACACACTTTACATGTACTAATGCAAGTATTTGTAGAACCTATTCTGTCAATTATTCTTTTATGTTTACTGTGAACTAAAATAGTACCTAAATTTAGCTTCTCTTTTGAATGCTACAACTGGGGCCTTAAGAAAAACTTTGTTCAATTTTCCTGAATTATGTAGAATCCGCAAGTGTTTCCAAACTATCTTCGAAATATTAGGCAAAAGTTTAGAGTAAGTCATTACTAATGGGGCTCTTTTTGGCCCCATGAAATGTTGAAAAATTCATTAATTGGCAAACTTTAAATATTAAAAGTAGGCAACCAATCGTTTTGTTTTGTTTTTTGTTTTTTTTGTACATTTATTTTATGTTTAGGTTGTTTGC
This sequence comes from Acipenser ruthenus, assembly GCF_902713425.1. Lineage (NCBI taxonomy): Eukaryota > Metazoa > Chordata > Actinopteri > Acipenseriformes > Acipenseridae > Acipenser > Acipenser ruthenus. The sequence continues at coordinate 44,762,485 of NC_081194.1, forward strand.
AATCATTGTGGTTCTTATTACAATTACTCAGATATGTCTGCCATAGACAGTGTTGCCAGATCTGTATGACGTCTATAGCCAAAAGCTCAATCAAAAATAGCCAAAAATAGCCAAAAGACTGATTCCAAAACAGCCCAAAAGTAGCCAAAAAATTGTTACTTAATTTTACACGTTAACTAACCAAAAAATAATTCATTTTAGGGAATTCTGGCTTAAACTGCCCTACTTTAGGACATATACAAGTATTTTAAATTAATAGTAATAAAGAATACAATTGAATCGATATGTACATAACATGTTTATAAAGACTTAAATGCTTACTTTACATTCTTGTGAATGGAGAAGCTGGCTAGCTGGCTGGCTGACTGACTGTGTATTCAAGTGGCATGTACCTGTCGAAACAAACATACCATTTACTTGTTACTGCCTAGTGTACAATATCTTACATCCTGTAGGACAGAAACTCAATAAATGACAGCGCAAGTTATTCCAGATGCAATAACCATCATTATAGATAAATAAAAGTTATAGGTTACAGTGTGTGTATGTATGTGTGTATGTGTATATATGACTGGATCAGTCATGTGACTCACTGACAAGTTTAAATCTGACAGGCAAGTATAGGCAAAGGGGGAGCCAGGGGGTCCTGCTTTGCAAAAGTAATTCTGGGAGTTCAGTGACAGTGTTATATATGTCCTTTTTGACTTTTATTATAATTCTTTTAATTGATTGGACTATGCCTATAAAAAAATAGAAACCAGCGGCTGCCCAAAAAATACTGCGGTTGGGTTTTCAAAGTAGCCCAATTTGGCGGGAAAACCGCGGACATGGCAACCCTGGCCATAGACATACTGGCTAATAAGTGTCTTTTATATTGGTACGCTCCAGCACCATCTAGTGTAGCTGGAGTGTATTGCCATCAAAACAAAAGGAAGAATCCAAATATCACAAGATGGCGTTGGCTTTTACGCCTATAAAGACACTATCTAATATAGCATATTCATATATCAACAATGACCTTAACACAGACTTAAGCAACAAAAACACAGTATTGTAGTATTTATGAACATAAGAACATAAGAAAGTTTACAAACGAGAGGAGGCCTTTCGGCCCATCTTGCTCGTTTGGTTGTTAGTAGCTTATTGATCCCAGAATCTTATCAAGCAGCTTTTTGAAGGATCCCAGGGTGTCAGCTTCAACAACATTACTGGGGAGTTGGTTCCAGACCCTCACAATTCTCTGTGTAAAAAAAGTGCCTCCTATTTTCTGTTCTGAATGTCCCTTTATCTAATCTCCATTTGTGACCCCTGGTCCTTGTTTCTTTTTTCAGGTCAAAAAAGTCCCCTGGGTCAATACCTTTTAGAATTTGGAATGTTTGAATCAGATCACCGCGTAGTCTTCTTTATTCAAGACTGAACAGATTCAATTCTTTAAGCCTGTCTGCATACGACATGCCTTTTAAACCCGGGATAATTCTGGTCACTCTTCTTTGCACTCTTTCTAGAGCAGCAATATCCTTTTTGTAACGAGGTGACCAGAACTGAACACAATATTCTAGATGAGGTCTTACTAATGCATTGTAAAGTTTTAACATTACTTCCCTTGATTTAAATTCAACACTTTTCACAATATATCCGAGCATCTTGTTGGCCTTTTTTATAGCTTCCCCACATTGTCTAGATGAAGACATTTCTGAGTCAACATAAACTCCTAGGTCTTTTTCATAGATTCCTTCTTCAATTTCAGTATCTCCCATATGATATTTATAATGCACATTTGTATTGCCTGCGTGCTGTACTTTACACTTTTCTCTATTAAATGTAATTTACCATGTATCTGCCCAGTTCTGAATGCTGTCTAGATCATTTTGAATGACCTTTGTTGCTTCACCAGTGTTTGCCACACCTCCTATTTTTGTGTCATCTGCAAATTTATACTAGACCCTAAATCATTAATGTAGATTAGGAATAGCAGAGGACCTAATACTGATCCCTGTGGTACACCACTGGTTACCTCGCTCCATTTTGAGGTTTCTCCTCTAATCAGTACTTTCTGTTTTCTACATGTTAACCACTCCCAAATCTATGTGCATGCATTTCCTTGAATCCCTACTGCATTCAGTTTGAGAATGAATCTTTGCATTTGGAATCACATTTTAATCTTTGCAATTACTCTTTGCAGTATTTGCAATAGGAACCACATTTAGAATAATTGCAACCATCATACAAACGTAAGGAAACAGTGAAATAAATAAATACATTCCTTTGAAACTACTTACTTATTGTATCTTGTTATATTGACTTCTACTCTGGATAACATGCCCTAGATATAAAAAGATCAAGTACCGTAATAATTATTGTATAGGTCCCACTGGCGTAAAAGTCGCTCCCCCCTTTTTGAGACTTCAGTTTTAGGAAAACACCTTTTTTGTTTCCCATTTTTACAATTGATTTCTTGTTGCTCAACACCAATAAATAAAGAAAAATACACAGATTTAGTGTCGAAATAACCCTTGTTTGCAGCATTTTATTCCATTAATAATTTTACAGTGCTGTTTTTTGTTTTTAGTTAAACTGCTAGAAACTATTCAGTTTTTCAAAATTTCTGAAATTTAAAAAGTAATAATTAACAGAGTGTCACATCTGTATTAACCTGTATTACAGGTATTTTATTTTATCTTAAGTACCAAAACAAGTTCAAGAACATATCTTAATTGCTTTACTGAACATTTCTTTCCAAAACCATACTTAGAAAATAGTTCCAGCTTCATTGGCTTTTACAATTGTGTTGTATTAATTTTAATTTAAAAGAAAAGTGTTAAACCGTGCTGCTTCATCAATAAAAAAAAGCAAAAAAACAATAAACTAAACAGTCCACCCTCTAATAATCAGCAAACAAAACATCTCAATGTTGCATACAGTGCAGTACTAAATTTCCAGCTGCACAAATACATTCATTTTGTTTTATTAATCAGAAGCGTAACCACACACATGGATTTGATGTTTTTCTTGTGGAAGCTTCTGGCTAAACATCTTCCACCTCGTAACAAACCAATGGCTGTACATTATATGTTCATGCGTTGCACTGACATGTAGAACAACAAGTTACAGTATGTATTAGTCATCCATTCAAACAAAATGTTTCCTACATCTCCTCTATCAGCTCGTTTTTCTTTCAACATTTTAAGTTTGCCTTTATTTCGTTTCCAGTCACGTACTGTTTTTTCAGCATTGCAATTGCCATGCATTTTAGCAAATTCAACAAAGCGCAATTTCAAACATGTTGGGTAGCATTTCCGTTTGTCTGACTGTCCTACTTTATCCTAAAACTCGCCTGCATTATTATAGCATTATAGTTACAACAAACGGAAGACTTGATAAATTTACTCAGCTTTCTAACCAATAGCTGTTTGCTATGGATCACAGGGGCGGGTTCAGTCTGAATGTTGAGATAACTTTTACCACTTTTTTTTTTCTCCATGCATGTTAAGAGCAGACACATGGTATGGCTTCCTTACTCAGAAATATTAAAGTAATAACAATAAAGCTTAAATTGCTACTACAGCACTAAACAGGGCTCAAACGGGGGGGGGTCGAACCCCATCCCCTAAAACTCGCAACCCCCCCAGCTATCTTATTATTTTTTCAGTTTGGGGGGGTCGAGTTTTGATTCCCCCCCACATCAAGAATTTGGGAGAACCAGTTACATTGGGAGCTAAAAAAAATGTACGAACCGTAGCAGTGAGAGGTAAGAGATAATTCTCAGGTTCTCAAATAATTTTGTTCTAGTCATTCCCCAAACTGTATGTCTTATGCAACGAATTTTCATATTCTATGAAGTCAATTTACAGGAACTAATAATAATAATAATAATAATAAAAATAATAATAATAACAACAACAACAACAAATGTAAACAGACAATAATGATAATTTGTGTTTGTTTTTTTAAGACACCCATCTGTTCCTGTAGTTTCGTGGCCTTTTTGTTTGCTTGGTTAATGTGTTGTCTTAAGACATTTATGTTCTTAATAGAAAAAATATATATATATATATATATATATATATATATATATATATATATATATATATATATATATAATATATAAAATATCTTAATATGTTGTACTACTAATATATTCTCAATGAAGGTTAAAAAAAATCTTGTTAAGAATGCTGATCATTTCTGATACTGATGATATGCAATTTATTTTCTGATTCGCTAAAGCAAAGGTACCCCACATTTTTTCATATTAGTAAATACTGGGAGACTGAGCTTTGGTGTATTTTTTATGAATGGGCTCTACGATTGTCCCACAGTAACTAAACAGTGTGGAGTAGTGGTTAGGGCTCTGGACTCTTGACCGGAGGGTTGTGGGTTCAATCCCAGGTGGGGGACACTGCTGCTGTACCCTTGAGCAAGGTACTTTACCTAGATTACTCCAGTAAAAACCCAACTGTATAAATGGGTAATTGTATGTAAAAATAATGTGATATCTGTATAATGTGAAATAATGTGATATCTTGTAACAATTGTAAGTCGCCCTGGATAAGGGCGTCTGCTAAGAAATGAATAATAATAATATATATATATGGTATGTATATATATATATATATATATATATATATATAGTAAGTTATTTATTTTACCTAGACTTCAGTCCAAAGCTGTTCTGTCACTTTATCACTCAACCTCTCCACTCCTCCTGCACTAGAAGACTGGCTGTACCTCCTCTACGCTCCCCTGCCTCCCGAGCCCGCTCCTTCTCCACCCTCGCCCCACAGTGGTGGAATGACCTTCCTACAGATGTCAGGTCTGCCCAGTCCCTGACCACCTTCCGGTGCCTCCTCAAGACTCACCTCTTCAGACAGCACCTGTAAAACTCCTCTTTTCCCTCTGGACACTATCACTCTTCCTTAAATGCACTTTACTTGCTCTTATCTGCTCCCTATTTTACTGCATTTAATCCTGTACTTTAGAGTACTGTAATCTGTCACAAGTGTTATTTAATTTGTAGTATTTTGTATTTAATTATATCCTGATATAACCATCACTGACACTGTTATCTGCTCCGTTATTGAATCGTATTTTGTCATATACTGTACTTGCTAGAACCGAAGTAATTGTATTTTATCTTGCTCTTAATTGTATTAATACTTGTACTTTGATTCTTGAAATGTGTTTGTTTACAACTGTAAATCGCCCTGGATTAAAAAAAAAAAACTTAAATCTATGCTTGCATTTATTTACAGTAAAAAGGTGATATCAGGGCTCCCGAGTGGCGCATCCGGTAAAAGCACTCGCTAGAGTGCAGGATGCGCTCTATAGCCTGGACGTCGCCGGTTCGCGTCCAGGCTATTCCACAGCTGACCGTGGACGGGAGCTCCCAGGGGGCGGCGCTCAATTGGCCGAGCGTCGTCCGGGGGGAGGGAGGGTTAGGTCGGCCAGGGTGTCCTCGGCTCACCGCGAACCAGCGACCTCTGTAGTCTGGCCGGGCGCCTGCGGGCTTGCCTGTAAGCTGCCGAGAACTGCGTTGTCCTCCGACGCTGGAGCTCTGAGGCTGCTGCACAGTGAGTCTGCAGAGTATAAAGAAGCGGGCGGCTGACTGCACGCGCTTCGGAGGACAGCGTGTGTTCATCTTCGCCCCTCCCGAGTCAGCGCAGGGGTGGTAGCGGTGAGCTGAGCCTAAAAATAATTGGGCATTTCAAATTGGGGAGAAAATAATAAAAACTAATTGGCAACGACTAAATTTTTAAAAATAAATAAATAAAAGGTGATATCAATACTATCAATGAAAACACTTCTCCATTTGTCTCACACCAGATGCGTTCCCTAATAATGTACTTCTGGTTTCCCTCAGTGTACAGTGAAATATTACAGCAGGATTGTCTCTTTTCTTATCCAAAATGAACTGTAAAGGTTGGTTTATACTTCTCTCGCAGACCAAAGCCGTACGTCAGCTGCAGACTCTTCTATGGGTGCACCAGAAGGACTGAAGCACCCCGAGATCTTAGACTTTTTGACGCAGCAGTGTTCGTAGCTGTCGGTCATACTTTCAGCCAGGCTGCGTTACTGCTGGTGTCGACTTGTGACTAGGGTTGCCAACAGGCTCCACAATTGCCCGTCTCATGAATGAAGTGAATGTGTAAATTGGCTCATACATATTTTTATGAGCAGCGAACAAGTAAAACTGATCAGCTGTTCTACTACCTCCGATCAGACGTATAGAACAGCTGAGCAACGTTACTGATTTGATGGGGAATGTAATTGCATACAGAAAATAAATAGCGACTTTAACTTATTAGTGACTCAAATATATAAAAAGAATAACAATAATACAAATAAAAATACACTGTATTCATTATTATTATTGTTATTATACAAGTGGTTGCTGCGCATGGTAACCTATGTAAGCACCAATAGTCATTTTAACAAAGGTTCATTTACGCTTTAATTTCATTCAGTTTAGAGGCAAGTTTAAAATCCTGTTCTGTTGTTCATGTTTATTGGGTTCCTCAAAAACTTTCTCTATCACGCCTCGCTGGCTTGCGACCATGCGACAAATGTTGGTTTTTTTCAACATCATCCGACCCTGTGCGTTTTACAATGGCAGACGCACAAGAAAAGGCACAGCTCACGGCAGTGCAGTTCTTGTTTCATTTTCACAAACGCTGATGCAGATGCGTGAAGTGAATCGGTTTTGATAATGATAGTGTTTATTCTCAGTAAATAGTATGCTCTTTTATATTGTGTTCAAATCATTGTTCTGTTTGTTTCCTTAAGCATGCCTGAAAAAGGGGCTACTTTAATTTGGCACAAGTTATCAGAGTTATAGTACTGTATATGGATTTTAAAGTATGACTTTTTTGTGATGTAAATCATGAACTCATTTTAGAGCTTTTTGCTACAGTGCAAAATGTGCTCCTCCTTTTCTCTCTCTCTTGTATGAGTGAAAAGAAAAATGATCTTTTCCATACCTGTATTGTCTCTTGCTATATCTGAACCTTTAAATTATGACAGTTACAAAATTAGGAGTAACTATTGCTCTGGGGCAAAAAGCTTTGGAAATCACCCTGTAAATATATTAAAATACTCAGGTAAAACTGGGTAGTTGACAAAGTAGTAGTCTATAAGAGCAATAGTATTAAATAGAGAAGCTAAAGGTTCTGCCAGCTTTTTAAAACTATAACTTATATAATGTACAAATTATAATACTAGTGTATATTATTGTACTATTATATAATGATAGTATACAGAACTATATTGATTTTCTTTTCACTTTACTGTATTTGCAGAGAGAGGAGACAGGAAGTCAGAAATAAAAGTGAAGTGTAGATTTCAAGGGGAAGGTGGAATAAAAAAACAGACAAGAAAAGCAAGATTAGAAATTGAAAGGTAGATCAGAAAAAATAGAAGATAGTAAAATGGCTCCAAAAAGGAAGCGGCCATCACTGTTTGATTTTGGATTTCACACATAAAAGAAGCATAATTAAACTATTGAAACAACAGTCTCCAAAAGTGCAGCTACAGGAACTATGCCATTTGTTCAGTATGTGAGTATAGCTAGTGAGAAAGAAGAAGGTTCTTCAGGTAGCTGTTCAGCATTTAAACAGTTGCACAGTGAAAGTACATTTGATGGACAGCAAAACATCAACACAACAACATCTCTGTCATCTGTTCAGGATGTAACTACATCTAATGACAAAGAAGTGAGTCCAAGAGTTTCAGTTCCAATAACATCCACATCTCTAATATCTGAATGCTGTACTTCTGAAAACATGTCCTGTCATGAACATCCTGATACAGTCAAGATAGCCTCGTGGATGTACTGGAAATCTGCAAGACCCTGGCTGGCTTGTCAGAAAGGAAGGGTGTATTGTTCTGTTTGCTCCTCAGTCAAATACCTGGGCATTCACAAGAGAAAGGCTGTTAGACTTGATGATACTTTCATAGATGGAACAATTGCCATGACACAAAAGAAACTACTGAAAAAGATTGATAAGCATGGACTTGCTTAAAAAATGTCACACAAAATATGTATGGAAATAATTGAGCAACGGGAAAAAGCAGTGATCAGAAAAGCATCCCATACTGCTGAAGCAAGGTTTGTAGAGGCAAATATATAAAAAAATTGAAACTACTGAAAAATTGTGTAGGGTAGCCTACCTGTGCGCAAAAGAAAATATGCCCTTTACAAAACATGGGAAAGTTGTTCTGTGCCATCAATTGAATAGTGTAGACATGGATCAAGTTATTGCATTAGACCATGCATGTGCAAACATTTTGCAATATATCAGTCAGGAAATGACCAAGGAGCTTGTAAGTTACATTAATCAGTGTGATCACCCATTTTCTGTGATGGTGGATGAGTCCACAACAGTAAGTGTAAAATCCTCACTCAGTATATTATATACAGTACTGTGCAAAAGTATTAGGCAGGTGTGAAAAAATGCTGTAAAGTAAGAATGCTTTCAAAAATAGACATGTTAATAGTTTATATTTATCAATTAACAAAATGCAAAGTGAGTGAACAGAAGAAAAATCTACATCAAATCAATATTTGGTATGACCACCCTTTGCCTTCAAAACAGCATCAATTCTTCTAGGTACACTTGCACACAGTTTTTGAAGGAACTCGGCAGGTAGGTTGGCCCAAACATCTTGGAGAACTAACCACAGTTCTTCTGTGGATTTAGGCAGCCTCAGTTGCTTCTCTCTCTTCATGTAATCCCAGACAGACTCGATGATGTTGAGATCAGGGCTCTGTGGGGGCCATACCATCACTTCCAGGACTCCTTGTTCTTCTTTCCGCGGAAGATAGTTCTTAATGACTTTCACTGTATGTCTGGGGTCGTTGTCATGCTGCAGAATAAATTTGGGGCCAATCAGATGCCTCCCTGATGGTATTGCATGATGGATAAGTATCTGCCTGTACTTCTCAGCATTGAGGAGACCATTAATTCTGACCAAATCCCCAACTGCTATTTTTCTGCACCCCATTTCCTGTGTTTTAGTGCATAGTTGAGTCGCTTGGCCTTGTTTCCACGTCGGAGGTATGGCTTTTTGACCGCAAGTCTTCCATGAAGGCCACTTCTGACCAGACTTCTCCAGACAGTAGATGGGTGTACCAGGGTCCCACTGTTTTCTGCCAATTCTGAGCTGATGGCACTGCTGGACTGCTCGATTGCGAAGGGAAGTAAGCATGATGTGTCTTTCATCTGCTGCAGTAAGTTTCCTTGGCCGACCACTGCGTCTACGGTCCTCAACGTTGCCCGTTTCTTTGTGCTTCTTCAAAAGAGATTGGACAGCACATCTGGAAACCCCTGTCTGCCTTGAAATTTCTGCCTGGGAGAGACCTTCCTGATGCAGTATAACTACATTGTGTCTTGTTGCTGTGCTCAGTCTTGCCATGGTGTATGACTTTTGATAGTAAACTCTTCAGCAACCTCACCTTGTTAGCTGAGTTTGGCTGTTCCTCACCCAGTTTTATTCCTTCTACACAGCTGTTTCTGTTTCAGTTAATGATTGTGTTTCAACCTACATATTGAATTGATGATCATTAGCACCTGTTTGGTATAATTGTTTAATCATACACCTGACTATATGCCTACAAAATCCCTGACTTTGTGCAAGTGTACCTAGACGCAGACCTTCCCCACAAGAGCCTCCATTGCATATGAAGCTTTTCATGTAAAGGTCAGATTCTCCCTTGTTAACTTAGAAACATACACATAGTTTTAAGTTCTTCCAGCACTATTTTACTTGTTTGAATAAACAATAACAACATATGTGTCAAAACATTAATCAGTTATTTAGAGACAGAAAAAACAAGCATTTCTTCACAGTGCTTCAGAAACTATATATATATACTATATATACTATATATATATATATATATATATATATATATATATTTAATTTAACCTTGCTAGGCTTTGAAACAAAACATGCTTTATTTAGACTCCCCCCCCCCCCCCCCCCCCCCCCACCTAAAATGTTTTAATCTGAGCCCTGACTATAAATAATTTAATAGCAGGGATACAATATAGAATTTCCAATTTGTTTTATCACAAAGAGAGATAAGAGAAAGCAGGCCATTCTTCACAGACTTAAAATCCGGAATATTTAACTTTCAAAAAGGTAATGTACACTGTGCTATGACTGTTCATTTTATATGTTTGTGTCTTTTAGTCAAATTGACATAACTCTTTCAAAACTGCGGTTTTGTATACACGTAAAAGAAAGACACTATTCAAAATAGTAGACCATCATTTCAGGCTTTGAATAAGTGAAATTTAAAACCGAAATTTATGATAATTTATGATAATTTTCCAACAAAAATTACTGGTATTACATGGGATTACATGACGATGAACGCCTGTGTATCAGGGGAATATCGACAGAGTAGAAGTGAACAGTACCGTGACGTGTTGTGAAATACAGCAGCTGAAACATTCACTATGATTGGCCTGAAAGTTCACCAGCAGTATGTGTGTGTGTGTGTGTGTGTGTGTATATATATATATATATATATATATATATATATATATATATATATATATATATATATATATATATATATATATATATATATATATATATATATGTTTATATATATATATATATATGTTTAATTGTGAATTTGTGCTGTTTATTTTAAACATACTGTATTGTAAGTGCTGCTACATTTCACATAACTTGACAAGTTCTATCTTTGTATTTTGCTTTCATCAGCTGCATAGACTAAAGACTCTTTTCTGGATTTTGATCTGCTACTTGGTGTTAGCATTGCAGACCTAGAGATCATATACAAGGGGCTGCGCTGCTTCAGTTCGGTGCTGTTGTCTCCCTCTGTCACGTCACAGATGGTGCATTGCTATCATTCTGACCCTCTCCTCAATGGCACATTAACTCTTCTACCTCCCTCACTAGACACCACATCTAAAAGATGAAAAGTGTTTCCCTGATTATATCAATGAACCTTGTATTAATTTATTTCCAGATAACACATAACCTTCAATAATCTTGCTGACCTTGTTTTTAGAACACTATGGGATGATTTGTTAAAGCAATTTAGTGCAAACCACCATTAGCACACTTTTTTCAGAAAGGAGAAACACATTCAATAAAGTTACCAAACCAGATATAAAGAACTGAGACTTTTAATGCTGGAAATTCAGTTGTTTCTTTTTTGTTTTAGAATTGTAATTGTGTTTTCCTTGCTGATAATGATGATTTTCAGTAAATAGCTTTGAGAATCTAGCCTTATGTGACTTACAGTATTGGGGCATATTCACAAAGCAAACCGTTTTATATTCCCAAAACTGTTCTAGACTGTTGAAACAGTTTCATGAATATCAGATTTTATTTTGTATTATCATACATTGTATGTTAAAGCTTTCTGAATAGGGCCCATAGCATTCTCTACACTTGCATTTTGAACAGCTAGTAGTTCTACTTCAATGTCCGTGTGTGTCCTTACACTAGGACATTTTGGTTTTGAACAATATCTGTTATTGCTGCCTTCAAAATGGCAATGTCTTCAATGTGATTGTGTATCCCTTTGAAAACTGCATTCTGGTGTTGATGGATCCCCTTTTCCAAGACAAATAGTGTCTGAATTAAATAAGCACAGGCTTTATAACCGCCCTCAGTTTTTAGAGAATGTTTCCTATCCTGATACTATACATATCCAAAGGTTATAATTCCCTGAAATGGACTGTGTTCTACAATGTGGAGGTCAGTGTTTTATGGTGATTTTATTTTGCATTGCACCGATGGTATTTATTCTTGAGCTTCTTGGTCCTGCTGCACATGTTCCCCATGATGCCATTCCACTAGAACTTTCCTTCTTGTTATAAGGTGGAACACAAATAGCAGGGTCTTGTAACTATGACCCCCAACTATAGCGTTTTAAAGGGGCGCACTAAAACTTACATACCTCTATGATCTATTTGTGTAAATATCAAATTTGAAAATGAATTCATTTAAACTGAGCTCCCTCTTATGTAATCACAAACATGCCTCCAGCAACTTGTGTCTCTTGTTGACAGCTGCAATAAAAAACAGGTTATATACTGGTAGGTTGTGACTTACGATACACATGTAAATAGCACTCAAGTACACCACATGCTTGCTATTAATATTTGTAAAAAGGTGCGCTATATATTTTTAAAATTATGGTAATGTTCTTTTTAACCACTGGTTTTAGAAATGACCACAAGGAGAGTACTGTATTTTTCTGCCGATGAACACCATGGCAACTGTGAGTTAGTACATTGAAAATCTCTATACAAAATCACAGTTTCAAGTGTGGACAGAAATTATAGCTGCACATCCAAGGTGATCATTTTTCAATTCAGAAATTCAGCTTTTTCAGTGGTTGAAAAGTACAGTAAGCCTGGCAAATAATGATCTGAACAGAACCATAAATAGTGATTGATAGAGAATTATTAAGAAATGAAAATGCAAATATAATTATAAATACAATATTACACAAAACAATAATTAGGTGTGTAGGAGGATATTCATACTGCACCCTCTATTATTTAGATCTTAGTAACACAGAATATGTGATGTGGGTAACACACAAAAGAAAAGCCCTGAGTGATTGCAGCCATAATCATGAGGTGGTCTTCGAATTATTAAAAATAAATGTACATTAGGATAAATACCACACTCTTACTGAGAGGGTATATGGGTTCCTTGTATTGCCTTGTACTGCATTGTTTATCAGCAGGCAGCACTTATCTGCCTTAATTGGGTCCTGCAAAACGGGATACACTGGGATCCTTAGGCAGGGAGTGAAAAGTTCTGATTGTAATGGAGCCACTGAATAAACAAATGTGTATACTGTTCTGGTGAGTTAGTAATTGTGTAGTAATAGTGTGAGGGTAAACTAGAACAGATTTCATTATAACATACTGTTGGCTAAAGTAAACTAAAGATACTGGGTACACAATAAGGCATGTCTAAAAATTACACTTCTTAGCTATCAAATACCCTTTTATTATTAACAGTAATAGGAATGGAGGGATAATAGAGGTCTACCTTATTATTTTCTTTTATAAAACTAGACCAATTCAACATATGTGGCGGTTCCTAGGGACTGGCTTACAGAAAAGAGGATAATTGCACTATTCAGAATCCATTATAAAAGGTTCATGAACCTCTGTGCAGTGATACGCCATGCTGAAAAAGTATACATGTCATGCTTTTTTTAATAATGATTTCATTAAATGAAAAGAGAAGGGAAAAGTTCCCTTGGTCTAAAATTCTATAAATTAATATGCTGTAAACTTCAATTGAAACCCTGTTCACGCTGTATTTTTACAATTAGTTTTTGTCAGTTAATATTCAGAAAGTATAGTAAGATTAAAGAGCATGCAGCTGAAAACTACATTTCAATGTTGTATTGTCCTGTTACCTTTTTTATGATGATTGCAATGGACCTCAGTAGAGTGCTGTTTCTTAAATAGTGAGTTTTATTGACATTTTCATATTGCAGGACTAAAGGGCTTCTACCTATTTTGAAATTGCCAGCTCAGGCACAAGTTGCCGGAAGTTGCGCCTCTCTTCTTATCTCCCCTATTCTAGAAAGAGGGTTACCACACTGTCTCCAGATCAACCATTTGTGTCCCTTTGTTTATTTCAGTACTGTACTTCTTGCATTTACACATACCTTCAGCCATGGGGGTGCTAATACTTGGCCACTAGTGCATGAAATCAAATGAATGACAGAATATATAAAGTACAGTATAAGCCCATTCCCCTATTTGAACGCTAATGGATACACTACAGTGGCTCTCAAAAGTATTCACCCCTCTTGGACTTTTCCACATTTTATTGTGTCACAACATGGAATCAAAATGGATTTAATTAGGAGTTTTTGCCACTGATCAACACAAAAAAGTACATAATGTCAAAGTGAAAAATAAAATCTACAAATTGTTCTAAATTAATTACAAATACAAAACAGAAAATAATTGATTGCATAAGTATTCACCCCCTTGAGTCAATATTTGGTAGAGGCACCTTTGGTAGCAAGTACAGCCATGAGTTGCAGCAGTGTGGAGTAGTGGTTAGGGCTCTGGACTCTTGACCGGAGGGTTGTGGGTTCAATCCCCAGTGGGGGACACTGCTGTTGTACCCTTGAGCAAGGTACTTTACCTAGATTGCTCCAGTAAAAACCCAACTGTATAAATGGGTAATTGTATGTAAAAATAATGTGATATCTGTATAATGTGAAATAATGTATAATGTGATATGTTGTAACAATTGTAAGTCGCCCTGGATAAGGGCGTCTGCTAAGAAATAAATAATAATAATAATAATAATGAGTCTATTTGGATAAGTCTCTACCAGCTTTACACACTGCAATTTTTGCCCATTCTTCTTTGCAAAATTGCTCAAGCTCCGTCAAGTTGGAACAGCAATTTTCAATTCTTTCCACATATTCTCAATTGGATTGAGGTCCGGGCTTTGACCTTTTTGTTTTTAAGCCACTCCAGTGTGGCTTTGGCTGTATGTTTGGGGTTATTGTCCTGCAGGACGATGAATCTTCTCCCAAGTCCCAGGTCTCTTGCAGACTTCAGCAGGTTTTCCTCCAGGATTTCTCTGTACTTTGTTGCATCCATTTTGCCCTCTATCTTCATGAGCTTTCCAGGCCCTGACACAGAGAAGCATCCCCATAGCATGATGCTGCTGCCACCATGCTTCACGGTAGGGATGGTGTTCTCAGGATGATGTACGGTGTTAGGCTTGCGCCAAACATAGCGCTTCGTATTAAGGCCAAAAAGCTCTATTTTGGTCTCATCAGACCATAGAATCTTCTTCCACTTGGTCTCAGTCTCCCACATGTCTTCTGGCAAACTCTAGCCGAGATTTGATGTGAGTTTTCTTCAACAATGGCTTTCTTTTTGCCACTCTCCCATAAAGGCCAGTTTTGTGAAGCACCCGGGCTATTGTTGCCGTATGCACAGTGTCTCCCAGCTCAGCTGTGGAAGACTGTAACTCCTTTAGAGTTGCCATAGGTCTCTTGGTGGCCTCCCTTCTAGCCCGGATACTCAGTTTTTGAGGACGGCCTGTTCTAGACAGATTCACAGTTGTGCCATATTCTCTCCATTTCTTAATAATGGACTTTACTGTGCTCCGGGGGATATTCAATGCCTTGGAAATGTTCTTATATCTTACCCCTGATTGGTGCTTTGAATGTTCCTTCATCTTCATGATGTAGTTTTTGTTAGGAAATGTACTAACCAACTGTGGGACCTCCCAGAGACAGGTGTATTTAACTTGAAATCATTTGAAACACCTTAATTGCACACAGGTGGACTCCATTCAACTAATTATGTGACTTCTAAAGACAATTGGTTGCACCAGAGCTTATTTAGGTGTGTCATAGCAAAGGGGGTGAATACTTATGCAATCAATTATTTTCTGTTTTATATTTGTAATTAATTTAGAACATTTGTAGATTTTATTTTTCACTTTGACATTATGGACTTTTTTGTGTTGATCAGTGGCAAAAACTCCTAATTAAATCCATTTTGATTCCATGTTGTAACACAATAAAATGTGGAAAAGTCCAAGAGGGGTGAATACTTTTGAGAGCCACTGTATACTGGCAGCCATGGAGGCAGTCGTGTACACACATTACGGTTACTTCCGACAACTTGAATCCAAGCAAGCAATTTCAACCTTTAAGCTATAAAAAATGCCAACAAACCTGCACAGAGCAATTGCAAACATCATAAAAAAGGGCAGTAAAGTAGCTGTTCAAATGTCATTTGCACCTATTTGCTTTTAACTATTTAAGTTTGTAGTACTGATTTATGGGATATGCTGGATTGGTAACAGAAAAAGCAATATAGCTGACAATACACCTTTCAACTGTCATTTTAAAAGAAAATGTTAGAATTTTTTATTCTATATATTTCTGCTGTTGTTATTTGTTTATACCATACCTTTAATAATACAACAGCTTATGGTTCAGATAATTTGATATGTAGTGTCTCTGATATGTTACAATTATATTACAATAGCAATGGTTTACTACAGTACTGTATGTCAAAATATAAAAAATAAAATGACCTGAAACATGGGTACTTGGAGATTTTTCCGGGGTGGATACCAGATTCCTGATTTATTACAGTGCCTAACGAAATGGTACATTTTTGTACAACAATGTACTCATTTTGCAAGCCGTATCAGAAAGACATGGAGATCGACAACGTATGTTAGATAAAATATGTCTGGAAAGAAGCCACAGTTGAAGTGGCTCATATGCTAATTATCGAGGAGGGGGAAAATGCACAATCAGGTTGAGGCTGGTTTTGAAAAGAACTATGTGTCCTAAAATTGAAAATAGCACAAAATGTTCTAATTCATTGATATTCCCTTATGGGGGGCCAAACAGCTGAATAACCTTTTAGTTGTTTTAACTGTATATTTTCCAAAATGATGAAACTAGCATAGCAGCCATAAGCTCTTACTTGTATAAGCACACACTCATATATTCCTCATCCTCCTCTGCATATATACAACCCAGACTGACATTCTTTTCAAGTGTCTTCCTTCTCACCACCACCCTCATGCATCAGTTTCCAAATGAGTGTGTCCCCTGAACTTGTGTTTGACCATCATGAGGCTATGGGTAATGACAACCTGAATGCTCCAGGGGATTCAGAGACAAACCTATTCCTGTACTAGTGGAGCATATTCACTGTGACTCTGACTGTGCCACATTAAACGATCTATCACAGTGCAATGTTCCTGTAAGCATTCCCCTTGTGGTCAAAATGAGGTCATCATGAATAAACTCCAGTGGCTTATCCACTTCCAGTAGGATCTGATTGGTTATTCATAAAGCCAACTCACCCATTCCGATTCAGCCCTAGTTATGCTTTTATTCTTTGTGATTTTCAGTTTAATTTCATTTTTCTAATCTGTTTAAATGTGTTATATGCAAAGAAAGTAAGTAGTCTTATCTACTTGGTTTAAGTTTTTTTTTTTAAATTTGGCTCATTTGATTTCTATTTTCAAATTCCATAAATTCTTAACTTATTTTTTGTCCTGGTGTTTTATATATTTTTTTCTTTCTATTTATTTTCCAATAAGCATCATGTATGAGTGTCTTTATGCAGAGCAGAGGTGCATAGCTCTGTGCATCTGAGCATTCCTGGAGCCAAGTTGAAGATGTCAGACTGTGGCAATGTGCCCCGTCCCTGTGTGCATTTGTGTGTTGCGTGTGTGTGTTAATGTTGGTGTATATTCATTGGTACACGGGATATAAACGGGTCTGTGTTTCACGTGTATTTAAAATGTAGATTTATATTTAGGCACGAGGAGGGCACAAATCACTTCACGTGCTGGTTAAATGTAATATATGAGCACAGGGTTTGCACAGAATTAATTCACGTGCTGGGATTCAAGTGAATAATTAATTAGTAATTGAATCCCAGCACAATAGTATATATAGACGCACATTTCATTCAGTCAGGGTTGGGTGTTCGGTGAGTGGAGAACGGGATTGGAGACGGAGGTAATTGTAAATTGTAAAAGTAAATAGTTAGAGTATCTGCTCACTGTGTTTGTTTGTCTG
The DNA here is from genome assembly GCF_902713425.1 of Acipenser ruthenus. Taxonomy (NCBI): domain Eukaryota; kingdom Metazoa; phylum Chordata; class Actinopteri; order Acipenseriformes; family Acipenseridae; genus Acipenser; species Acipenser ruthenus. The sequence goes on from NC_081194.1 coordinate 44,780,087, forward strand.
TGTAGTCCGTTTTGTTTGTCTATTTATTTTGGCGCAAGTGCCGTGTCCAGTGTTTTTGTCTGTTCAAACCTTTTATTTTCTGTTTGTTATTAAATGCTGAGCGAAAGCATTCGCTCAGCTTCACCAAACCCCAAATCTCTGTCTGTTTATTTCCTGTTTCTGGTCTGACGCCACCCACTCCGGCCGTCTTTGTGACACGTGGTGTCCTGCGTGGGATCTACAGCACCTCCAGGACTCAGGCCAGAGCAGGAACCGCATATTTGGATAAAAAAAAAAAAAAAAAAAAAAGAAAAGTGGAAATATGGCAGAAGACGCCATCAAACTGCGGGACTGGATCCGGGAAAATGCTGGGCTGGAGGCCCAGTCGATACCAGTAGCCGTCCGGTTCCTGCGGTTGATGGACAGCGAGCGATGGGAGGCGTATGCAAGGGAACACACCGTAAGCACCTGGGAGGAAGGTGTGGGGTTGGTCCTCAGCTACCTGGAGGCAGTTATAAGTGGAACAACAGCCCAGGTAGCAGGTCCACCAGCAGAGGAAGAATGCCTGCTGGTTTTGCCTCCACAGCCCAAGCGGGAGGAGCCTGAGCGTCCACAGCCCAAGCGGGAGGAGCCTGAGCATCCACAGCCCAAGCGGGAGGAGCCTGAGCGTCCACAGCCCAAGCGGGAGGAGCCCGAACGTCCTACGCCTGAGTGGGAGGAGCCCGAACGTCCTACGCCTGAGTGGGGGGAGCCCGAACGTCCACAGCCCAAAAGGGAGGAGTCAGTGCGTCCACAGCCCAACAGGGAGGAGTCGGTGCGTCCACAGCCCAAAAGGGAGGAGTCGGTGCATCCACAGCCCAACAGGGAGGAGTCGGGGCGTCCACAGCCCAAAAGGGAGGAGTCGGTGCGTCCACAGCCCGAAGAGAGGGAAGTCGGGGCTTCCACAGCCCTAGGACCCAAGCTGCCAGCAGAGGGAGAATACCTGCTGGTTCCACCTCCACCAGCAGAAGAACAATGCCTGCTGTCCCCATCGCTGCCGTCCCAAGAGCCAGAAGGGGAGGAATTACAGGCTCAACCCCCTGAATTTTTCTGGGGGGGAGAAGGGCAGGATGCTGGTGTCCCCCAGCAGCCTCTATTTATGCTGCTGAAGGGAGCACGGCGCACACCAGCCCAGCCGCCACAGCAGAGGGAGCCAGCACCGCCACAGCCTCCCTCTGAGTGGCCAGCATCAGCCCCATGGCCTCTGCCTCCACCGCAAGGAGCAGAGCAGCAGGAGCTGCCTCTGCCTCCACCACCTCCACCGCTTCCTCCACTAGGAGCAGAGGAGAAGGAGCTGCCTCTGCCTCCACCACCGCCAGGAGCAGAGGAGCAGGAGCTGCCTCTGCCTCCGCCACCACCACTGCCAGAAGCAGAACAGCAGGAGCTGTCTCTGCTTCCCGTACCTCCACCACAGGGAGTACGGTGGCCGGAGCCCCAGAAAGGGGAGCTGTCGGCCACGAAGAAGGGGGAGGAGGTCTGGAGACCACCAACCCCAGCAGCAGTTTCGCTGCCGGAGATCGTGGGGGAGGTCCGGAGACCTGCTCCCACTGCAGCAGTTTCGCTGCTGGAGATCGTGGGGGAGGTCCGGAGACCTGCTCCCACTGCAGCTTCTTCGCTGCCGGCAGTACTGTGGTCGGAGCCCCACCAAGGGGAGCTACCGGCTACGAAGGAAGGGGGAGAGGTCAGGAGACCAGCATCCCCCGCAGCAATTTCGCTGCAAGCATGGACCAGCAGGCTGTCAGCCGTGCCACTACCGGCAGGGGTGCTGACAGCATTGCCAGCCATGGGCCCACTGAAGCCTCCCTTCCCAGCCCGAGACTTTGTCCTGGACTGCTGGATTTTTAAGGGGGGAGGTGGCCGTTGAGGCCATGTGTGCTGCACACAAGGGGGGGTATATGTGGCAATGTGCCCCGTCCCTGTGTGCATTTGTGTGTTGCGTGTGTGTGTTAATGTTGGTGTATATTCATTGGTACACGGGATATAAACGGGTCTGTGTTTCACGTGTATTTAAAATGTAGATTTATATTTAGGCACGAGGAGGGCACAAATCACTTCACATGCTGGTTAAATGTAATATATGAGCATGGGGTTTGCACAGAATTAATTCACGTGCTGGGATTCAAGTGAATAATTAATTAGTAATTGAATCCCAGCACAATAGTATATATAGACGCACATTTCATTCAGTCAGGGTTGGGTGTTCGGTGAGTGGAGAACGGGATTGGAGACGGAGGTAATTGTAAATTGTAAAAGTAAATAGTTAGAGTATCTGCTCACTGTGTTTGTTTGTCTGTGTAGTCCGTTTTGTTTGTCTATTTATTTTGGCGCAAGTGCCGTGTCCAGTGTTTTTGTCTGTTCAAACCTTTTATTTTCTGTTCTGTTATTAAATGCTGAGCGAAAGCATTCGCTCAGCTTCACCAAACCCCAAATCTCTGTCTGTTTATTTCCTGCTTCTGGTCTGACGCCACCCACTCCGGCCGTCTTTGTGACACAGATATTATGTGGGCAGGTACATGAAACAAATGGGCAACTTTCAGGCAACTGTTGAATTATCATCAAATGAAACAGATTTTATGTTGTGGTTTAAAGTTGCTTTATAGTATAAATATGGCTGTGTTAAGTGAATCTTTAAAAATAAATGTTTCATTTTTTGGATGGGCCATCCTTTCAGATTTTATGGAAGTGCCAGGTACTGAAAACTGTAAAATGGTCCTAAGATGTTTGAACTAAGAAAAAAAAAAATGCTCTGGTTCAATTGCTTCAATGGAAGAAGTGACGATCATTTTGTACTGAGTTACAGTATGTGTAAAATGTGTACATATTTTTAGGAAATTATAATTTGAGGTCAGTGTTAATTGTCTGCTGCACCATTGCTAGTATCTTAATTTGCTTCTGATGAAAGCAAGCAGCTTTGCTGTAAACACTCGTTAGCAACACAGTGGACGCTGAGGTAGCCAAAATATGGCCACTGACTGTTTTTAGATCATATTGTTCAACTAGGTTTTAACCATTTGCGGTCCTATGTCGGACCAGGTCCGACATTACAATTTTCCCTTTCCAGTCTGATGTCGGACCCTGTCATAAACAAACAAGATAGCTGCTTCCGCATCCAGCGCTCAAAGAATATCACAGACATCTTTATGAAATATTATAGTAATAAAATAATGACGTGGATCGGATTATTGAGGAGTTTGGTGATAAAACGAGTGATCAGGAGATGATTTATCAGTATGCATGACTATGAAGAGGTATGTGAAAATAGAAAATAGGGGCCTACAGTATGTTCTGCCTGTCTCAGTGCACTGCCTGCTCTTAAAACCACCCAAGTGCTCAGACGTAACAAACCATAACTCCCTCAAATGATGTAACCCTATGAAGCACAAATAAATCACCAGGATTAATTTAGATTATTAGATGTTTAGGTAATAATGGCAGTGTGTTTCATCCCAGCCAGCATACCACATTTCTAAGTAGCAAATGTGACTATCTCCAACTGTTTTCCAGAAAGCACTTCATGGTTATACTGAAGAAGGCATTTAGCCTACTTGACTATTAGATTAGATTATTATAGGTTTATCTCAATATTTAATGGTTCCTTCAACATAATAACAACAACAAAAAAAAAAACAGTCAGGATTTTGTTTAGAAGATTGTTTTCAGAAAATGTAGTTCTCCACATAAAGAACGTAATTTTTAAAACTCACTATTTTAGAATCCAGCATCATTCTGTTTCTCCTCTTCAAGGGTAAGTACAACACTCTGTTTAGAGTCCCAGCTGTTGAGCTAATAATTCAATGAAGTGTGTCAGACAGAGCCATTAAGGGCAGATCTCCATGGTGTCATTTGGATAAAACACGAAAAGGTCTCTGGAAATCATTATTTCAGTGAGGACAGAAAATTGGGTTCACAAACCCATTTTTAAATAAACATTAGGTGTTGCAATCTGATGTGTCATTCATTGCAACTTTCTTCAGTTTTTCCCATAGTAATTTGTTCAGCAAATGCCCGGTCAGATATATAATATTCTGAGAGGGGTCCATGCTATATGGAATCACTACATTTTTTTTATATATATATATATATATATATATATATATATATATATATATATATATATATATATATATATATAGGGGTTGCTTTGGGTCTGCTGTTAGGGCTGCACACGTGGTTTGGGCTAGGATTGGTTATTGCAGTGTAGCTGCAGACATGTGATGCTGTACTAGAAATACCAGTGCAAAAGATGGAATGTAGAGAAACTTGTGTGCAGGACTGTAGAGTTTGCTGTACCAGGTAATCAATTAGGTAATAATAGGGATGTGGTTTCCGGGTCGTCTTTGCTGTGCTTGGGGCCTACCTTAATGGGATTACCCTGAAGTGAGATTCTCTGGGCTAGACAGTGATGTACTACAGCTTCTTGTTTCTTTGATTCCCTACAACCCCTTCACTGAACAAGACTTGCAAGTATAGCATGTCAGAGAGCGAAGATCCACAGCCAGAGAAGGGGGATAGCTGTTTAACGTGAGGAACAATACCAAGTCAATGGGATTTTTTCAAAATTATAAACAATATCACCCCATAAAGCTTCAGGTACACTGCACTTTGACAGCTACTTGAGCAACTGAATTTCTGAATATCATTTTCATTTTCATAATTAAGTGCTCATATGTCCTATCCTGTATATCCCCTTTAGGTCCCGGGGCCAAAAATTCAATAATTTCACTCAGGGGTTTTCACTGCATATAGAAAACAAAATCAGGACATACTGTTGGCAGAAGTTGCGGTAAATACAGAAAATACAAAATACCTGTCAGAGTCTCAAAGAGTTATTAAAGTGGGCCTAGTAAGGGCTTCAGAGCAAAATTCCTTCTTGAACACAATTCTCGTCAGAATAATGTCATCACACTACGAATGTTGGCAGCTATGCCCATAGTTAACAGAGACAGAAAGGCTTCTACAGTATACCTGTTTAATATTCTATTATGTGTGTTCTGTGTTATTCACTATTGTTGTTTCCATTTAGGACTGTGAGAAAGTCACATTAGTGTTGCAAAGGCTTTAGTGTACAATTCTTTTCTTGTGGCTTTTAGAGCAGTGTTTCTCAACCTTTTTTAGCTCAAGACCCAATTAATAACATTGATGGCCAGTCGCGACCTAGTAAATAGCTTAAGTGCAAAAAACATCTGGCCCCCCAAATACTTCTTACCCACTATATGTAATATGGATTGGAGGAGCGGATGTGCTTGTATAACGTGATACAAATCAATTATATATGTCAGACAACATAGTGTGCACTAATCAAATCAATAAATAAGATTATAAAAATAACATACAAGTGCAAAATAAATGTGAACAGGGCATTCTTGACCCTGTTACACTTCCACTCTGCCACAGTTGTACTGAAAGGCAAAATAACTCTAATAGCATGGCAAGTAAGAGCAGGATATTCACCAGCAGCGCTGCACCAAAACTTGGGAAGACTCATTTCAATATACAGTCACCCTTGGTTAACTGGACGTTTTACTCCTAACTCGACACTTATTACTGGTTCCGAAAGGATAAAAACTATTAAAAAGACTGGTGGATAACTCGACACTGTCATGTCATGTGACTGAGCTCTACATGACACTCTTGTTTCACATGACTGACCTCTGAATGGAAACGGATCGTTCATTCATTCATTTGCAACTACCAAGTGCAGCTGGTTACAGTATCAGTGCACTGCACAATGAGTAAGAAGTGAAAAATGAGTTCCCGTTCAATTGGCTTTAAAGCTCAGGTTACTCGGGATAACAAGCCTGTCAGCAGAACTTTAAAAGCGCGTGTTTTTGCTTGTGAAACAATCGACAATGTTTGATTTCTGTGTGAAACTGTGTTGTTTATTATTGTTTTTGTTCACTGAGTTAATTCTGTATAATATACATTTGTTAACTTTTGCTATTTAAGCCTTCAAATTAGACAGTACAAGCCAATGACTAAAAGTATAGTCAACAGTTTGTGCAGTTTGTGGTTGGATTGTTTTTGTAAAAATAACACTGTAGTTTTTTATTAATTTTTATTACAATCTAACTATACAAGTTGTACCGAGTTTGTACAGTACTGTATACTGTAATTGATTCAATCACTGCAGTTCTTTCGACCATTTTCATAGGGACATTTAACTAAAAATAAACTTGTAAATACTGTAATACTGTAAACGTGCGAGTTCTAGTTACTTATATGCATGTTATTGCCATGGCTCATGTGCACCCGTGGTTAACTCGACACCTTGGATAAGTCGACACTAAATGGCATCACCGTGGGGTGTCGAGTTAACCGAGGCTGACTGTATTTTCTCTGTAGACTGCAAACGCAAGATAACTCGACCACCTGAGATTCTTCCTCCATTCGTTTTCCAACACCACTCCAAATGGATCGCGGATCCCTTTTTCATCCTTGAGTTCATCTGGAAAGTAATCACAGAATCTAGTGTCTAATTTAGTTAAGTGATTACAGATCGTTTTCTTCAGTGCTTCAGAATCTTTCCAGTTTTTTTGTTTCTAGAGACGCATTAGGAAACATGTCCATCCTATCTTTTGAAACATGTTTGCTCCACAGAGAACGTTTTCTTTGAATGTTGCAATTTTGTCAGCTTGTTCAAAGCGATTGTGCCCTCTGCCTTCTAAAGACAGATTCAAATCATTCAGCTGATCGAATATATCTACAAGATATGCAACATGAGGACGCCCTCCATGTGTCGTTACTGGAGTGCTCTGCCAGGTGAGATTTTTTTTCTTCAAGAAAAGCTGCCAACACACTTTTCTGTTTGTATACATGAGACAAAACTTTGCCACGGGACAGCCAACGAACCTCAGCATGATAAAGCAGACAGACATGCTCACTACCCATTTCCTGACAGAAAACTTGAAAGCATCAGGCATTTTGTTTGATATCATTTACAATTTTCACAACATCATTAAGAGCGTCGTGATGCACAGGCACCATGTCTTTAGCTGCTAACGCCTCCCTGTGCAGGAAACAGTGGTTCCATATTGGGTGCTTTCTAAAGTATTCTTTGCACAACACCTGAATGTTTCCCCGTCATTGAAGCGGATCCATCAGTTGTAACACCAACACACTTTGTCCAGCTCAATCCCACCGACTCCAAGTAATTATCCAGTGCACCAAACATATCAGCAGCAGTAGTTGAAGTAGGCAAATCCGCACTAAACATGTACTGTTTCCCCATACATGCCCACATAAACCAGCAAAATAGCACGGTTTGCTACATATGTAGATTCGTCTGCAGTTTGATGTCTTCTGAAATATCATAGATTCTTCTCCGTATTGTATCGTTACAAAGAGGGACTGTTTTCAACATTTTTGCAGCTGATTCACCCAACAATTCAGTGCACATGCAATTTACTTTTCTGCTCAAATTGTGAAGAATTCCTACTATCACTGCTATGTGCAACATGACAGCTTAAAAATGTCTTAATTTTCATGGACCACAGTTTGGCAATGAGACTAATCAAGCAGGCGCCACAACCAGTGAAAGCTATTAAACTAGGAGCAAGAAATAACAAAGAAACACATATCATGTTACTTTTGTAATGTACTGTATTTTATCACATCATAGGCCTTTATGCATTATAATTATTACTCATGAATGTAATTGTTGTGTGAAACTATAGTAAGACACAGTGCCAGGAGGTCCTACAAGCATCTCTTTGAAGCTCTGTATGCACATATTGTTCAGTTCTGGTCTCAAGACTGGCTTCTCTAACTAAAACACTAAAAAACGATAGAATGTTGCATTTGACTAGCTAATCGGTGGCACCTGCTAATGTTCAAATAACTTTATTAGTATGCACACTGATAACATGCGGTGTATTACTAGCGGCATCCATTTAAAAATAATAATAATAATAACTATGCAAAATGCATAAAATATTATCTATTTTCAAAGTTTGTTCGCGACCCTTTCACACATGCGCGATGACCCATGGCTTCAGAAACTGCTTTCAAGCACAGTGTAACTAACACTTTCTAATTTCCTCACAACTAGCCTTAAGATATCTTTTCAGAATATTATTTTCTGATATATTTAGTAAGCATGGTAAATAATGATCTAAAGGAACCATTCCTGTAATGCTGCGGATTACATTCAGTTCCATTCCCTGTGGATTGCTCTCATGCCCATTTATGCCTGGGTTCAACTAAGGTGACAAGTGAATGGGTTTGGTGGTGGTATACATCACTAAACCAACACAATTATCAGTCTGTGTTTCAGAGAGGCCCGGAACTGAACAATATGTGCATACAGAGCTTCAAGGAGACGCTTGTAGGACCTCCTGGCACTGTGTCTGACTATAGCTTTCACACAACAATTACATTCATGAGTAATAAGTATAATGCATAAAGGCCTATGATGTGATAAAATACAGTACATTACAAAAGTAACATGATATGTGTTTCTTTGTTATTTCTTGCTCCTAGTTTAATAGCTTTCACTGGTTGTGGCGCCTGCTTGATTAGTCTCATTGCCAAACTGTGGTCCTATTTACAAGTTCTCTGACAAATACAGGATTTAAACTAGATCATTTTGTTGTTGTCATCTGATATAATGGAACTAGGATACTGCAAGGTCTTCAAATGTGGTTTTATGGAAATGGAATGAAACCAGATGAGGAAATGTTAAGACTGCCACCAAGGGTGTGCAGGTACTAGAATGTTCTTAGTAATTGCTTTTAAGTTGTTAGGTATTAATTAAATGGAATAAAACATTAATTACTGGATGAAAGAAAAATAGCTTCTAATTGACTTTTAAAACACTCATAGGTGTATTTTGAGTTAAGGACAGAAGTGTCGTAAATGGCCCTTGTTGTTAAAGTTGTCAGTTCTTGTGGAGTTCATGAATAAGTGAACTGTAATCACCTGTAATTAGCTTTTCCAGAACTATTTATTTATTCCATATTACAGTAAAACCTGTCTAATCCAGCCCCTCTACATACCAGCATTCTGTATAATTTAGGATGATTTTTGGGTCGCGACCAAATCCCTATTGAAATGAATGGTGTGAAACCCTACAATCGAACTTGTCTATTCTGAAATCTGGCATGTTTTTAAGTCTCTTCTGCCTGAAATCAATGTAAATCTGTGCAGTCCCACACCGGGTCATGTGATTTTTGATTTCTAAGTTTAAAACTAGTATAAAAACAAAACAAAACAAAATCAAAAGCAAGACATTATGTATATACTCACATGTCCCACCGGCACATTCTGAAGTGTCCAGCTATTCAACAACATGTCTAAACATCAACACAACATACACTTCTCAAAACAATTAAGGGGCATTCAGAGATCTGTATGAACTGTAATACAGTAAATGGGGTGTTGGGCATTATTTAAATACAGAATTTGTAACACCAATATACACACCTCAGAATACACTAATTAGCAGTTTTAAGCAGTGTAGTTAACTGTAAGTGTAACATAAAATATTGGATGATAAAAAATACTTAATTATGCCTGGAATGCCACAAAGGCCTACTGTAGTTACTGTCGCCAGTCTTTACCAAATAAACTTTAAGAGCAATGCAATGCACGACAGTGGTTCTGTACTAAGGATAGCAAAATGGTTTCTTCAAGGTAATACACTGGGATTATAATGGGATCTGAATTGGATTTCTAAAACATTTCTGTAAGAAAGCTGTATTGTTTGTGTAAAGACTCATGTGTAACACCTTTTTTCTTTATTTAAAATGTATTCTGATACTGCAGTTATTTTATTGTGTTTAAAAGAGAATGTAAAGTGTTTTGGAGATGCAGATTATTTCAGGCAAATTGTGGGGTCATTTTGTGCTATACTCTGTTCTGGCTGCGCAGTGTGAACAGTGTCTCAGGTATGTCTTCCCTAAAATAATGTTATAAAACTGGTTTCTAATTACTAAAATAGTACAGTAGATTATTTTATTGAAATGATGGTTTAAAATGCAATGGTTTAAATGTTTTTTTTTGTTTAAAAAAAGTCACAACACGATGCAGACATTTAAGATACCTTGTGGCAGTGTGCCCCGCCCCTGTGTGTATTTTGTGTTATATTTTGCATGTGGTGTGTCAATGTTATTGTATAGGTATTGGTGCATGGGCTATAAATTGGTCTGTGTAGCATGAGTGATTTAAAATGTATATTTATATTTAGACACAAGGATGGCACAATCACTTCACGTGCAGAGTAAATGGGTATTTGTATGGAAGCACAGGAAGTGCACAAAGTATTTCACGTGCAGATGTACCGAGATTCCAAATTGAATGATTGATTCGAGTCTCAGTACAGCTGCATAAAAGATACAGTGTTTCACTCACTCGGGGTTGTGTGCTCAGTGAGTGGAGAACTATGGGGTGCTGTTTTGTCCACGAAAGGGCTTTTGTGCACAAAATACATTACGACATGCATTTCATCCCACAAAATGAAAACAAATGTATTTAATTTCGTCCACGAAAGGCAAAAGTTTTCATTTTGTAGACCAAAAGGTAAAAGAGAGTTTTCATTTTGTGGATGAAACGAAATAAAACTTTTTCATTTTGTGGACAAAATACACTTTTCCTTAGATCATTTTGTGGACATAATGAATAGTCAAGTATACATTCTGTCCACGAAAAGCAAAGTAAGTTATCAGTTTCGTCCACAAAATTATTTAACATAACATTATCATTTTGTGGGACGAAATGCATATTTTATGGGGCTTAAAACTCATTTTGTGAGACAAAATACACATTTTGTGCACAAAATGTTAATTTTGTGTGACAAAATGCTAATTATGTGCACAAAATACCATTTTGTGGGACGAAATACACATTCTGTGGGACGGAATACACATTTTGTGGGACAAAATGCTCATTCTGTGGGACGAAATGCTAATTATGTGCACAAAATATCATTCTGTGGGACGAAATGCTAATTATGTGCACAAAATACCATTCTGTGGGATGAAATGTTCATTCTGTGGGACAAAATGCACTTTCGTGGGTCATCATGGCGCACTGTAACATGTTAAGTGTAAGTGTCGCCCAATGTGCAGACTGCTTTGCGGCATACATACTCTTCTATGGAAGTATGGGTATCACCTCCGATTAACGTTAGCTTTTTTTTCTGTGTTTTTGTTCGACTTTTCTCCTCCCTTTTACAAATTCAGTTGATGATTGAGTCATTAGTGTCTCAACGACAATGCAAAAATGTGTAATTTCTGTGCTCTGTTTTGTTTCACATACCTATTTTGAAAATTGAAAAGCATTAATGACTATTTTCTAATTAAAACTGCTGGATAAAACTGAAATCCATAATATTGTGAACAATTTAGTAATTTTATATATTTCATCCCCTCAATGTAAAGGTAGACCTGGCCAGCGGTGACATGCAAAATCCCCCTTACATAAGTAAATTAAGACTGAAAAACAAACAAGAGAGCACAACCCCCATGAGTCAGAACCAAACAAATGATATAAAGTTGCGGCGATTGCAGTGTGAGACAACATACATTACAAGGGACCAAGGATATTACAAGGGAAGAAGTGCTGGAATGGAGGCAAGAAAGATAAACATGGGACAGGGGATCAAGATTTTCACCACAGAACCAAAGATGCAAAGATAGTAATCTCAGGCTGAGGTGGAACCAACACAGTCTTGTACAGGAACCCTAACTAACCATCCTCTGAGCAGATTGTTTATTCATTCATGTAAGCCATGTGATTGGGATATTACAAAATTCCAGTTGCAGACCCACAGGGAGTGCCTCAGTGGCCATTGTGTTCCTATGGAAAAATTGTCTGGGTTTGGTTTAGGAGTCAAGCTGAACACATCTCTTGGTTAGGTTTGCTGAATAAGACAGGGGGAAGGGAAGGTATTCCTTTATCTTGAGTCCTCCTGAGCCAGTACATGGCTAGAGAGTACATTTTTAACAGCTAACATTGCTTGTTAATTTATATTAATTAACAGACGGCGCCTAAACACATCCGTAGTCAGGAAGATTGGCAGAAGCTCACATAAGTAATGTGTTGTTTCCTAATGAAGCCTATTTTGTCTATTGAACTGCTCCTCTGAAAGGCTCTTACTCTTGTTCATATCCCTACACATGCTTAGGGCAATTTGTTGTTGTTGCTATCTAGGGGAAGTTTGTCCAGACAAGAGCATTCATTATAAATCCAAAAGATTTCATACATGAATAAATTGTTGCCCCTAAAGCTGGGTCCACACGTGAGGGATCAGTTGTGCAATCCAATTGCTCCCAAAATGCAACACAGTTGCGAACAATTGCTGTGTCCACATCTGAGCAATTACTTGTGCAACAAGGTTCCCACGTCTACAAGTTTCATTTTTTATGATAATTGAGGTGACAGGTTTTTTTGGTTTTTTTTTACATTTTTATTCAATTTACAAAGTGAAGTAGTTTGTTTTGGTTTTGACAACCGAGTTGACACTTTTTTTTTGTTTTTTTTTTTTGTCCCGTGTCTACAAGTTTAAAATTGTATTTATTTTATTTATTTTTTGACAACTGAGGTGACACTTTTTTTGGTCAGGTCATAATGTGTCCAGTAATTAAAAAGGAAGAGTTGGCTGTTATTATTTTTTCAACTGTTGTTATTTTAAATGCCATATTCTCTAAAGAAAAAACAAAGCCAGGTAAAAGCTGGACGAAACCGTTTAATATTACCACTGACATTTTTAAAATTAGCGCTTCTTTATGACAGGATATGCAATGTTAATTCATCTAATAATTCATTAGTTAATTTGTCAATTAATTAATACGAAAGGCTGTACGGACCTGCAAATTTCCAATCAACCAGACAAACTTCCCAACAACCAGACAAACTTCCAACTGTCAATCTCGCATGTGCCGAAAACACTGCAACCTTTCTAGCCAATGGGAGCACACAATAATATTTTAACCAATGAAAATCCAGCCTCACTCAAAACTGCTTCAGCCAATAATATTTAGAAGGGCGTTTCAAAAGATATTCTGTTTAACAAGATACTCACCTCCGCTGATTTTCAATAGAGACTTCCGTCTCACTGCGCGCAAAGCATTGTGGTATATAGAGAGTTAGGCAAAAAACTTCTATGGAGAGTTAATGCAGGTGTAAGAAATGATGCTGCAACTGATCGCTCAGGTGTGGACCCAGCTTAACAATATAAATGCTTTGCTACTTTTTTACAGCAGGTACTTGACCTACACAAATGTAATGTAGTAATTGTTTTGTAGACTGCAAGATAAATTGATTAATCATTGAGAGGGACATTTTGGAAACACGTAAATGATGTGAAACTAATGTTTTATAAATCTTATTGTTATTATCTGAAATGTATGGGCAACCACTATGTAGGACTTGCATTCTGGGGTTTAAAAGAGATGGCCATTTTATATGTTAGCTTGCGAGGTTCGGGGGGCGTGAAGCTGGGGGGGCTGCTAATCTGTAATCTTTCAATTTTCTAATCTCCAGTTAATTAGTTCTATTTACTATTTAAGACCTGATCACCTGCACCTTTTCTGTCTAGTGTTTCGTTTTTGTAGCAAACGCTTAGACGCCGTCGTTTCGTGCTTCACCTCTAATATCTAAACTTCGTTGCCTTGCTCACGCAGGTCGTTTCTCTGCACATCGCTGCCAAGTTATTATCAATCATTTTCTTACCTGCTCAGGTGATCTTTCTTTTCAGTCAGCTTCTCTTTTCGGCTCCAAGAGCTCCAACGTTACTCTTTCCTGTTCCATCCGGTCTCCACCTCGGCTTCATAGCCGTCCAAACCGCAGCTTCAATACTCAACTTGTCTGCAACTTTATCAGAAAGTCTGGTCCTCCGTTAAACTTCCAAGCTCCTTCGACATGACATCGACATTCCCGTTGTCTGCGATTGCCTTACCTTAGCTCTATTTAATTCTACCACGAAGTTTTGTCGGCTTAATCCTTCTTTACTCCTCGCTTGCAATCCGACGCCCCTCCCCCCGCTCCCACTGAGCCAGCACAATTACCGTTTCATCAGAAGATCCTGCCCTGGACCTCCATCAGCTACGTTCAACATTTTAAAGACGTATCCAGCCCATTCTAAACTCAATTTGTAACTAGTGGCGGCTCGTGACTCGACTGGTCACAACATTCTCCAACTCCACTATTGTACTGTAACTTTTCCACCGGCGCCTCACAGACTATGGTTACCACGGCAACGCCCTTATTGAGTGACTGCAGGGAGTGGTAAGTTGTCATGGTGACCAGGCAGCTTCATCAGGCTCTGCGTGCTCTGCGCCTCAGCACCGCAATCTTCCGGCTTCCTGTTGCTGCACTTTCACAACTGGTAGAGACGAATTCAACGCGCCGAACCATAACATCTAAATATTGCGTTAACTTATTTCCATTCATGACTATCTGTCCTAAACATGTCTAGAATATTTATTATACAAATCTAAAGGAATAAGCAAATGTTGTTCTACATAGACAAGGATTTTAATCGTAATAACTTCTTAGATTATACCCTGATTCACTCAGGTCAATGATGTAATTCCAATCATAACCTCTGGATGGCAGTATAATACCACAAGCTCTCTCTCTATACATTAAACCAGTTTGGTTTCGCTGCAAAGCTCGGACACTACAGCTTTTCTATCTATTCCCGCAGTTCTCACTCGGATGGATTCTCGGGAGTTCCCATCCTGCCTCATCCTCAGTCTATCTATATCAAATGACATTCTTCAATTTCAACTCTTACCCCCCCCCCCCCCCGCCCCTTTTGAGGCGGACTGCTCCTGACCAAATCTATAGATATTTCAACAGCCTCAGAGCAGTGGATTCTTCATCCTCTTAGGTTCTACAGCAGCCTCAGCTCTATGTATTCTCCATCTCTGGCTTCATCAAAATCAGTTTAACTCACAGTCCAATATCCACCGCATTCAGCAGATGTCTGTGCTCTACAGCAGATCATCACACTACCGATGGCAATCCACCATTCACTATTACAGATCCCTGCTTCAGCAGATATCGGCGTTCTGCAGCAGACCACCACGCTCTACCAATGGCAGTCCACCATTCACAATAACAGATCACTGCTTCAGCAGATCTCTCTCTACAGCAGACCACCGCTCATTATTGACAGCACTTCTTTGTTTACTTCCTCAGATCTCTGCACCATCCAGCAGATCCCATCCTCTACTGTTAATTGCTCCTCCCTGCAGCAGATCTCTGCTCCCTCTTCAGATCTACACACTGTTCTAGCATGCAAGTTGCTTTAGTTCAGTCTAAATCTGGACCTGCACTACTCCAGATCTTCCAACGCTTCCGCTTTCCTCCAATACGCAGATCGTGGAAGCATTCCGCAGTCAAGGCTAATGCTAATCCCCATCTAATCAAAAATACGAGGTGCTTGTCTTTCTCAGCAATCTATTCATATGTCCACACATCCTCTCAAATATTACAGCATTAATACATGGTGAGAGACGTGGTGAGACTGGAAATCTGTCTTGTTTATGAGTTAAGGAGTTCCACTCTAGGAGAATAACTGGAGTTGTGAAACCCAGTCTCTCAATGTGAGTTCACCTTTTCCATTTCAAGCAGACATGATAGTAGCAGACCACAGATCGATCCCGTATTCACTGACACATAGGATAGTCAACATCTCATCTCTGCCCTCCATTCCAGTAAATGGAGCACAAAGCGTGCCGAGCTTCCCCAGCAGTCGATTTACACATGTTCGTCGGTTCCAGCTGCTACCTCAACTGTCAGTTCCAGCTCCCCTTCGGCCTCCACTTTTAGTGTTCAAGTTCCGTCGACTGGTCCCGTCTGCTGCGTGCCCCCCCCCCCCCCCCCGATTCACCAGCTGTCATTTGACTGAATCATCCTCTCAGTAACCTCCTTCAATCTGCTCAGCATTTCGTATCTGCAGCTCTCTCCCTCCTTCGACAGCTTCATATTGTACAGCCTGGTCAGTGTTTTAAACATTCTGTGCCAGAATCTGATTCATCCTATTCCTTCAAATCAAACCAGATCATGGCTTTCATCGTCCAGCTAGGGATTTTTTCTTCCCACCATTCTCTCCATACCAGTAGTTTGTCTGACTCTTTCCGGAATCTTCAAAGTCCCCCCCCCCCCCTGCTGCACCTTCCAGCCTGCCTATATCAACAGACATTCTCCATTCATTTATCTCTACTCTTTGGAAAGTTTGCTTGTCCCCTTACGAAGATCTCCTCATGGAGACCATCTGCCTAACAGCTGATTCTTAAGAGCCTTCCCTTCTGCCTCACCTTCCCGCTGTCCGCATCAATGACCATTCTCAGTTTGCTCATTCTACTCTTCTGAAACGCCGCTTCTCCCCATACAAGGATCTACCTATGGAGATCATCTGCATCTGAGCCCTCTTCGGTCTCCTTAGGAGCTCAGAATTCACAGTTCTAATTTACGCCATCATTCAGTTGTGTACCTCCAGACGGATCCATTTCAGCGCCGTCAGTTAATTCAGCTGTCAAGCAGATTCCCCTATCTGCCCCTTATTTTCAACGTCAAGGTATCTCATCTGCTTCTCGGCCGCCTTCGGCTTCCTCAGAAGCTCAGACTTCACAGTTCCCTCAGCTTCAAGCTTCCCTGCAGCGACGAAGATCTCCTAATCAGCCAACCTCTCCACCCTCCTTTCTAGAGCAGGCCTCCTTCCTCAGCTGTATTCTCCCCATTCATTTCGTATAGGTGCAGCTACCTCCGCTGCGAGAGCCAACATCAACCACAGTCTGATCAAGACCATGGGCCGCTGGTCCTCTTCCGCAGTAGATTATTACGTTCAGAACTCGCAGTTTCTTCTGCTTCTGATTTACTTCACCATTCGGTCATACCCCCAAGAGGGATCAATTTCAACGTGGTTAGTCCATTCAGCTGTCAAGTAGAGTCCCCTATCTGCCCCTTTTCATCATCAAGGTATCTCCCCAGCAAGAACCCCCCCCCCCAGGACCCTCGGTTCATTGATTCCTCTCGCTCCTATCATCACTCATCGCCCCTCCTTCCACCCTCCAGAGCAAGCCTCCCTCCTCTACTTCACCCCCTCATTGATTTCTCTCACTCCTAGGATCACTCGTCACTGGATTCCAACCTACCTTGCCTCCAGAGCGGGCCTCCCCCCCCCCCCCCAATCATTCCGTAGGCACAGCCCCCTCTGCTGCGAGGGCCAACATCACTCACAGCCTTCTTCGGCTTCCTCGGAAGCTCAGAATACACAGTTTCTTCAGCTTCAAGCTTCCCTGCAGCGACGAAAATCTCCTAATCAGCCCAGCTCTCCTCCCTCCTTTCTAGAACAGGCCTCCCTCCTCAGCTGTATTCTCCTCATTCATTTCGTATAGGTGCAGCTACCTCCGCTGCAAGAGCCAGCATCAATCACAGTCTGATCAAGACCATGGGCCGCTGGTCCTCTTCCGCAGTAGACTATTACGTCCATTCATCTCCCTTCGTTCTAGCAGCAGCCCATTTTAAAATTGCTAGCATGCCCGGAGTGGGGGCTACCTGTTCGCCGGGGCCACCTGAGGTTTTCCCCTAAATTCGCTTCGAGGGGTTTTTTCCTCTCCACTGAGCGGCAGGTATACACAGTCAAGTATACACAGTCACATCCCATTAACAAATTTACTAATCCCCCTTTGTTCGTCCTTCTGGTCTTTTGTTTGTTTGTTTATGTTATGCGTTGGCATGTTCTGTCTTGTTTGTCTCACGGTGTGGGAATTTTCGTAGGTGCCGGGGGTCCATCCTTTGGGGGGCAAGTGAGGCTCACTTCCCCGACCTCAGGGCTAGGCAGCCGCCTCCCTTACCTTCAGGAGTTCTCACCGCGTGAGTCAGAGCGGACCCCCGGCCAAACTCTGTCCTGTCGCAGCTCCTGCGCTCATCTCACTCGAGGCTCTCTTCTATTCTGCCTCTCTTCAGGACGTGGTCACTCGTGCCGAGTCCTATACTAACCTCAATGCTCTGTCCTTATTTTCAGGTCCCAGGCAGCGTGATGTCTCGGCCAATCAGGGGTTTTACGAGCGCCCCTTACATAAGCCTCAAATGCTGGGTACCTCTCTCATCTCCTCCCGAGGGGTGGCTTTTCAAGTCTAACCCTCATATGTGTTTTCAGGTTGCCGGGTCCTCCGCCCCTGGGATGTCGACAGCGTCGGCCCCAGTCGACGACCTCTTTTCTATCCCGTTTCCGGTTGCCGGGTCCTCCGCCCCTGGGATGTCGACAGCGTCGGCCCCAGTCGACGACCTCTTTTCTATCCTTTCCGGTTGCCGGGTCCTCCGCCCCTGGGATGTCGACAGCGTCGGCCCCAGTCGGTGACCACATTCTGTCCTACTAACTGCTCCTTGCTGCTTCTTCTGCCTTATCTTTCCCCCCAGCTCACGCCCAGTGAATTATTTATAAAAGCCCCAGCAGCCCTGGCGTATCTTTTGTCAGTAGCTTATTGTGAAGGTGGAGGTGGCTTACATTTGAGAGAATATGAGATATGAGCAAATCAGACACAGCACTCAGCAGGGGACAGGCAGAGGCAATATAAAGTGAAACATGTATTCCTGGTCTTATGTAAAAAAAAAAAAAAAAAAAAAGCCTTTTTCATTTCTCCTTTAATGCATACGGCCCGCCCATTAGTTTCTAAAATGGCATTGTACTGTATTGTTTTGGAATTCTTCTTTAAAACAACCCGCTTCTTTAATATAACATGGGTATTCAACATATGCAGTCTGCATTGTATGAGTGACATTCCCATAAGCCAATCACAGGTAGTAAAATAGCCAATCAAATAGCACACAGGATCAATTTCCTCACACACATAATTTTGATTAGGATAGCAAAGCGAAGGCTTGTTTAAACTATTTATTTTACTTTGTGTAAAATTTTAAATCAGTAGCGAAAAAGTAATTGGAGATGTCATGGAAGCGAAAGGTGGAGGCGGAACATAGAAGATTCCAAAATTGTTAGCCAGATGAAAATTTTTTCACTGAATAATTTCGACGACAAGGCAACATTTCTGATTTGCAGTGCAACAGTTGCAGTTATGAAAGATTATAGTATAGAACGTCACTATGATACGCAACACAAAGCGTACTTTGAGTTAACAGGAAATTAAAGAAGCTCAAGGAAAGGAAAGGACTGTTTTTAACTTCAAGAAGCCATGGAAAGTGTAGAACTACCTTGGAAGAAACTAACTGATGGGATTACAACTGAGGGTGAACCATACATGACTGAGCAAAAGAGTGGACTGGCTAGCAGAGTGCTGGAAAAAATCAAAGAAAAATGCAGAGGTACCCATTTTCTTACACTGGGTTCTGCATCAACAGACATTATGTGGAAAAGTTGCAGAATTAGAACACACAATGATCATTGTTGTCAAGTGTGTTAGAAAAGAAGTCAAGTGTCCTTACAGAAGTCATAAAAAGGTACATTTCAAAGTGGTACTGTTTACTATTTCGCTTTTTCACAGTGCTGTTAAAAACATTATATTTTGGAAGATAAGTTAAATTTTGAGACTCAGCATTATACTGTATACTCTGACATCTTTTTTTTTACTGTTTGAGCTTTCCATTGAAAGTAAAATACTCTTCTATTTCCTCCATTATATTACATTTTGATATTGAGTTTTTTTTGTTTGTCAGTGTTGTAGGAAAGTTGCTTCTAGTTAATGTTTTGTGTAAAGTAGTATATTTCAGTATATTGGCCTACATACAATTTATATAGACATTTTCATATACATTACGATAAGGGCTTCTGTTTTTCGGTTTTTATTAATTGTATTGTGCTTATTTTTAGCTATTTTCGAGTTTTATGTAAATCGTTTCTTTCATTTTTGATATACTGTATGAAATTAGTGTTTTCGGTTACTTTCCAAAATGCTTCAGCGTTTTTTTTGTCAAAATATGTATAGGCGTAACTCGACAGTACTTGCACACTTATGAAATCCCTATGGTCATGGGCACAATCCTCTGGGGTTTTTGTGTGTAGGCATTTTTTTACGTTTCGCCACAATTCTGTTTTAAATCCTCCGTATCTTAACTTAACTGTAATACACCTTTAAATCCAGTGAACAAGCCTCCATTCCTGATTGTAATCTCGTTTTAAATCTTGCAAGTGGAGTCCCCAATAGAAATGTAGGAATGTGCTGTCACTCAGTAGTTGGGGCGGGTTTAAGTATTCAGAACGAATCAATGATAGATACAAGTCAGGAAGGCGGGATGTTGCCCAGCAGCACAGGGAAATGTATGTATTATTAATTTTGTAGTAGGTTTTATTTTTTAAGGGGTAAAGTCAACGTGAATTGATTAACCATTTCCACAGTTTTCCAGTGTTTTCTGGTGTTTATTGGCTATCCACCAATTTCATTTTTTTTGTATTGAGGGTGTTTTATTGGGTTTTATCGGTTAAAAACGAAAATCAGAAGCCCTAATTACGATGTATATACTGTATATGTATATATTTTTTACCATGGGGCCCATCAAGTGAACAGTCTTAACTTAAATGGCCCTTGCTGCCAGATTTTTCTGTTCAAACAAATTTTCATAACCAGTAATTCAGCAAGATGTATTTATTTTGCTTTAATGAATCAGTGAGTCAAACAAACAAATCTGTTGAATTGACTCACTAAACTGAATGAATCATATGAATCGCATCAGTAAAAAGAATCAAACTGCACAGCACTAGTTTTCAGGCCAGAAAAATATGTTTAACCCTTTGCGGTCCTATGTTGGACCAGGTTCAACATTACAGTTTTTCCTTTCAGGTCCGATGTCGGACCCTGTCCGACATCATCAAAATGACGTCAAGAACAGGTCCCTAGTTGTTTTTTCTCCAGAAAAAGCCAAGAAAAGCTTTTGATGGCCGAGAGAGGCAGAAAAAAAACGGAGGAGGATCTGAGCAATACACATAGTCCCTTCAACACAGACATAACACTGACATAAACAAACAAGATAGCTGCTTCCGCATCCAGCACTCAAAGAAAATCGCGGACATTTGCCAAGCTTTTTGAGATGTTATAGTAATAAAATAATGACTTGGATAGCATTATTGAGGAGTTTGGTGATAAAACGAGTGATCAGGAGATGATTTATCAGTATGCACGACTATGAAGAGGTATGTGAAAAATACAGCGAACAAGGGGAGGGGCAGGGCTGGAGATGCAGTACTGAGTGTCCTGTTGATATGCAGTGCATTTAAAACCTGTTTTACTGTGAATAAAATTACTTTTAAACAGTGCGTGTAAAATAAACAGCTCGTGTGAAAAAAAATTGGACCCGACGTGCCTGACAGGCTCTGAATAAATGGACTGCAAAGGGTTAAATAGCGCGCTTATCAGTGGTTAAAGCCTGGTGCCCAAACAAACTAATTATCCCTCACTTTAATGTGAACAATACAATTATCACCCTTTAGTAAATATGGTGTGGATGAAGCTCTTCTCATTATTCAAAGCAAGGTGCCTCATTTAAAACCATTATCATCCATTACCAAACAAATCACATATTCATTCTGATTACCATAGTATGGCACAATAAAATTAGTGTGCACCATAATATGCCTGCTATTTCGTGCGATAATGAATACAATTGCAGTAGTAAATACGGAAATCATTAAAGTGCACAGTAATTGCAATTATCGTGCACCATAAAGTTTAACACCATTTCGTAAATGAGGCCCAGTGAATGAAGGATTAAGTTTTTTTTGTTTGTTTGTTTTGTTTTTTTTATAAATGTCGTTTCCAATTATTTTTATTATTTTCTCCCCAATTTGGAAATTGCCAATTATTTTTTACTCACCGCTACCACCCCTGCGCTGACTCGGGAGGGCGAAGACGAACACACGCTGTCCTCCGAAGCGTGTGCCATCAGCCGACCGCTTTTTTTCACACTGTGGACTCACCATGCAGCCACCCAAGAGCTACAGCGTCGGAGGACAACGCAGCTCCTGGGCAGCTTACAGGCAAGCCCGCAGGCGCCCGGCCAGACTACAGGGGTCGCTGGTGCGCGATGAGCCAAGGACACCCTGGCCGACCTAGCCCTCCCTCACCCCGAGCGGCACTCGGCCAATTGAGCACCGACCCCTGGAAGCTCTCGCCCTCGGTTGGCAAAGGAATAGCCTGGACTCGAACTCGCGACGTCCAGACTATAGAGCGCATCCTGCACTCCACATGGAGCGCCTTTACTGGATGCGCCACTCGAGAGCCCCCCATGAAGGATTACGTTTTGTTTCAAACTTTTACATTTAGGTCCAAAAAACATTAACTTTTTTTTTTTTTTTTTGTAGTAACAGCTTTAAATACCAAAAAGTTGTACAATGTTGAAAGCCTCTTTGAGTTTTTAAATTGTGTCTGTGCCAGAGTATCCAGTAGTATAAAGCACTGTATCATCTGCATATAGATGACAATGGACTCCATTCAGATTTCGACACACATCAATATACAGTGAAAACATCATGGCAAATATACAGTATGTTATAGGGGAGGGGGGTGGGGTCATACACTTAATTTACCACATCAGTAAAAGGGTTAAAATGAATGCATTTATATACCAGATAACTGTAATCATGAATGCTGTACATCTTGTAAGCATACATTTCACCATAAATAGCAGAGCCGAAACTAGGGGTTGGCGAGCGGGGCAGGGCACAAAGCCATGGGGGGCGGAGAAATGACTTAAATGCATTGCCACTCAAGTAATAGTTTTGTTCTGCGGTTCTAAATGTTTTCACTAGTCAGCTGTCAGCGCCCCCCTAGTATAGTCTGAAGATTGCATGCGGAATCTAGAAAAGGGAATGCGTCACTTCCTTAGCAAAGGTCTTAACGACCACAAACCTGGTTCTACACAAACCAACACCAGTGTCGCCAGTTCGTCATTATTGTGTCGTTCGCTTCCCCTGCGGTGTGCATTTCTTATTTATTTATTCGCTCCTGCAGCCTTCAGGACCAGCACTGCTATAAATGTAATGAAATGTAAAGGCATGTTTCATAACACATATTAAGCACCTATGTAATAAAGGTAAACCAAAACATTACGATAGGAGCAACAAGCAAGAAATTAATTTATAAGAAAATGCAAATCCTGAACTACAAGATGTTAAATGTGGTACCAGTATTTATTTATTGGAATAAAATTCATAACCCCCCCGCCCCCCCATTTGCTATTTTTAAAAGCACCATATAAAACAAGTTTATTTGATAATTACGTAGCTTTTATAATGCATTAAAATATATATGTATTAAGAAACACAAAATCTAGTTATTATTTTTAATGACCTTCTTATTTTTTTGTTTAAAACAGTATACAAACCTACATGGCTTGCTCCAGTAAAAACCCAACTGTATAAATAGGTAATTGTATGTAAAGAATAATGTGAAATCTGTATAATGTGAAATAATGTATAATATGTATAATGTGATATCTTGTAACAATTTTAAGTCGCCCTGGATAAGGGCGTCTGCTAAGAAATAAATAAATTGCTAAATTCTAAATTGTTTTGTATCTTTAGGGAAACGGAAGATTTTTTTTTGCTAACTATATACATGGAAATGCGAGTTTATGACTTTCTGAACATGCTTCAAGCCATTAAGTCATTGCATCCGCGTTTGTGTTGCGATTATTTTCAATCCATGCTTTTTTTACAGTACCAATCAATGATTATGAGAAAACGCCACACATGAACTTAATTAAAAGTTATGTATACAAGGATATTATAGAGATATTAAAGGATTTAGTAAGGGTTAATGTGGCTGCTAAAATAATTATACAGTAGTTTTTATTGATTTTTATGATTGCCTGCCCTGGGCGCTAAAATGCCGAGTTACAGCTCTGATAAATAGTATAAACATATTGAATTCTAAAAATGTATTAATGCACGTCATAGAGGGTAAACAGCAAAACACATGTTTTAAACTCTAATAAGTGTATTTATTTACAGTATAATAGCATTTTTAAGCAAAACATTTTGTGAATTTGAATTTTGCATCAAACACACAATAGTGCTGAATATAGGAATACTGAAAGTAACTTAAATGTTTTGACTAGAAGTGTTTTCAAATTGTGTAATGCTTTAAGATTCACAATATATACTGTATATATATAATTTTTTTTTTTTTTTTTTTTGGTGGACCCAGATTGATAGAAGTGTGAATGGTCTCCTAATGGTCACATTAAGAGTCACATAATAATAATGGTCACACAAACTCGCATTTCCATGTATATAGTTACAAAAAAAAAAATCTTCCGTTTCCCTAAAGATACAAAACAATTTAGAATTTAGCAAGAGACATTATTATTATTATTATTTATTTCTTAGCAGACGCCCTTATCCAGGGCGACTTACAATTGTTACAAGATATCACATTATACATATTATACATTATTTCACATTATACAGATTTCACATTATTATTAGGGCAGCAGTGTGGAGTAGTGGTTAGGGCTCTGGACTCTTGACCGGAGGGTTGTGGGTTCAATCCCCAGTGGGGGACACTGCTGTTGTACCCTTGAGCAAGGTGCTTTACCTAGATTGCTCCAGTAAAAACCCAACTGTAAAAATGGGAAATTGTATGTAAAATAATGTGATATCTGTATAATGTGAAATAATGTATAATGTGATATCTTGTAACAATTGTAAGTCGCCCTGGATAAGGGCGTCTGCTAAGAAATAAATAATAATAATAATAATGTGCTAATTATCCAGGACTTGGACACTAAGCAGAGGTATGAGTGGCTAGTTAGTCAAGTAGGCAGAGTCATACAAGGTAAAAGTAGAAATAGATAACATAAAATAAAGACATGGGAATTAAAACGTTCGGTAGCTCAAGGGAATGAAGTTCAATTAAATCAATCGTGGGTGGAGTCCACACTCCAAAACATTACATTACAACAAAAGCACAGGAGGGAGGGCTTTTTCTAGTACTCCTAAATTACTGAATGCTCTGCCTTCGTTTGTCAAGGAAGCTGAGACTGTTACAGTTTTCAAGACTAAAAACACACTTTTATAAAATGGCTTTCTTATCTTAGTGGGCTTTAATGTAACTTTAAAATTACATTAAAATTGCTGCATTTTATTATTATGTGTATACTGTTGTTTAAATCTGTTATTTAAATGGTCTGATTGTGGCAGTTGTATGTGTGACGTGCTATAGAAATGTATTGTGGTTCTTTTTTTCTGCTATGTGCTTTGCAATACTTTTGTATAAAAAAGCGCTATATAAATGCAATAAATAAAATACAATTTGAAGACATTGAAAGACTTTTAGTCCAAATGTTTGTTATTGAATTTTACTTTCCATTTCTGTCTTCCGAATTTTAATTTAGGTGGCTGTCCCAATACTTTTTGATGGGTTAATCTAGTGAGGACCCTTAATGCCATAAAAAAAGTCAGTCAGTCAGTCAAAAGTCTCAATGCTATTTTGGTGGTACTTTTCGGGCAATTTGGGTTTCCACTAAGTTTTCTTTTGGGGGGAGGAGGAGGAGGAAAAAGCTAACACGAGAAAGAGCATAGGCTGTGAGGAGTTTAAATAGGGAGTCTAGATTGTTTGACAGGAGGAGGTGGAGCCCTGGTTACCATACCCCGAATTACAAGGGTTACAACCTGTATATTTTATCTTTTTTATATTATGTTTCTGGGACATCTTTGTTGAAACTTCCCATGATGCTTTTGTCCTGAGGAGTTCTGGCCTTTTTCTAAAGCAGGACAGATTACCACATGTAAGTGTTTATGCTAATGTGAATGCACATCCTGTC
Organism: Acipenser ruthenus; assembly: GCF_902713425.1. NCBI lineage: Eukaryota > Metazoa > Chordata > Actinopteri > Acipenseriformes > Acipenseridae > Acipenser > Acipenser ruthenus. The sequence goes on from NC_081194.1 coordinate 44,805,827, forward strand.
GTCATGTATATATGTATGAGAGATTCCATTATTTCTTGTGGGAGACCTACCCTCTCCTTCGATTATTGTTAAGCAATCTTTCAGGGAAGCTGAAAGGCAGATGGCGGATCCTGGAACAAAAAATCTCCGAACTCCCTGATATTGTTGGGGCCTGCTGCATTCTCCACAATATTAGCGAGTCGCAATATTCCCTCAAACCTGGCTGACAAGTGTGAGACATCGCCATCAAATGTTTCCACAACCACCCGTGATCCCAGCACACCATGGAGACGTTGACGTACAAGCCAACCGGGATGCCCTCCTTACCATTTTCTAAATCTACCCTTATAACCACTCCCTTCCCCTCTTCCCCAAAACATCCTCATAAAAAGGTCCTTCCACATTGTGACCCATGATATGCCCCATTGAACTCTGCATGCAATTCAACCACTTGGTGTTGTTGATCAGACCTCTCCAGCCTTTGCAAGAGGTGGTTGTATTGCCATTCCTGCCTGTGGCCGCCACCTTTGGCCCGTTGCTGCCCTGTTCCTGCGCCGGGACTGCTAACCGGGACTTTAGGGAATAAGGGGGGAGGTGGCCGAAAAGGCCATGTGTGCTGCGCACAAGGGGGGGCATGTGTGGCGGAGTGTCCCGCCCCTATTTATTATTATTTGTATTTTTGTTTGCGGCGCGGATAAAAGCACTGCGTCTTTTATTATATTTAAAAACCCCGTGAGGATGCATGGCTGATCAGCTACTGATTATTTAACTAGCTGACAGTCATGCATCCTTACCAAACGCGTGCAGACTCTGGCCGAGGGATAATAAGATAATTAACAACAAGTTAATCCCTCGGCCAGAATATATAAACCTGCAGCTCTCTGCACTCGGGGTTGGGTCTACAGAGGAGAGTACGGGGAGCGGAGAGAGCGAGCAACATTTAATTAACAATTGCTAAAACGTGCTGGATTAGCCAGCACGACACTTACTTGTTTGTTTGTTTATTCGTTTGGCCCTCGCGCCTTTTTGTTTTGTTGTTTGTTTAAATATTTTATTTTTGTTTTGTTTATTAATAAATACGCTGAGTGCCATAGCATTCAGCTTCACCCGCCCATCCACTGTTTTGGTGTCAGTTACTTCCTGGTCCGTGACGTCATCCACCTCACCACTGCGAGCCAGCCTGTCACATATGGTGTCCTGCGTGGGACAAAACAACGCCTCCAACAGCCGGACCAGGAAAGGAAAGGACGTTTTTTTTTTGTTTTTCGAATAGTGTTTTTTTTGTGTTTGGAGAAAAAAAAAAAAAGGGAAGCGGCCGAAGAAAGCAGCAACAGCAGCAGGAGGCGCATCAAGAGCAGCGCGGGGCCGGTCGCAGGTCCCGTCGCGTCTCTACTACGCCGGATGTTTGCCTTGCCTGTCTGGATGAGGAAGGGTGGTGCTTCCTGTGTGGCGAGGTCAGGTATCTTCCACTCAGCCAGAGCCACGCATGGCAGGAGATGGAGGAGCCTGAGCGAGCGGTGTCAGGGGGAGAGGGCCCGCTGGCTAAGAGGAGTTCACTCTCCTCTGAGGGAATCTGGGGCTGGCTGGTGGAGCCTGGGAGGAATGCTGAAAAGGCCCTCCCCGATGTGATCAACCTCCTGTGGGCCAGAGATGGAGAGCGATGGGAAGCCTGGGAAAAGCAACACTGCCCAGTGTCCCTCCCGGAGGTTGCGGACATGGTAATCCGCTACCTGGCTGCAGATATGGCAGGGCTACCGCTATCTCCAGCTCCATCGGGAAAAGCCCAGCCGCTGCCATCACCAGCGCCAGAGAGGAGCCATCACTGCCTTCTCCAGCGCCAGAGGGAGAAAAGTCATCGCTGCCTTCTCCAGCACCAGAGGGAGAGGAGCCATCGCTGCCGTCTCCAGCGCCAGAGGGAGAGGAGCCATCGCTGCCATCTCCAGCGCCAAAGGGAGAGGAGCCATCGCTGCCTTCTCCAGCGCCAGAGGGAGAAGAGTCATCGCTGCCTTCTCCAGCACCAGAGGGAGAGGAGCCATTGCTGTCGTCTCCAGAGCCAGAGGGAGAGGAGCCATCGCTGCCTTCTCCAGCGCCAGAGGGAGAAGAGTCATCGCTGCCTTCTCCAGCACCAGAGGGAGAGGAGCCATTGCTGCCATCTCCAGCGCCCGAGGGAGAGGAGCCAGTGCTGCCCTCTCCAACGCCAGAGGGAGAGGAGCCATGGCTGCCGTCTCCAACATTAGAGATGCTGCCGTCGCCCCCCGAGGGTCCGCTGCGGCTGCCGTCGCCCCCTGAGGTTCCGCTGCTGCTGCCATTGCCTACCGAAGGTCTGCAGCTGCTACCTTCACCTCCCGAGGGTCCTGTTTTGCCTGGGGTCGCTACCAGTCCTGCCATGCGGCAGGAAATACTGTGGCTGGAGCCCCATGAAGGGGAGCTGCCGGCCACGGAAAAGGGGGGGGAGGTCAGGAGACCAGCTCCCCCCGCAGCAATTTCGCTGCAGGAGAAAGGGTGGCCAGAGCCCCACGGAGGGGAGCTGCCGGCCATGAAGAAGGGGGGGCAGGTCTGGAGACCACCCCCAAAAATTTTTTGGCCAGAGGAGCCGGCCGGTGCGCAGGCCATTGGAACGCTACGGCTGTTTGGGTGGGAGGAGGACATCCCACCGTGGCCGCCACCTTTGGCCCGTTGCTGCCCCTGTTCCTGCGCTGGGACTGCTAACCGGGACTTTAGGGAATAAGGGGGAGGTGGCCGAAAAGGCCATGTGTGCTGCGCACAAGGGGGGGCATGTGTGGCGGAGTGTCCCGCCCCTATTTATTATTATTTGTATTTTTGTTTGCGGCGCGGATAAAAGCGCTGCGTCTTTTATTATATTTAAAAACCCCGTAAGGATGCATGGCTGATCAGCTACTGATTATTTAACTAGCTGACAGTCATGCATCCTTACCAAATGCGTGCAGACTCTGGCTCTCACCCGTCCAACCACTGTTTTGGTGTCAGTTACTTCCTGGTCCGTGATGTCATCCACCTCACCACTGCGAGCCAGACTGTCACACTGCCTTACACTACAATAATGCAAACATTTTATATACGGTACATATATAAATACAATATTGGAAATGGGGAAAATATGAAGCTTTCAACAACGTAAAGATACATACAAGGTTCCCGAGCAGATTGACGGACTGGTAGCTCTGGATGCAGAGTACCAGGCTGATCCTCTTGAGGTTCCTGGACCTCAGCTGGTTCTTCCTCTTCCTCCTGCTGCTCCACACAATGTTCTTCCTCGGGGACCACTTCTTCCTGACTCTGCTCCTCGATTGCCACCTGCTCCTGAACAGAATGAGGAGCAGGTGACTGTGCTGGTCCCCGGTGTGCAGCAGCGGTAGAACTACCAGGCAGGCACTCTCCTAAATATATACACGTTATAATAAAACATACATGTTATTTCTTATAAAAAAGATTACATCAAACAGCTTCCTTTTATGTATAACACTACAGTTAATGCATAATATAGTGGAAGAAGAAATAGGAATAATTATGGCAAAACATTCTAAAGCAACAGTATAACACAGTAAGTGAAATGCATAGTATCTGCATGGGTGAACAATGGTAATCTGCAACAAATTTTATAAACTAACTTTTATAAAGGTTATTCTGTATCCAGTTGTTATTTTCATGATAAGGGGAGCATGCATGCATAATTACTTATCCAAGTGCTAACTTAGTGCTTAGATTTAACTTCACACTTATATTTTAGAGATAAGGTACATATAGGGTTAGATTGGTGTTCCTTGTAATCAATATCCATTACCTATAATATTTCAAAACACAATTCATTTGAATTTAATAGCTTGTCAAATGATAAACCATTACCTTGGAGTTGTGCTGGGGCCGGTATATCAGAGGATATCTGGGGGGATGATGTATCAAGACGATGGGCTTCGGATACTGCCACTGGCCGGTGGCCCAGCAACTGGTGCATCTCCTCCCAGAATTGGAATCCAGACCTCGAGTGTTCCCCATATATACATTTTTTGAACTTTTCTCGTACCTGTAGAAGAGTCCGATGTATACCAATTTCAGCCAGAGATCACAAAACTCCATTATAAATGTGCACATTTCTTTGGTGAGGCAGATCCAATTGCTCCCAAGTTTGCTGTAAATTGGATAAGTGAACGAGTTTCCCCATTTGTCCAGCGGACCTGGGTATGTGTGCTGGAAGAAGAGGTGCCACTCGAACCTTGTTCAAACATCTAAAAAAAAAAAAAGAAAAATGATAATAGTGTCTGTATATATAAACAAATAATGTATGTTCTATATATATCAATTGATAATATATGAGATACATACTGTATATATATCTATTCGAGGTCGGCACGGGTAGAAAATCTGAAACCAGGATTTCCTTTTTCAGGTAATTATTAAAAAAAAACACATATATTAATGTTTTAAGTGCATGATAAATATTTAAATACTATATAGTAATGTGACAGAGAAAGAATGAATCTTGGTTATAAATCTCCCTCCCAACCTGTGAGGGCGCTGTGTAAAGGGACCAGAGGACTGGATGGCCTGACAATTCATTCCCAGGGTTAAGTGGAAGTCGGCCATCTAGAAAGGAGGGCGGAGCTACGGTACACCAAGTTATTGACCTAGAAGGGAAGCGATGTGGCAACAGCGGATTGGAGGAGAAACGGTTACACTCGCTAACCAAGGAGGCGTGACTGACGGTACAAAAGGGGATGTAGCGAGTTGATCTGCCCCTTTTGTTATGGTTAAGCTGAACTGGAAGGAGTACTTTGATTTATCGTGAGTGTTTTGTTTGTTTTGTCTTGTCTAAAAATGTACTTGCTTGTTATTATTAGATGGTTAACACGATCCAGAGCTGTCGCTACAGGCCAGCATTAAATCCGGACAACACTGCACCATTGTACACAGATAAATTCTATTTCACCACAAGCACTATAGCACTCGCTCTGGACTTGTTTACGTGTGTGTCTGTGTGTGTTCTACTGTGTTTATTATTTACGAACTGTGTCTTATTATTTCGGGACTGCAACCCGTTGTTTTGGAACAGTGCAATACACATTGCTGTGTATTGCCTGGGATTATTCTTTGTGGTCGCCAGACTAGGATTATAAAAATAAAACCTGTTTGGATCGTGAACTTTGTTGTCTGTCTTCTGTTTCATAATCACATCAGTTTTACAGCTTCCACGCTCAGCACCAGTTGAAAATTTTGGCAAGCTGTAGCATTGCAGCACACGTGTCAGCAACAGATCAGTTTCATGAAGCAGTTTCAATTCAAAATACTGCATCAGTAACTTTAAAGCTAATTTTACATTTAACCTTAAGGAGAGGTCAAAGGTCACGATCAAGGTGATTTTTGAATAGAGCATATATGGGTTCCTAAATGTGTTGTATAGTAACCATAACCTATGTGCACTATAAGGAGTTATAAGCTAGTTTTCCATTTGACCGAAGATTTTGAAAGGTTTTTAAAGAAATGCGTCAGGTGGCCATATTGGTTTACACACAAACAACATTTTTGAAAAAGTCAATTGTATTGACACAGGGATGACGCTTGTGAACTTTGGAGTTAATCAACTAAACCGTGTTCAACTGAGATGGTTTTAAATTTAAGAATAAAACGTAGGTCTGGCCACTATCTTGTTTTACAAAAGAACACCATTTTGTCATATTTGAATTCCATTGTCCCCAGGATGACGCCTATCAAGTTAAGACTTATCTGGTTAAACCGTTTGCAAACTGAAGCAGTTTGATGTTTGGGCACGTTTTGGCGAATTTGGTGGCAGCCATTTTGATAGTAAAATTTATCGCAGCAACTTCTGCTTCGCAAACTTGAAGCGGGTTTGGGTGCTGATGACATATGGCAAGTCAGATCAATTGGTTCAGCCGATTGATCCGACTTGCCATGTCTATATATATATATAGACACACACACTATTATTTTAGCCTACCACAAGGACAGATATAAGACTCCTATTGTATGCTATTTTATTGCTGAAAAGTAGCATGAGGTTACGTCACAAAATGGGATCTTCACTGCTGAAGTCTCGTGAACATAAGTTATGGCTTTCGGACATACTTAGGATTTGCGCTGCATTTTAGCGTGAGAAGGCGATTTACCCACCTTTAAAGCTGTACCATGGTTTAACTGTGTGCTTCCTATAGCGTGAGGAATGTGCGTGGTATGTGGGTGCTACGCCACATTCTCATGACAATAGGGAGAGAATATGGAGTTTCTAAACTCCATGAAAACTATGTCAGTGTTGCATGTAAAGGTCCTTTTTTGTGCATTTAGAAAGTAGCAGGGATCTGTGCTGTTCCTTTAAACTAAGGAGGGTCTTGAGAAGGAGCATCATGTAAAAAATTGCTAACTGGAGATGCCCGCTGAGCAAACTAATGGAAGAGTAGGGTGCCTGAAAGGTAAAATAATAAAGGGAAATGAAGGGGAGGAAAAAACACAGCAAGGAAAAGATTGCCAGAACAACAGGTAGCTGAAAGCAGAGTGATTATTTAAAGGCTGAGATACAAATTATTAACCAAATTGATAAAAGAGAGATTGAGAGGCAAGATTGTTTTGTTGCCCTACCTACCCACGACTACACATTTAATTCAAAGAGAATGTAGAATGAATGCTTCACACCTGTACCGTTGATTAAATGTGAGGGAACGTAATTGGACATTCTAAATTGGAGTGAAAATCTGGGTAAAATAATTGGGCACTGTAAAAAAATAAAATAAAAACAACAACATGCTTTTTTATTCAATTGATAATTCACAAACTACTTTTTTAAAGGCATGAATTTAATTCACAATTTACAAAATTAGCTGTTACAGGATGATAAAGGAAAGCTAGCTTTGTAATCTGCATTGAATTCTCAACTAACATGTCCTTTTAAATTCTGTATTTCACGCATGTTATTTATTTATTATTATTTATTTATTTGGCAGACGTCTTTATCCAAGGTGACTTACAGGTGCAGTAAAGGCGATGTTTCCTTATGATGGCGTTTACATGGACAACTCATGACAGTTCCCTTTCAATTCGATGACAACCACCAACCAATACTTTTGGGATATGTCTGCCTTCGATAGGTATTCACTAACCATTTTATGTCAGAGCTGCCAATATGCCCCTCCGTGGAGTGAAGTCCTCGGTCCAGCCTGCCTAGAGAATAAGCATTTGCTTCGTGGAGCCCACTTCCTCTTTTGCCTCTCACCTACGGTAAAGTATGCTTCTGTGTCACTAACCAGAGTGTGTTTTTTGAAGGAGCTTCTATGAGTCGACTGTAATTCCCTTGCATTCGTGCTGACAGCTGGCTTGCTGCTGTCGTGGTATCAGCGGCTCCATTTTGAGTGTCTTTTTTCCTCCTTCTTCACGGTCTGCTTCATTTGTGTCGCAGGCCATCTTTTGCTGTCTGTCCGTCGTATGAGTGTGACTGCCTGTGCAGTATTGGTGTGTGTGTGTGTGTGTGTGTGTGTTGTCTTTCAACCTACACCTTCAGGGAGAACACCGCTTGCCGCCCCATCATTGAGTGACTCTGCCGGCTGTTGTTTGCACAGTTTAGGCAAAGTCAGTCAGCTGTGTGTTCCTCCACCTGGGACTGTGCTTTAGCCTGCCCGCTGTCGAGTAGACTTTGCCACCTGCCTCGGCCCGCCCACCTTGGTGCGTTAGGCCTTCAAAAAAAAAAGGTGTGTTCTACCTTCTGTTCTGTTCTTTATCAACTAACTGAGATCTCGCCCGTCGCAGCTTCGGCTTGTATGTCTCCCCTGGTGCATGCTGCATGCTGACCCGGTGGCTGACTACATGCGGTTGGGGTAGGCACCTTGGTGCACACTCAGCCCCTGGTACTTCGGTGCCTCGGTGCGCATGGTGCTTGGTGCACGCACAGTGCTCTGTGCACGCAGTGCGCACTGTACTTTGGTGCCTCTCTGCGCATAGCGGTGCTTGGGTGTCCAGCCCAGGGGACTAGATGTTCTTCGACATCTGTGCGGCTATCCCACACCTGGTGCTTCGCAAAACACTTGACAGGGCCATGGGGACAGAATGTTCATCCCCTGTGACCGAGCCGTCAGAGGCCCTAGGAGCCTCGGTTCCCCCCCTCCTCCAACTGTCCCAGAGCCCCTCGCAGGGTATTCCCTGCGCACAGGCTCAGTTGTCACCCTCGCGCAGTCACTCCCCTTCCCCACAGACGGCGAAGCAGGTCAAGCGTTCGAGACAGGTGAGGGATATCATGGACCTGAAGGCACAGATGGCCCAGGTCCTCGAGCTGTTGGCAAGGCAGCAGACTGCCGCTGCTCCGACCACAGTTCTGCCAGTTCCTGTCCCAGTACCAGCCCCTGTCTCCCCCAAGGAAGTTCAGAGTGAGCTGGAATCACCGGCACGGACAGCAGAGGAGAAGGATGCGCTCTCTATAGCGGCCTCCTGGAATGAGGACTCTTTCCCCACTAAGATGTACGAAGGAGAGGAGCCTGTGCTCTCTACCAAGGCCGTGCCCAGCTCTCGAGGTTGCCTTGGAAGCTAGTGCGCCCCCATTTTCGTGCTCCATGTCGGCCTTGATGGGACAAGCTGCAAACTTTTTGCAGGTCCCTTGGTCGACAGCAACTGAGCCACGGCGGTCCATGTTCAGGGCGCAGGCTGCTGCTCCTCGCCCTCAACCCTTCCCAGCGTTCCCGGATTTCATGGAGGAGGTACGCTCCTCCTGGGATCATCCGGCCTCAGTGACCAGTGTATTGAAGCAAGCGGCCCTGCTTGCTTCCTTAGTGGGCGCGGACAAACTGGGCCTGCCGGGTTTTCCCCCAGTGGACTCCACCATTGCGGTCCTTCTGCCGATGGGCCCAAGGACCCTGCATACCTGAACCCACAATGCAGGGTCACGGAGACGCACTTGAAGCGGGCTTATGCAGCAGAAGCACAGGTGATTCGCCTGGTGAATACGGTGAGTATCCTGACCGCCTATATGGATGGCATACTACGGGAAGCCCCGCTCCCTGAGCCGGTGGCTTGCGAGTTACGCCTCCTTTCAGGCACGCTGCTTCAGATCTCTGGCCTTCAAGGGCAAGCCATGGGCCGGAGCCTGGCAAGCCTGGTGGTGGCTTGTAGACAGCTATGGCTGTCACAGTCGAGGGTCCCTGACGTGGATAAAACAGCGCTGTTGGATGTGGCGATATCCCCAGCGCATACTTTTGGGCCAGCCACCAAAAACGTAAGGCACCTCTGCAAGTGGCTGTGCTACTGCCTTCCCGTGCTCCGGCGTGGGGCAGGTCAAGGCACTGGCAATCTCCCAAGGCACGCACGTAAAGCCGGACGGTCTCATTTCCCACAGCTCTGCTGGGTGACCTGAAGCACCACCTGCAGGCCACCGCGGTAGCAGGTAGCCGGACCCTTCCACAAGGAAGTGGGAACACAGGGCATGGTGGGAACACAGGACACCCACGCAGCAGCGCTCCAGAAGGCAGTTCCAGGTCCGTCGCCCTAGGCAGTCGCCTCAGCGTGCTCTGCCCCGACCTCAGCAGCCCCAGCAGGGGCCCTAAAGGCTTGCGGCCTCAGACCCACCCGTTTACACAACATCAGCTGCAATACTGGCGCAACTGCACCTTGGATTCTTGGGTGCTCGCCACCGTGCACACCGGTTATGCGTGGGACCTTCATGGTTACATCCGTGAATGACCATCTCCAGGCTCTGGCCCTCAGGCAAGAAGTAGATTAACTACTTCTCAAACAAACCACTGTCTCGTAGCATGCACTTCTCAAGGAGAGGGTTTTTACTCGAGATACTTTCTGGTGCCAAAAAAGGACGCTGGCCTTAGCCCCATCCTAGACCTGAGACACTTCAACGGGTTCTTGAGGGAGAGGAGGTTCCAGATGGTCACGCATCCCCACATCCTCCAATCTGTCCGGCCGGACAATTTGCTTACAACAGTGGACTTGAAGGACACATATTTTCACGTTCCTATCCGTCCAGCGCTTCGCCTTTCAGGGGAGCGTATTCAAGTTTTCCATGCTGCCTTTCACAGTGCAACTGGTGTTGTGTAAAAAACTGCTGGGTCTGATGGCCGCAGCCTCATCAGCTATCCAACTGGGGTTACTGCATATGCGCCCCATTCAGCATGGCTCAATGCCTTTCAGCTACACCCCAAGGAAGACAGACACCATTAGCTGACGGTGTCTCGCTCATGTTAGGAAGTTCCCACTTGTTGGGAAGTTCCCAAACTTCCCACCTGCGCGAAGGTGTAGCGATGGGAGTGATACACAGCCATCAAGTGTGGACAACAAATGCATCCAACCATGGGTTGGGGTGTGGTCTCGGCAGGCAGAGGAGTCAGCGGACAGTCTGCTGGACATCCCTGCACATAAATACACTGGAGCTCCGAGCAGTGCACCTTGCTCTCCAGCATTTCCTTCCTGTGCTCTAGAACAGACATATCCTCGTGAGCACCAACAACATGTCAGTAGTGACGTCCTCACCCTTCAGAATGGCAACTCCACCCTCAGGTGGTGCAGCGCATTTGGAATAGCTTTGGATAGCTCTGCTTCGGCAGAGACGACTCATTGCCCCCTTTGGTTCTCCCTCCACTGTTGCAGAGGTCCACTAAGTGTCAACGCCCTAGCCAACGAATGGCCCAAAGCGCTTTTATACGCTTTCCCAACGATACCTCTGCTCCCTGCCTTCCTTGAGAATTAATGGCCCAGGAGAATCTGTTTTTTGAACCTTTGCCAGCTGCTGCATGGCCAGCCCTGGGAGATCCCGCTGTGCATGGATCTCATTAGTCAGGCACAAAGCACCCTCTGGCACCCAGAACCGGGCAGACTCCAGCTGTGGGTCTGGCCCCTGAACAGGACCATCTGTCCGCCTTATGGCTCTCAGATGTGGTAGTTAGTACACTGCAGAATGTTAGGACTTCCTCCACAAGACCATTATATGCTATCAAATGGAGGTATTTTCAGAAGTGGTGCATGGCCAGAGGTCATGACCCGATCTACTGCCCCATAGCAATTATTTTACATTTTCTGAAATATCTGCTAGAGGTGGGCAGGTCCCCCTCTACGCTGAAAGTGTACTTGGCAGCTATATCTGCATGCCACGTCCCTATAGACTCAGTTTCTCTGGGAGCCCATATTCTCCCCGAGTGGAGTCTAGACGTGGGATTTTCACATGCATGTAAACCCAGCCTATGTTACTTATTTCCTGTGATACTTTTTTGAACGATCAAATTTTATAAAATAATGAATTGGAAACAATTTTTTACAAAATCCTTTTAAAAATAACAGTTGTTATTATTATTATTATTATTATTATTATTATTATTATTATTATAGCAGCATCTCTCATCTTAGGCAGAAGATGATGCCTGGCATTTCACTAAATATTTAAACACTTTTGCAGTGCACAGTGTAAGCTTCAGTACTTTATATTTTTGTATGAATATGTAACCTCGTTTTCAGGAAGTTATAGTCTGATTAACAAAAGTAGCGATGTGCTGGTTTTATGTATAATTCTTCATTGTGTCAAACAACTTTAATCTATAGTTAATTATAGGTAAAATCTGTGCCATTATGTACCACCCACTTCAAGACTAAATTACTTTCAAAGTCATCCATATAACACATCATGCAAGCTGAATACACATACAGCGATCATAATATTATTATTATGGATATCATTTTTATTTTCCTTGCACCCCATTTTCATTAAAATGTTTTCTATTTGTTCCTTTTGGCAAATAGATTGTATAAGTGAGAAGCATACTAACATACAAACAGCAGAGAAGAGCAAAATCTTTGAAATCAGCCTGCAATCCCTTATTTTTGTCTTCAAATTTGGCACAGAGACACAGGCAACTGAAATGAACTGCAAGACAAATAAAATCTGTAAAGTAAAATAAAACAACTGCAAAATACATAGATATGACCCATTAAAAAGTTAAATATTAATAACAAAACTAATATCAAACCATATAATTATAGGATACCATTGTATTTTCTGGACATATTAACTTGTCTGATTGTCTGCAGTAACCCAGCTGCATTATTCCAAAGATTATGATTTATTACAGAACATTAAATTAGATTATATTACACTGGCTGCAACACAAGGTGCGGTAATGAGGCAGAAGTATTTTTGGCTATAGTTTTTCAAATTGTATTATGCTTAAAAAGATGTAAAAATTGGTATATTTTTCCCATGTTAAAATATTCTAAAGAAGTTACTTTGACAAATATTTTATATCATATTCCCAATGGAGTTTATGGTTCAATGCAAGGGGCATTCTCAACTGGTGTAGGAATATGCAAGGTCAATTACAATACTCCCTTGTACTGCAGTGTTTGGGATTTTGACAATTCCATCCTGTGTTTTTGCTTGCCACATATTAACATTGATTATCTTATTTGCTGACAGGCATTATTGTGGTCTATCTCTGAAATAAATTGAATAATCTATATGTGACATAACAATGCTGCTCAAAGTCTATTTGATAGACAAACTAATACAATAAATATCAACAGCACTAACAGACAATGACTTACTGTAAGATCAGAACACAGAAACCAAATGTTTCTTCAGTTTCATACTATTGGTGATACTAAAATAATATTTTAATATTTTTATTTTCACAGTGGCTGTAATGTGTAAGAAATAATACTAAAACAGCCAAGTTAGAATTAAAGGAACCAGTCATATAAAGATGTAATATCTACATAAGGGTCCAAGTTATATACAAATAAAAAGGATCAGACCTATAAAGATGTAATGTAAAAGTAAGTTAATCAACCCACAATAGGGGCAAACTCCTGCATGCGGTAGCTAGAGAACAGATCCTAGAAATGCTGGGAAAGTAGTAGTAAAAAATAGGGAAAGGGAAGTTTTGCACGGTAGTTCAAAGTAAAATTACATTAGCATTAAAGTATGTACAGTATTGATTGAACATACTCATGACTTCAAAGTAATGTTCCTTTTTCCCCACTCAAATTACATTTTACAAAATTAGAGAGTAAATTACTCAATGATTCAAAACCTGATCTGGAGCGCTGCAGTGAGTTATCTTAATAAACAAGCCATAGGTAAACTATGATAAATACATAGTGTAACCATGGGGAAAAAAACTTACGGCTGGGTCCAGTAGTTAAAGTGTAAGTAGCAGGGTTCTGAAAAATACAGTGTTATACATCTCCACGTGTTGCTACAACTGTTTAAATAACGTACCTGTAATTTTTATTTTCATTGTTAACATCCTGACCACTTTTTACACTTACTACTTTAAAATCTGTTTCAAAACTCATTTAAAAAATAAAAAAAAATACATAACAATAAGTGCTCTGGCTTTTCTTTTCCGTACCACATCATGGATTGTTATTGCTGTGTTACCTGTTTGACAATGTGGGCAATAAACCTTACACTATCAGTGCACTAGAGCGGACATTTGGAAAAGAGCTTTGAAACAGACTTTAAAGTTATAAGCGTAAAAAGTTGTCAGGATGTTAACAATGAAAATAAAAATGACAGGTACATTTTTTAAACAGTTGTAGCAACATGTGGGGACATGTAATGCTATATTTTTCAGAACCCTGCTTCTTACGCATTAAGGGTAAAGACAGTTGATGGTGTCTGGATATGATTGCGCTTATTTAACAAGATCCACAATTTTCCACACAGTTGCTAACAGACGATCAAAATCTCTAACACTTAAACCTATGAGCACTACGAATAGAGGTTTGACATGCTAGTCCCCTTGCTTAACTAGCACTTCCATGTTTTGAATTTGATATATTTTTATTGTAAAAGGGTACCAGCTCCAGTAGACTGGGCCCAACAAGGTGAAGTTTATGATGACAGCTGGAACTAGACATTTTGCTGCACTCAGATCTCCACCACCCGACAGTGGAAGTGAGTTGCAAAAATAATGTCAGTACAAATTCACAACGAAATTAAATATCCAGTGTAATAAATATGCTTCTATTGAACAGTATAGAGCTCATGGGGTCAATTCAATTAATCTAAATAGCGGCAGACCTAAAGACTTAAAATTAGGCCATTACAATTTCTGTCCCAAGGATATGAAAATCAGACATCTAATAGTGCATGTGTGCCTCGTTAGTGTACTTCTATCAGTAAAAAAATCACAGAGATGGTTCTATTTTGTGATTTGATCTATTGAATAGAACCCCACATGAGTAGAGTAGACTGCACATGTAATCGTTCTGGGGCTATTTTAATAATGTAATCCTGATACCCAATGAAGTAGACTATTGTACCTTTTACTGAACAGGGAATTTAACATTGCCAACAAAACAACCACTTATGTTTAAACAAGAAAAAACAATAACCTTTGCCCTCCAATCTACCTGCACTGCCGTCCCTGACCAGCACCATGTAACATATAGATTTTATCCAGTGCTTAAATGACTCTTACGGAGAATCATGTTGGCTGACACCATTTTATCCTAGAGTGCTTGCTGGCCCTGGAGGGCACTATACTTGTTAATCAGTAGTCCTGTACATCTGTACACCATCTGACAAAAAAGGCTTGTCGTGTTCCAAGGCTTTGTTTCATGTACCTGCTCGACTGAAACACACTAAAGAACTCCATTGTTGTGTTCTTCCAAGTCATTGATATGTATTATCAAGTCGAGGTAGATTAAAATATACACAAGGTAATGATAGAAAAAAAAAAAAGTCGCCCTCCGGTATCTTAGGTAAAGAGATCCTTATAGGTGATTCTCTGCAATTAGTTTTTTTTTTTTTTTTTTGGATCAGTTTTCACCTACAATAGTACTGCATATTGCATTTTCTCATATGCACAAATATTACAACTGCAGCTTCACTTGTATTGAATATATAGTTTATTTTAATGATGAGTTAATAATACTGCCATCTGGACTACAGTGCTTTTCTTTAGCTGAATGGTAATACGTTCATCTATGAACCATACGGTTTACGGTTCGTGTCCAGCCCTAGAGTTTACTATTTACTGATTTTCAGGTAAGCATAAATATTTAGGAACATTGGTTGTATAACAACTCTAGAGAAAATGATACATTTTTAATCTGACAATGCCGATTCAGTATTTTCTAAAGCTGCGGAAAAAACAGCGCGACTATCCGCTAGTTTGGTTCATGAGTTATTCTGACGGTTTCTTTTGGTGGAATGCGTAATGATCTAAGCATCTGTGTCTATTTTTTAAAGACAAAAGTGGTGAATAATGTAAACTACCACCAGTTAGCTTTCCGCCTGCTTGAGGAAAAAACAGAGTGACAGCAAGTCAGACCGAGTCTCCTGGCATTCAACGTGGATCCTATGTTAGAAGCAGCTGTGTGTGTGTGTGTGTGTGCGCGCGTGTGTGTGTATTACGATCCCAAGCTGAAATACAATCCCATTGCAATACACATGTAGAGCCTGGAACAGGGGAATATCAAAGTAAAAGTGCAGAATTTCAAAAAATCATAGACCCCCTTTTATTTTGGTAATTGGCAGAAGATCCCTTGTTTGTGAGTGGAAGTGCGCACTTTGGTGACGGTCCCATTACAACGCACACACTGCGCAGTTCTATATCAATCCTGTTGTTCAAAAACGATCTGCTTGTCTCCACAGGTAATTTTGTATTAAAAGTTCAAGAACTTCAAAAGTTATTTTCATCCAGACTTTTAGTGATATAGATGTGTAAAGGTTACATTGATTTGTTCTGTGAATGAAATGTGGGTTTTGGCAGTGGAGTAATGGTAAATAAAAAAGTGGGTAAACTCCTTCCCCTGTTTGGTGCTCGAGGCCAGGCAGTGGCATGGTGGGAGCTTAGGTTGACCATTCTTTCTGATTTTTTAAATTGGTTTTGGAGGACATCAGGGGCAAAAATGAAAGCCATTAAAATGCATTTCTGGCACTCAGGTCCATATGGACAGTGAGAACACTATTTTAAGAATGATGATAAATGTCAGAACTCTGGAAAACCTTTTTTAAAAAAAATAGTTGAAGTCCTCTCTGAAAAAAAGAAATAAACCAATGCCCCTCTATCCAAGCAGCTATTATTCAGCACTGTAACAGGGGGTTTTGTTTCCTGCTACGTAGGTGTCCCCTGAATGACCAGAGACAGAGGGATGCAATTGAAAACACCATTCAGATGGCCAGGTTTTATTACAGGGGCCCGGTTTCTGGAGGATTTATGATCGAGCTGGCATGGTTTATTCACAACACACGCTAAACTAGCAGCGACACAAGTATCACCTAACTCAAGTCTTTTGTACTGTGAAAATGTGCACACCAGGCCATCTTTTGAAAATAAATGCTAAAGTTCTTCAGTCTTTTTCAGACTTTGATAATCCATGAAATCCATGTTGTAAGTGTCCACTGCTCAATGGCCGTGCATTGAATACGTATAATATTATGCTATGGATTCATTTTGTAATCTGGGTATTTTAAAGTTTTACTTCTTGAGATGTTTTTTCGAAATAAAAGTGCATTCTCAAAATAATATTTTCATTTTTTTCCTTATTACAATATATTGAACTTAATATTTTTTTACAGTGCATAGTTATTAATAATGACAACAAAAGTAAGCACTGGCTATCCGCCCTGATTCCACCCTCAGGTGCTATTTGGGGCAATTAATGGATGGGTTATCAGGTTACACCCTCTGAAGTGTTGAGGAACCTGTTATTCTACCAATTTAGGCTCATAATGAACTATCTATAAGCTTTTGCCTTGCTCTCACACTACTGAGTAACTAAACACCCTAAAGCTCCTCAATACAGGTGTATGGTCTGTTCTGCTACTGTAGTATAAACTGACTATTTGTAAAAATCAACAATTAATTTTGATGCAAATGATCTGGATATGGAATTAAAGACTCATAGAAGATTCACAGTAGACTTGGAATAAGAATAGAGAAGGGTAGAAAAAATAGCTAACATGATATTGAGAAGCAAGAGACATTCTAGCACTAGCTACATAGAGTTTAAGCTCCGATGGACAGGATATTTAACATTAGCAATTGAATGCAAATGAAAGTTGGCAGGTAATATTGCATTTATAGAGGACCAATTAAGAAGTGCAACAGCATTGTCATGGTGCTTCTATAACTGACAAAGTCTCTAATGATGCATCTCACAATCACTTTTAACTGCCAGGCTTGATACATCTTTTTTAGATTTAACATCTCTAGAAAATCATGTCATTTCAACTACAAAGTGGAAGATTTTGTTATGACAATTCTCTTTGGAATGAACACCTTAAAATTCATAAATATTTAGGGGTAGATTTACTAAAGTGTTGTGCCTGTCGCAATAGTCACAAACCAGTTGCAAACGAGTCAGAAGTCTAGGTGAAATGTACTAAACATGCACAATGCGTTAGCGACTTTTAAGGGAATGCTTTGCGGCAGCAATTTTTCTTTGTGGTTCAACCATAGATGAATATGTAATTATGGCCATTCCTGCATAAATTCACAAAAAAGGGGACAGAGAGGTTCTCAAATATTGCAATGAGATGTGCTAAAGCTGCAGACAACTGTGACACTTACAATTGCATCAATTTGTTCAGAGCTTTTGAAAGCATGTTTTAAACACTCGCAATTGTTGCTGGCATTTCCCAGTCTGCTTTTTGTCATGCCTTGCCAGTTGTGCTCAATGCATTTTTGAGGCGAACACCCAAGTACCTAATTTTCACTAAAGTCAGGGTGTACTTACAAGCCTAGAAAACAAATTTCTATGACATTTCTGGTTTCCCCAACGTGTTGGGAGTAATAGACTGCACACATGTGCCACTAGCCCCTCCAGCTCATTCTGAGCATCTGTATAAGACCATGATCTATTTTGTGTAAATTGTCTAGGCTACTAAGTAGGCCAAGTTAAAAATAATAATAATAATCATTTAGTGTCAATTTAAAAAATCCTGTATTCGCATTGTACACCCATTTTGTGTTACTGGTAGGCTAAAGTAAAAAGAAAGTGTGTTGTACTGTATACTGTATAGGCCTACTGTACAGATTTATATTTTTACGTAATGATTATGAAAAGCTTTTTGGGGGTGAAGGTGGGGACCCCACTATAGAATCTGATGAGATTAAACTGCCTTTCATTTTGTATCTATATATAACAGTATTAAAACAGGTACAATGAAAACGGAACAGAATGCATTGTACAGATGATGTTTATACTTAACAAAAACAATGTTATTTTTATTCTTGCACCCTTGCATGTACAGACGTTATCCTTCGGGCACCTTCTGCTACAGCAAACTACAACTCAACTCCCGCTATTTATATGAACAATGTCACAGGACTCTCGCAGTGTACAGATCTCGCTAAGAAGACGCAACAAATATTTAAATTAGTATATTGCGGCTCTCTTCATTAACATATTTTCTCTTAGTTCATACGACAAAATGTATACTTTGCGAACTGTTGCAACGAAAATGCAAATTCCGGTATGTTTGCACTGCGACTGGCCCATCTTAGTACATCTACCCCTTAGTCTTATACACTATACTGACTCCCTAAATAATGTGTGATCAACATGCATTGAAACCACATGATTGCCAAAACAGCTTATATAGGTACCTTATTTATTTACACATTACTTACAAGGTACATGTATTTTTCATCTTATGATGCACACTTGAATTAATTATTATATTAATTCCATTAATATTATTGCAGTTTACTAAGATAAGGTTTGTTTTTCTCCACCCTATTCTTCCTAATCGGGTGCAGATACATTCTGAACAATCAAGACAAAACTGGAAGCGACAATGGTTCTACATCAAGTGTACTGTTGGCTACAGGAATTTCAACAACATATGAGTATCAATGATAAAGCAAACAACCACACATAGGCAAAGATAGACCAACTCAATTGAAGTAAAAATTCTTGCTTTTTTTACTAGTCATTACAGGTAGTAAGTCAAGGAATATTCATATACTTTCTATTCAATCTATGGTAGTGTGAATAGGGTATAAATGCAAAAGCAAATATATGGCTACCATTACACTTGGGTTCTTGGTTAGTTTACATGTTTTTATTTAGTAATACTACAATGCAAACATACAGTACATAAGTAGTCGTAAAATGAGACAACAAACCTACTGTAGATGTGCTATATTTCATTGAACCTTAAGATTAAAGAGTAAGTTGCTTTAAATTATATTTTATATACTTTTTTTAGATATTTGAAGGTAATGTTGTTTAGTTCTATGTGCTGTAGCTCACATACTGTATTGAGTTTCATTTTATTTATTTTTTGTATGACTAGCCCCTTTAGTTTAAAAAAAATCTGTAAAATGCCCATTCACACAGTACGAAATTGCGCAATCTATGCTGGTATAATACCATCATAACCCTTTCACACAGCCAAAGGGATCATGTGAGTACAACTTTCAAACCTGTCAGTCAACAGATCAGTTTCATGGTAATGGTGATTTGCCCATAAATTACAGTATCATGCACTGTCCCTTCTATTTGTGAATTCACCTCCTCATCAGTCTGTAAAGTTAACAATTCCTTAACTTCCAGATTCCAATTACTACCTCGTTCTTGATCAGCCATTGTATTTGAAAAAAATGAGAGCGTGTAACACCAACGTCAAAAATACCCAACACGTCTGGTATACAGTCACGTGGGATGTTGACTTTCAATCCACGCCCACCATAGCGCTTTAGTGCCGGCGTAGCCTTCCGCACAGGAGTTAAGACGGTTCAGTGCCGCCTCTGAGCCACCTCGCAACCAAAATGCTGCATCAGTGGCGGCTCTGAGACGTCATAACTCGTCTGTGGAAAAGGGGAGAACCCCCCTAGAATTAATTCTGTGGACGCCCATGATGACCAGTGAAAATACTGTGAAAGTGTTGCTACACGGCGTCCCTCTTGAGGTTATTTCAGTTTTATCCGAGTAATACTTAGAAACATCAATAAGTGTAATCATATAATCAAATTATAAAGTCTGCTTTGTTCTTGGATCAGAAATGGGAATTGTTTTGGATTTTAAGTGTGATGCCACCAGGGTTTCAAGGACTCTACTGGTAGCCATGGAGAGAATATCTAAATCACTTTCACAGAGATGCCAAAGTCAGAACATCCAAATGAATGGGATAAAAAAGTAGGAGTAAGATTTGGGAATACTTCATTTAAAAAAGCATTTTTACCATTGAAAATAAATAAAATTCAATATTTGAGCAACGGTACTCATAGCTACTAAGAACCATAGCAAATATCATGAAAAGGTAAGGGATAGTAAAAACTATTAAATGGAATAGACTTTAAATGTTCAAACGTGTTGACTTTCCTAATATCAATGGATTCCACTGAATTACATTTGTGAGCTACTAAAACTCTCCTAAGCAGATTGTAACTGACTTCTTGGCAGATCAGGATTCTGCGATCTCAGAGAATGGCTGGGAAGAAATTAAATCAACGGCTTTATACACTGAAGCATAAAATCAGCAACTGAATAGAATATAAAGCTGCAACTGCTTTAGAAATGTAGCTTTAACCATACACCCTCCAGCAGCCTTTAAAATAGCAATCAATTCTAATGAATCTAATCAACAGACAACTATGAACAACTTTGTAAGAATTTTATGTCAATTTAGACTGGATCTAATTCTGAGAAAAGGGACGGTTTATTTTGAGGGATGTCCCTTATTCCCAGTTGAAAGAAGAACTCCCTTTTAGATATTAACAACTATCCATATTTCATTAAGTTTCAACAACAAGCCCTGGTCAGTGTGAATTGAAATCAGGGATTGAGTTATAATTTCAGCTGTCATTACAAGTCCCTGTTGGGAATCTGCAGGCATTATGGGTATGGTGCTCTGAGAAACAAATATTGCTATTCCTGGACTCCTGCCAATCACAATACTTGTTTCTAATAAGTTCTGCTGGAGGAAACCATATTTGTATCTACAAATAGAAAGCAGGCAATTGGTTTTATTCTGTTATATTAACTGAGCATAATTGGAAAACACACATTCCCGTGTTTTTTTATGCAGTTAACCATCCTCAGGATCTGGAAGATATTAAATAAAAGAATACAACTGGGAATATACCAGTGCTGAAAAAAAAAAACATAATTTGTTCCAACCAATGAGCACATACATTAAAACAAATATTTCTGGTTTGGTTACTTTATTGGGTGCATTAAGTACTAATTACAATTATTTATTGACAATTGGTTAATACAATTCGTTATTGCATTGCAGTATGTCCATATAGACCCTTTACTGATCTACAAATTTAGTACCTGGAGCTGGAGAGCTCCTGCTGAACCCAGGTCAGGACAACTTAATCACAAATTATAAATGAAAAAAAAAGTACTTGAGTACACTAATTTCAACATGAACTGCTGTGAATGATAGCAAACACCATAAAAAGGTAAGAAAATAGCAACAAAAAAACACATACAATAATGTAATTTGAAGCTGCTTGTGCTTTAATAGTTATGCTCAGTTAGGTATTATAAATCACATATGCATTAACTTGAACAGTGTACAGGAAATCACTCCCTACTGTGTGTAATGTCATAAATTGTCCATACCCTATATTTCCAGGCAGCACATTCTGTGGGCAATAATACTGATTGTTTAGCAAAGGAACAGGCACACTCATGTTCTTTTGGAGATGGCAGTACCCTTCTTGAGGGTTACCTGTATGCTGTAAAAATAATACTATGCTGTATACTAAAAGAAAAACGTACACGTAATGTGAATCATTGGAATTAAACATTTATTCTCAGTGAAAATACTCATTCATAACTCATGACAGTTAGCTTGCCTTCATTTAAGGAGATCAAACTGTCTATATTACTGCATCAGAATGCTTCGGAATCAGGAACCAGATGGAACAATGTTATTTGCTATAAGAAAACAAATATTTCTTGAGGGCTAATCTTGGGGTCTCATCATCAATCAGAAATAAGAATACAGTCAGTGAGTTTTTTTAAACAGTTACTGATAAGGCATTATTAGGGCTATAGAATGAGCAGTTTTTGTTAATGATCTGGCTCCTAAGCATTCTTATTTACAGTGTAAGACATTTGGCATCTCTTCAGACTCTAGCTGTATTTACACTTCGCTGCTTGTTGGCTTCAAACTGAGGTGGTATCAAAAAGTCACTTGAGCAGACAAAGAGTTTTCTTCATGTAAAATCTTTGTGCGGAAGAAGAAAGTCAATTTACAAACAGCCAGCCAAAAAGACTGCGATATCAGCAACAGCAACCAGATTATGTTCTGTATGTGACCACAAGTGATTATGTTTCAATAAAACTATTTCTGTTATATTTCTTCTAAATGAACCATAACAAGGCTTTTAGTGAGACTACTTCACAAAGGGGAATTCCACAACATTTCTGTGATTCACCAGAGAAAGAATTACTGTTGGATCAGGGATTGGGGATTATTTTATTTTTATTTTAGACGCATAAACAGTGGATTTAAAGAAGTGGGGATTTTGTTTACTTTAGAAACCTGGAAGGCAAGATTTGTACAGAATTAATGAAATTGGAGAGCTATCTCACTTAAGGAACTAACACAGGTCTCTAGAACTAGAACAGAAACAGGTTGTCTTTGTATGACACAGTGGCTGTGTCAACTAAGAATAGTGTCTGACAAACAGGAAACCAATAATATCCAAGAAAAGAGGTTGCCAGAGTGGATACAAACTGCAACACTGTATTGGGGAATCACAAAACGAAACGAGAACATTTTAGCAAGTCTCTAGTGTTTGTCCATTGATCGAGAAAAACCGTACAGTGCAGCTGGTACTGCTGAACACAGAAAGGATTCTCATATGGCTCTGGGAATGACTTTCAACCCCAGGAGATCTGGTCAAGATTAACAGAACTAACTCTGATGGCCTACACTTGTCTGATGAAAGTCTCAGATGATGGTCTGGGAAAAGACGACACTAAATACTAGGTCAAAATGTTTTCATTTTTTGTGGACAGACAGATAAATAGGGCTTCTGTTTTTCGGTGTTTATTTTTTAGCTATTTTTGTGTTTTATATAGATACACCCAAAATCTTTTTTCTTTTTTTTTCCCCCAGGGCTTTTGCTTTTTTATATATACTGCATGAAATTGTTCTTGGTTACTTTCCAAAATTCTTTGGCGTTTTATTCTGTCACAATATGTATAGTAACTATATATATATATATATATATATATATATATATATATATATATATATATATATATATATATATATATATATATATATATACATGTATATATATATATATATATATATATATATATATATATATATATTGCCGTAATGCCCGGGCAGTTGGCGAAGTGCCCAGCTGCAGCGGGCAGATGCGGAATTAGCTTCGAATTTGATGTCATTTTGGCATCTGCCCTTGCTGGTTAACTGCCCACAGCCACCCAGGCGAAGAAAGATTTTTAACAGATAAAGTATATTACAAATAGAGAGTGAATTACCTTTGTTTCCTTTAAGCACTCCGCCACCAAGCCACCCGTTGCAATGTTTATTTAAATAACTTAAATACTTTCTGACAACGCTATAGCAACGGAACTAAACAAAATAACAATGCACAGTTTATTTTCTTCATGGGACTAGATAGAGGTTAGAGTAAGGTGGGGGGGGGGGGGGAACGCAGTGCCAAAACTAATTTATCATAGCAATATTAAATAATCATTAATCAACAGCATAAAGTTTATATTTCTTATTTAGAAATATGAATGACAATTTGACTCAGAAGAAAACGTTTTCTTATAATAAGTTTAGTTTTCGTTCTGTAGAAAATATTTTTTACACATTCAAACAATATTATTTCATATCGAACATTAGTTGACATCAGATCTCTGAGAATTAGACATTTGCCTCAGCATTTCGTTAAAATAAATAAATAAAAATACATATAAAAGATTCAGTCGGTCTAATGATTAAATAAAGTTATTCGACTAACAAACTATTATTGAGAACTGCAGTAGATACCCAGAGGATGAACACTGCTGTGTTACTTTCCATTAGCCTTTCATTTGTTACAACAGGGCACACTAAAGTCTTTCTTCGCCCGGGCGGCTGTGGGCACTTCACCAACTGCCCGGACATTATGGCAACTGCTCGATTTCGGTAGCGGTCCATAACACATATATATATATGAGACAATACAATACTTTTTTTTCTTTTAAGGGTTATATCCCGGATTTTGTCATGTCATTTGCACATGTTCCTGTTCCCTCCCCTCTGAACCTGTGCCAGAGCGAGCAGGTAGGATAGATGAACCAATCAAAATGCTGATTCTGAAGCCAGTGAAATGTTTCTGATTGAACAGGCTGGATTAAAGCTGCTGATGCTGTGAATTCAGAAGACATTGTGACGGGAAGACCCGAAGCATAACTGATGCGGTATTGCAAGAATACGAAGCAAGGGAAAGTAATGTGTTGTGTTTAAAACCTTAAAGCCTGGTCAGTAACACTTTAACCCCCTCAGTTTGAAAACCACTGATCTGGATAATTAAAATAGACATCAGTGTTATAAATGATTTCATATAATACAGAGGATTGATCTACTTTGGTTGTCTAGCAGTTTAGCTTAGAAGTATATCTGTTGAAGTCAATTACTGCTTTGATACTATGATGATGAGGTCACAACAACATATGTAATAGACTAATACAGTTCCAGGCTACAAACACATTGAATAACTATTGTGTCAGAGCTCTGGAAATATTAAACCACCCTGCTAATTACAAGATAGTAACTTTAAGCACCTTTTTCATATGCATATCTTGACAGCAGAAGAAGACTTGTTTTAACAATAAGAGATATTGTACATCATACTGGGATAGAAAAGGAAATCGATGGCTTTCATAAATGCAGGACAGCTTTGAATATTTCACTGACCAGGGGATCAGTTGTTCCAGAGAATCAATGCAGTGCAAAACTTTTGATGACTCTACCTGGAAACAGCTTATAACAGGGGTTTTCTGTTAGGGCATGGGTAAACACAGTGGGAAAAACAGCAGAGAAATAAAAGGTGGCCATGCTCGGGCCGTGCACTACTCCCCACCAGAAACCTTCTTCCTACACAAACGAAATAAACATTGGTGGGATTAAAGTATAACTCCGGTATACACACTGTTGTTCTTGGTTGCAGTTATCCCGGTATACATGCAGTGATAACCCATAACTCACCCTGGATATACACAGAGCCATGAGGCCTCTTCCCAGATTTCACAATCCTTCTTTGGCTTGTGGAGAACAAATGCAAAACAAAGAACTGGCTTTCCAGCCACTTTTTAAAGGCAGATGACCAGGGTTAATTGATAATAAATTAGTCAATTAACACCTGGCCACCTCCTGCACATTAAACTTCAATGAGGCAGGAAGGGAAGACTAGCACACACTATTGTTTTTTAAAAAGACTTTTAAATTATACAAATTTTCTTTACAAACCCACCAAACCGTATTTAGAATGAAACAAAAACATATTATTTACAGGTGCAGGTCTCAGTCCTGCGACACAGCTGTATAGTATCTAAGAGAAGGAAAGAGTTCTATGATTTACACAAGCCTGCATACAGTAGCACTATTTTCAATGAGTTTTCTTTGCCCACTTACTGGTTGGTTCAATGGATTGTGTAATAAGGAAATGGGTTGTTGGGTTGGTAGGATTGTTGTTTGGCTTTCCATAAAGAAAAAGACAAGGCTAGCAGTCAGTGGATCACATCGCTCTGGCACAACTGACTGCATTTAGAATAATTTGCAAACACTTGTCTGCATCACCAGCTCTCAACCTGTAGGGCAGTATATAAGCACTGACACTAACCTAGTGCGCCAGCACTCAGTGCCACCTCACCAAAGGGCCGGTAGTCTACACTGGTCGTCCACACGAGGACAGACCAACAAAAACCGACTGCAAAACTTTCCCCCCAACCTTCGAACTGAAGGCTCCAACTCCAGACCATTTCTTTCTTTTCTTTTTATTATTTAATGCTCTCGCTCCTCAAGTACCTGTATGTTTTCGCCTCCCTCTCAGCACCACCCTCTCCCACAGCCATTTCTACTTCCTATCCTTTACTGCTCCCTACCATGACTAACTTCAATATCCCCGTAATCCTCTCTCCTCTGGCTTCTCCCTGCCGCTGCAAACCTAACTTCTCTAACCTCATCTCCCTGCCTCTCCCCCTTTCCTCTGCTCCTCCCCCGCCCATGCCCTCTCTGGGCAACTCTGGAATTCTCGCTCGGCTTCCAACAAAGTTGACTTTATCTCTGCCTTCACCTCTCACCTATCTCTGGACTTCCTAGCTCTCACTGAAACCTGGATCTCTCCTGATAACACCACTCCGGCCGCCCTTTCCTCTTTCTATGTCCTGTCCCACTCTCCTCACCCCTCTGGATGGGGTGGGAGAACAGAACTTCTGCTATCTCCTTCCCTGCTCTTTTCTATCCCTCTGCTCTCTCCTCTCACTCTCCGTTAGCACCTTTGAGTTTCATGCTGTTGAAATCACCTCCCCTTGTCGCTTCCTCCTCATTGTTCTGTACCGCCCTCCTGGACCCCTTACTCACTTTCTTGATGAGCTCGACTTCCTCCTCTCCTCCCTCCCCTCTCCCTCTATCCCCGTTGTTCTATTAGGTGACTTCAACATCCACCTCTCCAACCCTAACCACTCTGCTGGATTTCTTCCCCTTCTTCACTCTTTGCCTTCTGTCTCTCCTCATTCCCCCCACTCACACACACAGCGGGCCATCAACCAAACCTCGTCTTCACCAGGGACTGCTTGCCTCCTGCGCCTGATTAGAATGGTCCTATGAAAGGATAGGACTTGCTAACTAAGGGAGAGAACCAGAAAGTACAGACTGCCAGCCACATGGGGAACAAGCCAACAAGCAGGAATTAACTTTGTGAATGTGGAAGATCAAATGTATAGAAGGGTGACTGTCACAAAGACGGCCGGAGTGGGTGGCGTCAGACCAGAAGCAGGAAATAAACAGATAGAGACGTGTGGTTTCGCTCAGCATTTAATAAACAGCACAGAAAATAAAAGGTTTTAACACAAAACACGGGACACGGCACTATACGCCAAAATAAAAAGACAAACAAAACGTACTACACTTAAACAGACAGACGAACAAACACGGTGAGTGAAAACACTTCTAATTAATTCTTTGTTTTATTTTCTCCTTCTCTCTCTCCCGTTCTCCACTCACCGAAAACCCAACAACCCCGAGTGAAAGAAATGTGCATCTATATATACTGTTGTGCTGGGATTCAATTACTAATTAATTATTCACTTGAATCCCAGAACGTGAATTAATTCTGTGCAACCCCGTGCTCAAATACTACCTTTAACCAGCACGTGAAGTGATTTGTGCCCTCCTCGTGCCTAAATACAAATCTACATTTTTAAATACACGTGAAACACAGACCTATTTATATCCTGTGTACCAATCTCTATACACCAACATTAACACACGCAACATACAACACATAACACACAAAATGCACACAGGGGCGGGCACTTCGTCACAGTGACACATACACATGGGTGAAAGTGGCCAATGTTTATTTGTTTTATTTATTTATTTTACAATTAAGAAGCTCTGAGAAACCAAGCAAACCTTCCTGTTGTGAAGTTACGGTTTCAGTAATTGTAAACCTACAAATTTGGGCAGATGTTTCAGCATAAAATGTACAGTATGTACTTACTGAGCATGCATTTTATGCAAATACATGCAAGTCTGCACAGTGCTACACCTAGAATTCCCACATGTAGTTTATTATAGGAAAGCGTTAAACAAAGAAAAGCAAGTACTGTTCTTTAGAAGGTCATTAATTATTCCCCAAGTAAGGCAGTTTAAAATACTTGCCATGTCAAAAGCACTGTTTTACTATATACTACTCTGAAGCAAATGCAAAGACTTTTTTTTTTTTTTTTTGCTGAATAAAACAATTTCAACAGTATAAACTTAGTTGCAGGAAGGACCAGTCAAGTTGTTTCTTGTTTTATACCTTTAAATGGACTTATTGCTCTAAGAAATTGTGTCTTTGCCTTTGTGCTTGCTTCTAAATATGGTCCATTGAGTTAGAGGGCAAAACAATAACGTAAAACAATAATGTAACTGCTGCTAGTGCACAAGTCATTTCTTGCTGGTTTTAAAATATTTATATTTTTTACTTTAATATTCAGGCAAGTTTTACACTTGCTTCAGATCGGGTACATTATTTATATCTTTAACCAGGGCTGACAGTGTGCAGAACGGCAGGGAGAGTACAAGCAAACTGTTTAATTACCTTACCATTCAGGTGCATGCCTTCAAATTAATATTAAACTATTGTCATTATTTATACACCAATAAGCTTACTTGACTTGGAAAACGTCTTAAGAAAATTCCTACTTGGTCTGCTTGAATGAGTAGTACACAACAAGCTTCAATATGAAAGCTGAAAATTAATTTTAACAAAGGACAAGTTTCTAATGAAAAAAACACATTTCTAAAGTAAAAACATGACTCTGTTATTTTGCAATACCACGGCTTCAGATTATTACCAGTGCTTAACCCATTTGTTCCCATTTTTTTTCCAGACTATAAATATAATATTCTATTTATCACCCTTTCAAATACTCTAAATCAGTTTTAAAAAAATGGAAAGTTTGTGAAAAAGTATGTTTTATTGTCGGTCACAATTGTGACAGGTGGGAACACACAGTGTCATTACCATGGACAGTACAAATAAACATCTATAATGCAAAATATGAATTCCATAATACAATTAATACTATGGAAAATGAGAAACAGCAACATTAAAAACTTATCAACATCAAGTCAAACAGGAAAATGCATCCAAACAAACTTTAAGGATTTTGTGATCAAAGTTTAGGCTTATGTGCTTATCATGTGACCGCTCACGTATACATTCTTTATGCTGGTGCACCAGGAGTTTTACATCCAGCTTTTAACAAAAGTAACTGCTCAATATCATTCATCATTTAACATATGGTTTCAGCAAAACAGTCTCAAAATGTACAATTACCATGAACATGAAACTGTATAAAGAAAATAGTTTGCAATGACACGTTATAATGCCCATGAAGTTTTTATCTCATTGTCACTGCATATGAAACTTTGTAAAGCACTCAATGTGCAGTGGCATGTTACATTTCTCACAAGAGTAGGTTGTACGACAGTCACGTACACGGCATCTCAAGAATCGATTGCCTGAGTTGATTGGCCAGTGAGAGGTGTTGTGGAACCTTGCAGACTCAATTACTCTTGCAGTTGGTGAAGATCTTCTTCCATGTCCTTTTGCTTTGGTCCTGAAGCGATGTAGCAGACTCTCTACACACAAATGTGTACTGCAAGTAAATTTTTAACAGGTTTTTTTTTTTATATATAAACAGTGAGGGTGCTCATGCTTACAAGGCATATTATCTGGCTGTGACCCATACCTGCATAAGCTCCCGATTTTCTATTGAGTATCATGGCCTCTGGGATCTGTCAACGACCTATGGGTAACTGAGCTTATTATCACTGACCATAATTAAATACCAGTCCACAATTTCACTTAAGGCCAGAGGGTTCCAATTCACTAAAAAGACAATTTCTGCTAGTGCTATAATTTGGCTAGTTCAAGGTTTTATAAAAAAAAATATGGAGAGTGATAGGTGGAATCACTCTACTTCATAAATATTACATCAATTGTTTTCTTTTAATGGCGACTTGAAACAACCAATGATAGCAGGGCTCTCGATTTAGCTGACCATTCAGAGAAGAGGGGTGTAGTTATGGGGAGTGGCGTTGTGGAAGCTCGCTTCTCAAGCGAGGAGGTCTCTATGTTTGAACGCCATTACATTTAAACTAGAGATTTAAAAATACACATTTACTTAAGCATTTTACTTAAAGTAATATTTTTTTCCCTCAGTTATATCCTTCTATAAATACTGTTGTGCCATCAAGCTAACGTGTTCAACAAGTGAAGAAGTGTTTGTCACGGGTGGGGTGACCTGAGATAACCTTGACGATAATACCTATGTAGCTGACAACTACGCCACATTGTTTTTAATAAGGCAAGGACCTTAGTAACCGAATGATAATTATACTCTCCCGTTCAGGTTCTTTGATCTCCAGGTTCCCACACACAATGAAACCGTATCGGGTAAAACAAATTTTATTGTTCTCGACAAGGTACTAAAAATACAATACAAAAAAAGATCGCTAGACTAAAATCGAAAAAAGGACCACCCTAGGGAATGCCAAAAACAGAACAGAAAAAAAAGCAAAAAATCCACAGCACACAAAGGCAATCCCCTCCTGTCGGTCACTGGCTCCGAGCAAAAAATTAAAACATAAAAACAAGGTCCACATAAAACACCACAGTCACGGACGTAACGCCAAGATGGGATGAAACAGAAAGAAATAGTCCGGGGGTAAATCCCACACTCCCAGGGTCTCTCCCTCCAACTCGCTTGGTCCGTAATCGGACTCCTCGTCGCCGATAGGACAGCCGCTCTCTGCTGGACCTCTCCCGGCCGATCAACCACCACCCCGAAGAACCTGCGACCAGAAAGCAAGGTAAAGAAGAAGGGGCCATCAGGAACTGTACCACAGGTAAGTAAACTGCACCCCGTCCTCCAAGTTCTGGTCACTTCCCTTCGGCCAGTCTTTCACGTCGCATTTCCCTCTTTCCACGCTCCCTGGCACTTGTCCCGTCCCTCTGTCCACCGTCCACCGCTGTCCCCGTTGCACCTGGGAAGGAGGAGTGAAGCAGGAGGAAGCGTCAGAAACTGAAACACAGGTAAATAAATCACTATTTCCACCCAGAAGCTCTGGTCACTTCCCTTCAGCCAGTCTTTCACTTTGCGTTTCCCTCCTCTCTCCCACGTTCCTACCATGTCCTCGGACCTCGCCCGATCCTCTGTGTACTGCCACCACGCCCGACCTGGCAGCTGGACTGGAAAACCTGGAGGTAAGGTAAGTAATACACTGTAGGCCTTGAATACACCCAGAAGGGTGGTAAAGGGCCAACCAGCGTAGGTAAGTAGTTTCTTTTTTTCTGCAATAAAAAAAATAGACTAGGAATTTGTCCATCTGTGTAAACAATAACACACATAATCCTTTCTTCTTATTTCTTTCAGCGCGGGTGGAATTCAAAATATAACCCCACAGAATTTAAAATATACAAAATAAACACCCAGGAACCCATTAAAATTCGTCACTTGTGACATGTTTTTTTTTTTTTTTTTTTTTTTTGCTTTTTAATTCCCGGGGCTGGAATTTGACGATAGGCTGTTGAAATAGATAGAGAATGGCTGATGATTTGTTACACGTTGTAATAACCAGCAATCCGGACTTATACTTAAACATTCAGAAACTACTGTTGTTGTCTCTGACACTGCCATTAAGCAGTGCTGCTTGTGAGCGTGGATTTTCACATGTCAACATTTTAAAAAACAAATATTGATCCCGCCCATCAGCCTCACGGCTTTCTGCCCCGATGCATATTCATGTGTGTAAGATGACCACTGAAACCTTTGGTCCTGAACCCAGCATCCTTGACAGGGGTGCAAATCGCTTTGAAAAATGGTGCTAAACTGTTTTGAAAAGTTTAGCACCAGAGCCTTACAACTTCTCACACAACACAAACCTTCTCTCCTGTGTATGTGGATGAGTGGGTCATTTGAGTTGTCCAGACCCAATGAGAAACTATCGTCATCTATGGCTGCTAACAAGTAATAAAAAAAATTAAAATAATAAAAACAATAAATGAAACTGGCGCCAAAATGTAATGTCGCTCGTGCTATATGAGGTACCCTGGCCCTGGAATCTAGCTCCAAATTTGCTCCCCAAATCCTTGATATCCCAATTGTTTGAACTGTCAGAGGAGGAGGTGAGCTATACAGTGACTTGGATAATTACCCCTAATTTTGGTGTGTACCAAACCATTTCTTCTGCTACTCATGTGAGAACCTAATGATAAAAGTTATGTGAACCCCTGAATATAATATCTCATTATAATCACCTCTTATTATAAACCACAAGAATAGAAATGCAGTAAACATTCTGAAAAGTTGACATTTTAAAAATTCATGTAATTAATGAATTAATGCTACCACAAAAATGACAGATTCGTCTCACTCTTTTAATTAAACTTTAATCAGTCATATAGTGCAATAGAATGCCCTTAAGGTCAGTCATTTCATGAAATGCAATTAAACTTTTAGGCATTTCATGTAATAATAGAGTGAAACAATCATTTCACAAAATGACTGAAAACCTTTAATCAGTCAAATAGTGTAACAGAATGCCTTTCACGGCAGTCGTTTTGCAAAATGCCTGTAACATATATATATATATAGAGAGAGAGAGAGAGAGAGAGAGAGAGAGAGAGAGAGAGAGAGAGAGATTTTGTCTGACTTAGCAACCTACACACCAGTAATATCCAAAGACGTGCCCAGCACATTCGCTCCTATTAACTAAGTCACCCTTTCAATGGCTTTAATTGGTTGTGACAGGAAATCAGGGGTTCACATCTCCCAGCGGAAATGTTTTAATGAAGGAATGCAAACCTTTTGACCCAAAAATTAACATATTCAGCCACAAATTCCTGTTATTCTTCCAGGCAGAATTTATATTTTTTAACCCTAACCTTTCTTAATTCGCTATAGATAAAGCTGGACAGTAAACATTAAGCTCTTCTATGTCTCTGTTTTATCAACTATGACTGAAAGGGACATTTATGGCACAGAAACATGGGTAATATGTTGTTCTGATGGCCACATTTTTTGTCCTTTTGTGTCTTTACTGCTTTGTGAGTGCTTCTGAGAAAAAAAAGCCTTCATCCGTATGAAGAGAAAGTTAATAAACTGCATTTCGTCAGCAATTTCTATATAATGTTATCCTGAGAACAAAAGGTATGTGAATTGAAAACAGAGGAGTCTAGTGATCCTGAAAATGGAATGCAAGACAATATGCCTACAGCAGCACAGCTGGATTCAAGTTTTCTAATAGCTGTGATAGTTGTATGGCAGACAACTGGTAGCTCTGTCTTATTCAGTGTGGAATGTTTTCAAAACCATTCACAGATGGCTCTTAAATGGCATGACAGGATTCCTCGAATATCATATACAACATCAATAAAATACAGGTAGTGGACAAAAAAATGGAAACACCTGGGTAAATGAGGGACACCAAGTATATTGAAAGCAAGGGCTTCCACACAGGTGTGGCTCATGCGTTAATTAAGCAAATAACATCCCAGCATGCTTAGGATTATGTATAAAAATGCTGGACAGGCCTGCTTGCCTATAATTATGGCTAGCATGGCTGCAAGAGGAGACCTCAGTGACTTTGAAAGAGGGGTTATTGTTGGGGCGCGTTTGGCAGGAGCTTCAGTGACCAAGACAGCTCAACTTGCTGATGTTTCATGAGCAGTGGTGTCTAAGGTGATGTCGGCATGAAACTCCGAGGGAAAGACATCATCAGCAAATGGCAACAGTGGGCGGAAGCGCATACTCTAGGATTGTGATATCTGTGCATTCATTCGAAGTGCAAGGCAAAACAGATGAGCAACTGCAGATCAATTGACTGCAAATTTCAACCTGAGGCACGAGCAGCCGTTTCATCAAAAACGGTCCGCCGAGAACGCCACAGAGCGGGATACCACAGTGGCCCAACGTCCTATTAAGTGACTTTACAATGGTGTTTCCATTTTTTTGTCCACTACCTGTATATCTCTAGATATTTCAGGATTAATTTTCTAGCTAGTTTAAAGCATATTTGGACTATTTAGATATATTGAGTATATGGCTGCTGCATGACACCATGTGTTTTCAGATACTCAATCAATCATTTAGCTGTCTGAAAGTACTGTCTGAAACTCGTTTAATTACCACTTCATTCACTTTCAATGGCTACACTTACAATGAAAATAGAGGTAGCACACTATGAATGTAGTGCTATTGTTTCAGAAAAATAATAATAATAAAAAACTTATATTGTCCTTTTTTATTTTGACAGGGGTTTATGACAAGCTTCTAATGGCCACACCAGTGGGTTTCATTTTATGGAAATTAAGGAGGGGCTATACTAATATTTGATATATCACACATCATAAGAATATATCAATAATTAATCACATATTGTATTAAAAAGGGTATTGACAATGACTGATATTACAGAAATGTTCCCGTTTTACTTCTCAAGGCCATACCGGTTTACAGCAGATGTAACCGGAGAGTGCTATTGGTCATCTCTGTTTTTTATATCTTCAAGGATGGTTAAATGTAATAACTTGTGAAATGTTTCTACTAAGATTTCCTCATAGCACAAATGGGATTCCTTAATGTGCTGTGTTAAAGTTGTTGTGTTAAACGTAAGTTAATATGTGGTTACTCAGCAACATAGTAATATGAACTTAATAAAAAATGCCTGGTAAAAGATGTACGATTTTTAACTTCAAATCAATTAATTATCAAAGAAAGGTGTTCACTACTCAAAAGGTGTTCACTCTTCTGTTGATGTTTGAAAGCTTTTCTATTTTAACTATGGACTTCAATAAACCTTGGGTTGCAAGACACAGTTATTTAGTGTGTAACCCTGAGGGGCTATTTCAGTACTGGTCTTTGTATTAATTAACCTGGTCCTTGATTATTTATTTAACCTTATGCATGTACAATTAAATAATTTAGTCCTAGACTAGAGCAGCCCCCAAGAGCCAGGGCTGCCACTGATTAAGTTAAACAGAAACTGACACTCTGTAATTGTAAATCATTCAAGCTTTCTTTAACAATAGAAGGAATGATTCCCTGAAAATGAACCTGATAACATGAAAACAAAATCCTATCCAGATAATATAGCTAACCAAGCAGGTAACCAGCAGTTACTGGTATAATAGGTTCCATTTTTAAGCAGTAAGTAAGCGTTTAAATCACAAATGCAGAATAGATGTAGACTTTTATATCATAACCACTCACAGAAGAAGTGTCACATTATCAGTGACAACAAACGCGGTCCTTGTATGCAGACACAATGTTAATTTAATGTCTCAAGGCTGTTCTTTGTTACATGTTTTATAGCACTCTTTCCCTTTTACAAAACAACAAAACAATAACAAAACAACAAAACAATATATTGCTGGAAGTCTGGGAGACAGAGAACATACAATAGTATGGGACCGTGATAGGGTCATCATGAATAATCTCCTTTGAAATGCCAGCAGCACACAGCTGTTTCATTCTGTAACTAACTGATCTGTTCAGCATTTTGCTAATCAATTTTATGCCAGTCTTTCAATATCACCTATCCTATACACCTTTCATACTTACGGATTGTGGATTACAAAATGTTGACAGATACAAAAATGCCTATCAGCACTGAAGCATACAGAAATGTTAACCGTAGCTTTCATAATCACCCCGATTCTGATGTTTTGACTTCATATCACTCACATTTCCTTTACATAACCACAAGCAATTGAGTCTGACAGAATGGGGCGGAGCTATAAAATTGCTCAATCAGTGTTAATTGGGAATGGTATTATCCTAGAAAATATTTTGGATAAAAAGTCAGCAGTGGTACAGGCAAACAGGCATAATAAGCCCTTAGGTACAATCTCCTGATAAGTGCTGATCTAGCGTTTCTCTTAGGGGGCAGCCTGCCCTGAATGCCTGGCTGGAGGAGATTTAAATGCCACAAAACACTAAGCCTTTGCATGCAATGCTGTAATGCATCAGATGAGCAAAGACACAGAGAAAAATAATTGTGTAACCTTATTTTAGCTATGGGTGTTATGTATATTCGGTATATGCATATGGAATTAAAAAAAAAAAACTATAAGAGGGTTCATTGCACTGTCACAGCTGTGTTAAGGGTTGCGTCCTTCTCTCTGCGGGAAATGTCATACTCCCTGGGGATTTTATGCTTTCTGTTGAAGAAAAAATGAGCGACTGCATGGAAATTCAAAGAGCAAAAGACTAATATTGTAGATTATTCCAGCAGAAATTATGACTTTTCTGAAGGCATACAGCCAATGGAATACCATTCTGTCTGGTGCATCCATGGTTCACCTCTCCAGTGAATGGCACAATGGTGTTCTTTTGTTATATCAGGAGTTTAATGTAGTCCCACCATAGGCACTCCATGAAGCTCTTACTCACATTAATGAACCTGACAAAAAAATTAAAATAAGTTGAAGTAAAAAAGTAAAAAATAAACAGACAAAATCCTTTTAATTAGGAATGTATTTGGATTTGGGTCAGATACATTCTGCATTCTTAAACAGATACAGCACCAACTGGTGCAGTGTATAATGTATCATTTTTTTTCTAAGGCCATCAGCAATCTCTTGTAAAGGGATAACATATGCAATAACATTGGACATTTAAACAAAGTACTATTTATTTTTTCTGTATTAGGGCCTATTAGCATTACAGAAATGGGGATTTTGAATGTGATTTCTAACACGATTTTCAGCTTTAACATCACAAATTAACATTAACAGTTAGGGCCCTATTAAAATCATTTTATTATTTTGTAATTTCAGTTTTTAACATTTTAAAAAATGTAATTAGGTTGATTTAATTGAACTTATATACACCGCAGGCGTGGTGACCAACACAAAACCTTAAATCTACTGGCTTATATTTTTTTTCCATTTGGTGTGTACATTGGAGTAAGAGTCATGTTTTGTTGAATTGAATTGAATTTAACAAAAGTATTGTTAACTTTAAAAACGGGTTGAATAAGTAAAAAACGTATTTTTTTTCTTTTTCCACTCCAAGTAAAATAAAAAAAAAAGTTTCTCTGTAGTCATCAGTTATTACTAGGACACAGAAAATTCACGGTACTTTTTCAAGAAATTCACAAATGACAATAAAAAAAAAAATACATTTCATGGATTGTCACGGAAGTGCCATTTTATTGTAAGTTGCCTAAAATGAATAGCGCATCAAAGAAAATCACTGAGGTTGAAACATTTTAACATTTAATCGTAGCTACTGAGTCAACATTTACATATGGAATACGCAGTGAACAGATTCCCGCATCAAGCCACTATTACAAAGATGCAATAAAAACAATACATAATAATAAGCGTTGGTGATTGTTGTAAAATACTGGATTATTGTATTAATATAAATTATGGACATTTAAACACAAACTGCAGTACGGACATATCATCTGACATTCACACGAACAGGGAGTAGGTAATTAAAATGTTGTTATTTTGGAAATAAATAATTTTTTCATTTTTTTGGTACAATAATACCTGAAACTGAAATGTTATTTTCGGGTATTGTACCAAAAAAAAATAAAAAAAAATGTATTCCTTTTGTTATGAGGTATTGGGGAATTATAGAGGCAGTCTCCTTTAAGAATAAAGGCATGCTGGGATATCAACAGATCCCTTCTCAGCTGACAGAAAAGAAGAATGACGGAGATCTGAGACGGAGAGTTTGGAGACAGGGCGGCAAACTTTACAAATAAATCTGGGTCAGACTCCAATACTTGGTACCAATAGGCACTGTAACATTTGTTCAAGTTTATCTTTGTTATGAAAAGCTATTTTATTGAGGTACACAAACATAAATGCATTATTTTTAGCCTACTTTAAGTAAGTTATATTTTAAAATCTTGGCAAAAACGGTGCACATGTCATGAAAAAATAACTCTTATTTGTGACATGTACCTTCAATTAAGATGTGTAAATGTATATTGTTGCGCTCTCATTAAATATAAGTTATTTATTTCCAAAATAACAACATTTTAATTACCTACTCCCTGTTCGTGTGAATGTCAGATGATACGTCCGTACTGCAGTTTGTGTTTAAATGTCCATACTTTATATTAATACAATAATCCAGTATTTTACGACAATCACCAACGTTTATTATTATGTATTGTTTTTATTGCATCTTTGTAATAGTGGCTTGATGTGGGAATCTGTTCACTGCGTATTCAATATTGGTGTACCGTAATAACTGATGAGTATTAGTATTATTATTATTAGTAGTCCTATTTAAAGCCTAGTAGGCTGGACTACACCGACTGCCTAATGGCAGCTGGTGCACCGAAAAAATTCATTTTAGCACCCCTAAAATAGGGGTGCCAACAAGAACCAGGCCTTAACTAATTAAATGAAAAGACCAGAAAAAAGGACTGTAAATTAAATGTTGAAAACCAAAGGGGAGGTGGTACAGAGCACGCCCCCTAGAGCCCACTGGTCGACAAAGGCGTCCATGTCGCCAGCGGACTCTGCGTGGGCGTGCTCTAAATTAATCCGGGATCGGACCAGGGCCCTGAACATGGCCCCCGCAGTCAAAGAGACCCTCTCCGATCATCTTACGCTTCCTGGTCTTGTAAATTGCCAGAGGATGGGGGAGAAATGCAGCCAGAACTGCAGCAAAAGGTTTTTCAATAAAAGAAAAAACGGCTGCAGCCTGGGCCACAAAAAATAAATGTGACTTACCGACTCGGACTGACCGCAGAAAGGGCACGCGGTGTCCGAGTCGGTAAAGTGACGTAGGATCTCTCCTGACACGAGCGCTCCAAGCAGGACCCTCCATCCCAAGTCCCCAGCTCCCCTGGAGACCAGCGGGGAGTACAGGGCCTCTTGCCCTCCGGTGGTCGGAGGGTCTCCCGCCAAGCGGTGTCTCGGCGGGAGACGAGGGCGAGGAAGTGGAGGGTGTGGAGGGTCATCGCGTACAGGGTCCTCCTCGACGCCGATCGGAGGGGGGTCGAGGAGAACCGCGAGATCCTGCTCAGGTTGTTCTCGAGGGGAGGCCGAGGGGGGGCTCGGGCCTTGGGTTCGATCAGCAGGACCGGAGAGCCGGGAGTAGGGGGGGGGATGGAAGATGGCTCCCTGGTCCTGAGAACTCCCTCGAGATACCTGACAGAGTCTGGGTGCAATGCTGCTTTGCACTCCCGGATCGCGCGGCCCTGGCACTTCAACAACAGCCTGTTGGAGGACGAGCGCTTTGAGCGGTCTTTCCGGGACTTTTGGACGGTCTGGCACGGCAGGCGATCTCGCTTCCCCACGTGGCGTCAGTGGTGGGACGTGGGGAAGCGAGATCGCCTGCCGTGCCAGACCGTCCAAAAGTCCCGGAAAGACCGCTCAAAGCGCTCGTCCTCCAACAGGCTGTTGTTGAAGTGCCAGTAGGCGGAGGAGTGCCTAGCTGGCACCACGGCCACCGTCACAGTTCAAGAGCAGATAACAGTGCTGATAGTTACATCAGGGTTAGATACGAGTGCAAGTGAAATACAAAATACTACAGATTGGGTTAAGTGCAGGATAAAATAGTGAGCAGATAACACCGTGTAACAATTTAAATGCATTTTAACTTGCACTTACACTATGTAACACAATTTTTGGTTCCTGGGTAGTAAGTGTTATTTCCTAATTGCTTATGCCTCAAAAGTATAGAAAATGGCCCCTCATCGCTATGGTATGAGAAACCATAGCGATGAGGGGGCCCAGGGAGTGGGTGTAGAGAGAGAACAAGAGAGGACCCAATCCTTGGGGGACTCGTGTTGAGAGAGGGTGAGGTGTGGAGGTTGAGCCACACCAGGTTACCTGGTAGGTGCGGTCGGAGAGGTAGCAGCAGAACCAGGCCAGAGCAGTGCCAGAGATTCCCAGGTTAGCGAGAGAGGACAGGAGAATGGCGTGATCGACAGTGTCTAAGGCAGCAGAGAGATCAAGGAGAATTAGGACAGAGGAGAAAGAGGCAGCACGGGCAGAGTTTAGCGAGTTAGTGACAGACAGGAGAGTAGTTTTAGTGGAGTGAGCAGAGTGGAAACCAGATTGGAGAGGGTCGAGCAGAGAATGGGTAGAGAGGAAAGCAGAGAGCTGGTGGTATACTGGCCGCTCAAGGGTTTTAGAGAGGAAGGGTAAGAGGGATGCGAGTGTTGAGAAGGGAGGAGATGAAGGGGAGTAGAGCAGGACCAGCAGCTTGAAAGAGATGAGTGTGGAGGGGGTCCAGGGCGCACATGGTGGGTTTGTGGCCCTGGAGGAGGGAGGAGAGGTCGGAGTCTGAGAGGGGAGAGAAGGAGAGTTAGTAGGGGAGACAGAGTGTTGGGGTTGGAGCGGGAGGGGGTGGGGGGGGTGTAAAAGAGTGCGGATATCAGAGATTTTAGAGGAGAAGAAAGAGGCAGAGTCGTCAGAGGAAATAGAGGAGGGAGGAGGAGGGAGGGTTGAGGAGGGAGGAGAAGGTAGAGAAAAGTTTCCGGGGGTTGTTAGTGGACGATTGGATAATAGATTGGAAATAGGAGGATTTAGCAGAGGAGAGAGTAGAGGAGAAGGAGGAGAGGAGGGAGCAGTAGAGGTCTAGGGCAGCGGGGAGTTTGGTTCTCTTCCATTTCTTTTCATCAGAGCTCAGTTTGGTTCTTGCTGAGCGGAGCACAGTGGACAGCCAGGGTTGGGGAGGGGAGGGGCGGGCAGGTCGGGAGGTGAGGGGACAGAGGGAGTCGAGGGAGGAGGTGAGGGAGGAGAAGAGGGTGGAGGTAGCAGAGTCTACAAAGAGTTGGGAGAAGGAGTCGATAGGAGGGAGGTGAGAGAGCAGTGGAGGCAAGGACAGAGGGGGAGAGAGTGGAGGTTACGACGGGAGGTCAGAGTGGGGGTAGGTGGAATAGGGAGAGAGGGGAGAGACAGAAAAAAAGAGATGAAATAGTGATTAGAGAGGTCCAGAGGGGTGACAAAAGGGTGGAGGGGCAGCAGGCCCTGGAGAAGGTGCAGTCCAGTTGACAGCCAGCTTTGTGGGTAGGAGGGGATGGAGAGAGAGATAGAGAGAGAGAGAGAGAAGTTGAAGGAGTGAAGGGGTAGACAGAGAAGAGGGGGAGGGGAGGTAATAGTCGAGTTCATTGAGAAAGTGAGTGAGAGATCCAGGGGGACGGTACAGTATAATTAGCAGGAGTTGACAGGGAGAGGTTAGTTGGACAGCGTGAAATTCAAATGTGTTAACAGAGAGTGAGGAGAGGTCAGAGGGGACAGAAAAGAGTAAGGAAGGAGAGAAGACCAGTCCCACCTCCCCGTTCAGTGAGACGCGGAGTATGGGACAGGACGTAGAGAGAGGACAGGGCAGCAGGAGTTACAGTGTTATCAGGAGAGAGCCAGGTTTCAGTGAGAGCAAGGATATCGAGAGAGAGGTAGAAGGCAAAGGCAGAGATTAAATCAGCTTTGTTAGCAGAAGAGTGACAGTTACAGAGGGCACCAGAGAGAGTGCAGGAGGGGAGAGGCACAGGAATGAGGTTAGAGGGGTTAGGAGAGCGGCGGCAGAGAGAGGACAGAGGACGGGAGTGAGAGGACAGAATAACAGGGATACGAGAGACAGTCATAGCAGTACAGGTGAGACAGATAGGTACAGTAGTAGTGGGAGCAGGAGCAGTGGGGGGAGGGTACAGACCTGTCTAGTAGTTGGCGTCTTCCAGAGCGCTGCTAGGTTCGGATTTTCTCCAACAGCCTCTCCTCGCCAGTCTCTCCTCGCTGGACTCCCACAGCTAGACTCCCACAGCTAGACTCCCGGCTCTTTATTATAGAGTCTGTTCAGTTGGCTGCCGCTTCGTGCTGGCGCACAAATAGGCTAGCTGTCTATTATACTAAACTGCGCTAAAGACAATACTTAAGCAATACAATAGTTTAAATGCACTTCAATGGAATCACACAACTACAAAATGCTGTGTGGAAACCAATCAAACTGCAAATCAACTTCTATTCAATTGAACCACTCACCTGGTGCTAATCACAAACAGTAGATCACCGAATTTATAACACAGAGAAACTTTAAATTTACAGTTTTGTGTTGGTCGCAGCGTCTGCAGTGTATATAAGTTCAATTAAATCAACCTAATTACATTTTTTAAATGGTAAAAACTGAAATCAGAAAATAATAAAATGATTTTCATAGGGCCCTAACTTTTCATGTTAATTTGTGATGTTAAAGCTGAAAATCATGTTAGAAATCACATTCAAAATCCCAATTTCTCTAATGCTAATAATACAGAATATGGAAAAAAATAAATAGTACTTTGTTTAAATGTCCAATGTTATTGCATATGTTATCCCTTTACAAGAGATTGCTGATGGCCTTAGAAAAAAAAAAAAAAATGATACATTATACACTGCACCAGTTGGTTCTGTATCTATTTAGGAATGCAGAATGTATCTGACCTTTGTTGGAAAAAATATTTCCAATTTAAGATTTTTTCTTTTTTTTAATGGGAAAATAACTATATAGCAATTTGTTACAAGTTTTAACAGTTCTTTAAAAAAAAAAATAAATAATGGTCTGTTTATTTTTTACTTCAACTTATTTTTTATTTTTTTTGTGAGGTTCATTAATCTGAGTAAGAGCTTCATGGGGTGCCTGGAGTCTTCACTTCAGTATACAGGTTGCACAACTGATTAAAGATGCCCTGGTGATAATTGCTTCTTTGTGCATTATTTGTTAGATCAAAACTGTATTAATGACATATGCTGCTAATAAGTTCTTAAGTCATGTAAAAGAAGACTACTTCAGAATATGGGCTGCAAAAGTCTTTATTAATGACCTAAATGCTTCTAATAAGCTCTTAATTAACAAAAATGAAACCTTCACTTCAGAATAGGGACTACAAACCCCTTTATTAATGACCTATATGCTTCTAATACGCTCTTAATTAATGAAAATGAAACCTTCACTTCAGAATAGGGGCTGCAAA
The DNA here is from genome assembly GCF_902713425.1 of Acipenser ruthenus. NCBI lineage: Eukaryota > Metazoa > Chordata > Actinopteri > Acipenseriformes > Acipenseridae > Acipenser > Acipenser ruthenus. Next base: position 44,848,455 of record NC_081194.1, read on the forward strand.
TCGCTTTACTAGTGACCAACATCCTCCTGATAAGCCCTTTATTGGAAACAAAGTCCAACTCTGGGATAGTGTTATCCATGCATGGTCCACTTTGTTTGCTGCTTTATTACCAAGGTATTAATCAGATACAAGCAGCTAGTAGGACCTAATGTGGCCAAGAACAGTCTTCACTTCAGTATAATGCATGCAAATCCTTTATTAATGTCCAGTGACCTGTTAGTAAGGCATGTTTGAGAATTAGCATAATAAATACCTAACAACCCCTTATTAGGAGGCTATACATGATGTATAATGTGCTAATTAGTCAAAAAGAAGTACATAATAAATGCCTAATATGTAAATAAAGTGTTACCATTTTGTTTTTATAATGTTTTTTTCTATTTTATATGTTGCTGTGCTTTGTCTGCGTATTTACTTAAATTCAAGCTTGTGGAAAACTGCTGATAAGGATACATTCCTTATTTGGGTATGATCAGTGGTTGAATTGGGATTTTAAGAGAGATAAGAGAGGGAACTCCCTTTTGTGATCTACTTTGCAGTAGCAGCATGGTATAGGAGGACATACGCTTCCCAAGAACATATTCAAACGTGTTAAATGTTGCTGTCTTGTATGTTATTCATTTATATACTTTACAACAAATACTCTAGAATTACAGCAAAAAGCTAAATAACCCAATTTATTTTAGAGTTGAATACAAATACTTTATGGGGCAAGTAAGTGCAATAAGGCAGGTTTTCAAAAGTAACTTTTGGTCCAAAATGTCCAATGTGAATCACAGAGAAGCCTCTTCAAGCTATCAAAAGGATGGGAATTGATAGCAAGGGTTTGTTTCAACATGAACATTTGAGGCAGAGATGTAAATTTCCAGATTGGTTCATATGATGAAGTCTGTTCTTTGCAACTTCTTTTTCTGCATTCCACATGATCAGCAGAGCGCCTGTGCAGCATCCATTTCTTAACATATTTTGTTGGATCCCAACTATATTAAGAGGAGGACCAAGTACAGAAATATTGCTGTGGCTGAATTATTTTTTGTTTGTGGTCTTTCTGCAATGAGACACATTTAGAAACTCCAAGTGTTGCAGCATTCATTGGTTCTTTCAAGTGTAGTCCATCACTATCTTTTTGAGCCTTGAATATATCAATTTGCCTTCTGATAAGATGTATATCATATGGCAGGGCAATATCTCGTGACTGAAGAGCTTCAGACAAATCTTTAAGTTCTTCTAAAGCACCAAGCATCAAACCCAAATTCACAAGTTCTGATGAAGAGAATATTTTGGCAAGTCCACCAAACATGGATCTCTTGAATCATCTTGACTAGCGTGGCAGAAATGAGAGTAAAGTGCTGAATAGGAATTCCAGATTGCCTTTACTGTCCTAAAAGATTAAGCTACCCATTGTAAACCAAGGACTCTCCCAATTTTTCTTAAATGGATTCCCATTTCTACAGCTAGTTCCCTTTGGTTACAGTTCTAGTTCCCTTTGGTTTTTAGGAGACTGACTATAAAGAGTGTAAAGCATCCCCAGCCTGTGGTTGAGGCAATGCCACCCAATTAATCGTGGAAATTTGTGTTTCAGTTTCACAAAAACACCTTTTTACCTAACATCACTGATACTCCATCTGAGCAAAATCTTATAAGCACTCCTTTAGTAGGATGTCATCAAGGCCATGCTTATGCAAGCAGTCAAGCAATTCAGAAGTGATGGTATCAGAATTTGTAGAACTAAGTTCAAGCAGGTCTAAGAAAAATGTGGTAGGCTCTGAATTTTCAATTGAACACTTCAGATAAACAGACAAGATTTCTTGCTCAATGATGTACTCTCATCAATAAGTATGGAAATTGGAGGTTGAGTAGATATTATATTACATTAAAGCATCCTTCATTTCCTCTGCAATTAAATCAGTAATGTCAGAACTACTGACATTTGATTGCAGATCTCTTCCTGTATTTACACCATTTAATTTTTGCAAGTCTAAACAGATCTGGATGATCTGTGAAAGGCCTGGTTTCTTTTTGCAATATAGTATGCTGTACAAAACACACATTTGGATCAGGAAATAGACTCTTCCTGTGCCTTCAGTAAACCGGCCTCTAATGCACCTTCAACTTTCTTTTCAAGGACTTTAGCTGCCTCTTTGTGATCATTTATTGTTTTCCTTAAGGCAGTTTGTTGTTGCTCTTTACTTTCCCCAAATGCACTGATTTCACATTCCAGTCATTCCTTTGATAGCGTGTACTTCATGATGCTCTTTCTCAGCAACACCAAGTGATTATATATTTAAAATATTTAACCTTTCAAGAGGCAATGCTGTAAATATTATTTATGCTATCTTATTAAATTATGAGATACAATCTTGTGGTAATAAGCAGTATTTTAACTGCACAGTTTCCACCGTTTAAGCAGACCAAACCCGAACATATTTATTAACAGGAAAAAAAAAAAACATTATTATTTTCTACAGTCAAATGTTACAGTTTTTCATAGTTGCTAAAGCACAGTTTTGGACAAAAACAATGATCAAAACAGTTAACACAAAAATCAAAACATGTCTCACATTTGCAAAACTCATCCTACATTTGCAAAACTAAGTGTATATGTCAAATCCATTCACACACCTTGTACATGATTTGATTGTTTAATGAATTCCATTACATGAGAGTAGATGTTAAAACTTCATGCTGGTTTGAACTCGGTTCTCGCCAAGATAAGCACCAACTAAAACATAGCTTTACAGTGAACTAATGTGATCCATCTGTGTCTCCATCCATTTGCGTTTCCTTCCATATGATGATGTAGATATCCTTCTGCCTGGTGGTGATGGCTGAAGTGTAATGCTGGCTCCAGGGATCAGCTTATTTTGCCTCCCTAGCGCATCAGCATTCACACAGCGGCTGCGATGCTGGCTCCGGGGATCAACCACAGTGGTCTCCCAAGCGCATCAGCATGACAACTGTCTGGATTGAGCTAAGTAAGGTACATCTCTGGGTTCTTAAAGTGGGCACCTTCCATCCTCTGTGTTTTGTCAACTAGCCCACGACACCTCAAGAGGGCTCGACAGTGATTCCGGCGTCCCAGCATAATTTATTTACAGTTTGGTAAAGAATGTACAGTCTTAACATCATTCAGTATCATCACCACTGAGTCTCTCATCTCTCTCTGGCCACATTGTTTCATCTACATCACAGCGGATGTTCTCTTTGGCAATGCACCTAGGGGAAAAAACGCCTGCTGTGACGTATCCAGCCTTGACTGGCTTCTGCCCCAATGTCATCACAGGCACCCTCCATGGCCTGGAGAAGTGTAACCCTTTCATATGGGCGGTGATCATATAAGTTCAATTTCCAACAGGAGAAAAACTCCTCAATTGGGTTGAGGGAGGGGGTGTAGGGTGGAAGAAAATGTAAAGAAAAATCATCATGTTGCACAAACCACTGCTGCACCCGCAGTGCTCGTTGAAAGCTGACATTGTCCCATACAGTGGCAAAATTTGTGGGCTGTCTTCCTTCATTGTTTCTCTGGTTATCCACGTGGGGCTGAACAAGCTGAGCACAACGCAGGTCAAGAAATGTAAAGGAGTTGTTCAGTATTATATGGACCAAGAGCAAGAACCCCTCCTTGGCCTATAGCAGCACACATGGTGAGGTTTCCTCCACGTTGTCCAGGTGTGTCCACGGTGGCACTCTGTCCAATGATGTTCCTGCCTTGCCGATGCCCTTTGCTCAAGTTGAAACTTGCCTCATCAATGAAGATACATGCAATGCCACCAATTAGAACATACATGGATGACATGACAATCGTGACTACAACAGTAGCCTGCACTAATTGGTTATTGGGCAAACTAATCAATGGGCACGAATGCAATTCAAGCTCACTAAGTCAAGGAGTATCTCTATAATTAATGGTAAAGTAGTGGATAAGAAGTTCTACATTAACGGTGAGGCAATACCAACAGTGCCTGAGAAGCCTGTGAAAAGTCTTGGGAGATGGTATGATGGGGACCTAAAGGACACAGTTTGTGTGGGAGAAGTGAGATAACAAGCGCAAGAAAGTGAGACAACAAGTGCAAGGGTTGAAGAGCATAGACAGCAGCGCTTTACCGGGCAAACTCTGGTGCTTTCAGTTTGGTCTATTGCCAAGACTTCTGTGGCCACTCACTGTGTATGAGGTAGTCGAGACAATAGTAGAAAAGCTGGAAGCGTTAATAAGTTCATACATCAGGAAATGGTTAGGAGTTCCACACTGCTTCAGCAGATTGGGACTATATGGTAAAGGGATACTGCAACTGCCAGTCTCAACTCTAACCGAGGAGTTTAAGTGCGCCAAGGTTCAATTGGAAATGACATTGGTAGAGTCACACAATGAATGGGTAAGGGAGGCAGCACCTGTGTTGAAAACTGGAAGAAAGTGGATGGCAAAGTAAGCTATGGAAGATGCAAAGGTTGCCCTTCATATCAGTGATATCATGGGGCAAGTACAGCATGGAAGAGGAGGTCTTGGTTTCAGTTTAGCTCCTCCTACATGGCACAAAGCAGCCCCAGCTCAACGGAGGAAGCTGGTAGTCAATGAGGTGCAAAAGCAGGAGAGAGGAGGAGGTGTGTAAAGGCAGTTTCTCATGTCAAGCAGGGAGAATGGACAAGATGGGAGAGTGTGTAACAACGCAAGATCACCTGGCGAGATCTATGGACAATGGAAAAGAGCAGGATCAGTTTCCTCATCAGGTCAACATATGATGTTCTTCCATCACCACAGAACCTTTATCTATGGGTAAGAGAGAATCCGTGGTGTCCTTTGTGTTCATCGCCAGCTACATTAAGACACATTTTGACAGGATGTAAGGTGGTTCTTAGCCAAGGATGGTGCTGCGATGTTTGGCCTTATCATTGGAAGACAAGTGCAGCATGACCAACAGGTTGCCACCAATTCCAGCAATATATGACACACGAAGAACAACATTCCTCCGCCCAGGGGAGCAACCACCAAGAAAAAAAACTCGTCTAGGACAACTGGAAGCTGCTAGAGACTGGAAAATGCTGGCAGATGTTGAACAACGGCTTATTTTCCCACCTGAGATTGCCACCACTAACCTTCGACCTGATATTGTCTTGTGGTCTGGATCAGCACGCCTTGTTCACCTGGTAGAGTTAACAGTGCCATGGGAGGATGCTATGGATGAGGAGCATGAAAGGAAGAAACTTCGGTACGCTGAACTAGCTGCTGAAGCGGAACAGTGAGGATGGAGAGTCCAGGTTTACCCAGTGGAGGTGGGTTGTCGAGGATTTGTGGCACACTCCACAACCTGGTTTCTCAGAGACATCGGATTCAGTGGTCAAGAGTTGAAGAACTTGTGAAGAACTTAGCAACTGGCTGTGGTTGAGACGAAAAGATTCTGGTTGAGGACCTCAAGCACAGTAGAAAGAAAGCAATGTCGATGGAAAGGAAGGTAAGTAAGCTGGGCTTAGCTGAGTGGGGGACGGAGGGGGGTGATGCTGGGACGCCAGAATCACTGTCAAGCCCTCTGAAGGTGTCATGGGCTAGTCGACAAAACACCAAGGATGGAAGGTGCCCACTTAAAGACCCCAGTGAAGTACCCTACTCAGAATGGTTGTCATGATGATGCGCTGGGGAGGCCGCACTGTGGTTAATCCCTGGAGCCAGCATTACAGCCATTGTGTGTGCTGGTGCGCCAGGGAGGCAAAATAGGCTGATCTGTGAAGCCAGCATTACACTTCAGCCATCAACACCAGACAGGAGGATATCTACATCGTCAGATGGAAGGAAACACAGATGGATCACATTAGTTTACAGTAAAAGAACCTATGTCTTAGTTGGTGCTTATCTTGGCGAGAGCTGAGTCCAATATCAGCATGAAGTTTTAACACCTACTCTCATGTAATGGAAATCATAAATAGAAAGACTCACCTCAAATTGCATTTATTTTTCATCTAATTAAAATGTTTTATACATAAACATGGACATTATCTCACTGTCATTTATTAATATTCTTAAAAAAATTATAACCAGAATTATGTTATCATTGATGCATCCCAACCTACGTTTATTTTCAATGTTGTATTTTTATTTAAAAATTTTACCATTAAACTTATCAAAATTATAACTGAATATACTGTGGTACGTGATTTTACTATATATTGTGCGTGCCTGTGGGTAGCATCAAACTGTATGCTAGTGGATGCTCTGTGATTGGTACTTTTTTCTTTCAATCAGAAGACCAGGAATGCTAATGGTTTGAATCCGTAAGAGGAGGAACGCCACTCCGCCCCAATTGAACCCCTGGGTATGATATATGGAGGTTGTTGCTGTCTTGTATTCTTCCTGTGTCTTGTAATCTCTTGTAGTAATATATCTTATGAGCAGGGTGTGCAAATGCATGAATTGTAAGTATGTTAAAGGAACGAGAGGATACCAAGCGTTACTGGAAAACTTTTACAAAAAGAAAGAATTGTTGAAGAATGATGTAACCACAGTTTATGTATAAAAAAGGCTTGTTTAAAGATCTTTGTTAGGCCAGAGGAAGAAATTAAGACTGCACACTGTTGACTCTGAAATTGGTAATTATGTGCATTAATGCCTTTTTCGTATCTGCATGCTGATTTTAACGTTTAATAAAGTATTAGTATTAAACTGACTAATTGTTGTATTAAGCAAATTGTTCTGAGTTAATCCACACAATAAGACTCACACCAGTGAGCCAGTAACATAGGAACTCTCTCAGATGACTCAGTTAATACATCTGTTCGATGGCAGTCAGAGTAGTCAGTATTTCAATAATAGTTTATATCTATTCAATAAACCGGAGTGATGGGCTGCTTCATCAGGAGGCGACCAGTGCCACAGCTGTAGCACGGCTTGCTGACAAGGGCAGTTGGTGGACGTATTTTTAACAATTTCGAGCTGCACGCCCAAGCTGCAAGTGAGAGCTGCTGACCAGCCCAGCTTCAAGAGTGCTGCCTTGGAGGCAGAGGAAGCCATATACCTCCCAAAAGCATTTGTATTGTCCCACAGGAGTGAACGTCGTACACTGCTCACTGTGGAGCCATTGGAAACCATTTTGATATTTTGCTGCAATGGCACCAGGCTGTGGAGCAAATGACAGCGGTGGTTATTGTACTGATGGTGGGACTATTCAGGACTATGTCTGTGAATGTTGGACTGCCTGTGCCTGGGAGTACCCACCTCGCAAGCTCGTGTTTGAACTGTAAACAATTATTCTGTATCTGTATTTGTTGTTGTGTTGGAGGTTTGAGTGTGAAGGAGGGGTTTAGCCATGAGATCTGTGCATACCATTCAGAGATGTGAAGGAGGGGTTTAGGCATGAGTTCCATGCATACCATTCAGAGATGTGAAGGAGAGGTTTAGGCATGAGATCTGTGCATACCATTCAGAGATGTGAAGGAGGGGTTTAGGCATGAGATCTGTGCATACCATTCAGAGATGTGAAGGAGAGGTTTAGTCATGAGATCTGTGCATACCATTCAGAGATGTGAAGGAGAGGTTTAGGCATGAGATCTGTGCATACCATTCAGAGATGTGAAGGAGGGGTTTAGGCATGAGATCTGTGCATACCATTCAGAGATGTGAAGGAGGGGTTTAGGCATGAGTTACATGCATACCATTCAGAGATGTGAAGGAGAGGTTTAGGCATGAGTTCCATGCATACCATTCAGAGATGTGAAGGAGAGGTTTAGGCATGAGATCTGTGCATACCATTCAGAGATGTGAAGGAGAGGTTTAGGCATGAGATCTGTGCATACCATTCAGAGATGTGAAGGAGGGGTTTAGGCATGAGATCTGTGCATACCATTCAGAGATGTGAAGGAGAGGTTTAGCCATGAGATCTGTGCATACCATTCAGAGATGTGAAGGAGGGGTTTAGGCATGAGTTCCATGCATACCATTCAGAGATGTGAAGGAGAGGTTTAGGCATGAGTTCCATGCATACCATTCAGAGATGTGAAGGAGAGGTTTAGGCATGAGATCTGTGCATACCATTCAGAGATGTGAAGGAGAGGTTTAGGCATGAGATCTGTGCATACCATTCAGAGATGTGAAGGAGGGGTTTAGGCATGAGATCTGTGCATACCATTCAGAGATGTGAAGGAGGGGTTTGGGCATGAGTTCCATGCATACCATTCAGAGATGTGAAGGAGAGGTTTAGGCATGAGATCTGTGCATACCATTCAGAGATGTGAAGGAGGGGTTTAGGCATGAGTTCCATGCATACCATTCAGAGATGTGAAGGAGAGGTTTAGGCATGAGATCTGTGCATACAATTCAGAGATGTGAAGGAGAGGTTTAGGCATGAGTTCTGTGCATACCATTCAGAGATGTGAAGGAGGGGTTTAGGCATGAGTTCCATGCATACCATTCAGAGAAGTGAAGGAGAGGTTTAAGCATGAGTGCCATGCTCTTTACCACAAGGAAATTAAAGAATTTTAATTTGTCCTTCTGGGGAACCTTTGAAAGGCACATATCCATGTAATACTTTCATTCTGAAACAGAGATTAGAGGCATTAAATCTTCATTCAACATTCATGAACATTTTACATGTACCTCTAAAGGAATAGTCTACGGCATTGTCTGCAAGAAATGCAACAAATTGTATATTGGGGAAACTAAAAGGCGTTTAGCAGACCGGTTTGTAGAACACTTAAGAAGCATTCACATTAACACCACTGCATTTCCAGTAGCCCATCACTTCAAGAGTGATGATCACACTGCTGAAGACATCACAATCTGTGTGATCAATCAGTGCTACGGAACAAATGTTGCTCAGAAACAAAAGGAACGAGAGTTTATCTTCAAACTGGGAACTTTGGAACTTTTTGGAATGAACATTCTATTCTAATAATCATGACATCATCCACAGAATTTTTGTATAATTACAATTCTTGAATAACAACAAGTTTACTACACTGTGTTTACTTTTCTTTTTAAACAGCTGAAGAAAGGCTTTTGCCCTAAACTTCCTGAAAATAAAATATTTTTTAATCTTTTAAACTTTTTGTGTACATCTTTTAAAAAACTTTTCCTTACATATATATATATATATATGGGATAAACAAGGATATGCAAAACGTTGGAAAAGAACAAATCTGTATTGCAAATCTCAATTTCATCTACCACACTACTCTGTTTTTAAGAGTAACAATAAAATCAATACAAGTACCGGTTTTATCACAAAATCAAAGAAAAAGTGACTAATTTGTTTTTATAACGTGTACATTGATAAATAAGAACACTGGAAATTGAGCAAAATACGAATATTCATCGCAAGACTCATATTCAAGAAATACTGTTAATACAAAAAAAAATATCAGAAAAGAAGTTTGTATTTTACTTACTTTCAGCACGCTAAAAAAGCTTCACAACTGGTTTTAAAATGAATAACGTCATTAAAAAAAACTATGCATTATGTGTACCTTTTAAAATAAATTAAATTCAGTTTTCTTATCATTCATCCTGAGCCTCAGGGTCTTTTCATAGCTGTTGTTTCAAAACAGTAGAAAAGTATCCATCGCTTTCTTTTTATCCCTGCCATTGTAGTTTCTTCACAATAAACAAAGTGACAAATGACACATTTTCATAAAGTAATAGCATTATTAGGGTTTACTTGAGTTTTATTTATTTATTTATTTATTTAGCTGTGCACGCAAGTGAAAACTGTCAAATTTAACTTAAACTCTTCAAAAAATAAATTTGGAAGGGGTGTTGTACAAAGAAAAAAAAACACCATTTTGGTTTTCGTTATTACTCTCCTTATAACAGTAAATAGGGTCACAAGAAAACAAAACATTGATCACTTTACGCAACATTTACCTTGCAAGTCTGGCCAGTGTCTGGAAAGCGTGAAGCATTTTAGACAGGCATGGATTTTTGCCTTCAAATTAATGTGCAGCAATGTTTGTAAAAATATTCAGATAGTTTCTCTGCACTAAAGCAAATAATATTACTCTATACAGCTGTTTTCATATCGCACTAACACTAAATTAAATGGGTGGAGATTTGTGACGCATGCCAAAATGAAATCTCTGAATTGTTCCAACTAGGTTGCCCCGAAAAAAAAACAAAAGACGCGTGTTAGGGGACACAAATACTCTGTAGATAGCGGTGACATTACAATCTTGCGTATCAACAATTTCAGCTTTTGTAATGAAGGACAGCTGACGCTCGACAGGCCAAAAGGAAGGCTCTCGCGGGCTGGATTGGGCCCGCGGGCCCCCAATTGAGGAACCCTGCCTTAGAACATCGGTCCTCAGTGACTGTGATGAAAGCCTGATCAGGAGAGAGTAAAACAGAATAGACATATTTAGCACTAAAAACATGTCAATAATGATTGATCGATCAATATTTATGTGGCAGGATGGCTGACGAGGTGACGTCAGGCCAGAAGCAGGAAGGAAAACAAACGCAGGTACTGCAGGGCAAAAGACGCGGCGTGCACCATTTATTTTTAAATAACAAAAATAAATAAAAGGTTTTAACAAAACAAATACTGCTCACAGAGTGAAAATAAAAGTTTAAACAAAATAATCACAAACACAAAAAGAAAATAAGTATTCCAGGTCAGGCTGGGCAAATCGCCTTCACTGTTCCTAGATTTATTTTATTTTAGTTTTGTTTCTGTCGTCTCCTCCGCTCTCGTTCTCTCCTCTTCTTAACACCCACCCAGAGCAGGGAGAACTGCAGGCTTATATGCAGGTGACCATCTCCTGACTAGGTAGCAGTGTGGAGTAGTGGTTAGGGCTCTGGACTCTTGACCGGAGGGTTGTGGGTTCAATCCCCAGTGGGGGACACTGCTGTTGTACCCTTGAGCAAGGTACTTTACCTAGATTGCTCCAGTAAAAACCCAACTGTATAAATGGGTAATTGTATGTAAAAATAATGTGATATCTGTATAATGTATAATGTGATATCTTGTAACAATTGTAAGTCGCCCTGGATAAGGGCGTCTGCTAAGAAATAAATAATAATAATAATAGAAACAATTAAAAGATTAATTAACTCGGGAGATGGTCACCTTCTGCACAAGGTTTTTAATTTGGATGGGGCTTCCCATCCACGCTGCGAAACAATACAAAACAATAACAAAACACGGCTCCGCTGTCATATTTATAAATAAATAAACCATAACAATAACGACAATAATAATAATAAAAATACTATTATTATTATTATTAATAATAATAATAATAATAATAATAATAATAATAATAATAATACAACAAAACCAATACAAAATAATAAATTGCGGAGGGGTACCCCGTTCTAAAAATAAATAATACATTCATGGCAGGGCTCTGCCACACCCCCTTTTCATGTGCAGGGCTCCTCGCCCTGATACAATTTAGTATAACTGTGAGACAAGCTGATGAACATAAAGACTTTAACTGAAGGTGTACAAATATCACGAAGGCCTAGATATTTACAGTTTATATTCAAACATGGCAAAACTACAATTTTCAGCGTATAGTATGCAAGCTCTTTACCACAAGGAAATTAAAGAATGTATGCAAAGCTACTAATTTTAGGCTGCACACAGACCTGACTTAACAAGGAACTCCAGCTTTGGTATCCTTAACTACCAAACACTGCCTGTACTTACATTAATTAAAACATACCAAGGATTATGAGGGCAAGGCTTCTCATCAGATTGTTGTGATGAAGGCAAGGCCACTGGTCTAACCATAGATGAACGGCTTTGTCTTGGAGATGGTGGCAAATCCCTCTTTGGTCCCTGCTTCCTCCACTGTTTGGCGTCATTGAGTTGGGCCTCCAAAGTGGAGATAGACTCCGGCAAACCTGAAACATTAATATGTAACTTTGAATATGGGTATAAAAGCTGGAAACTAAAAGAATCTTTGTCAAACGTATAACATTATTGATCCCAAGATATAATCCATTGTTCATGAGTCATTCCAGTCGTAATGTATGTCTTACATGGTATGCCCATGCTTAGCCATCTTATTTCATGGAGCAGTGGTTAGGGCTCTGTACTCTGGAGGGTCGTGGGTTCGATCCCAGGTGGGGACACTGCTGCTGTACCTTTGAGCAAGGTAATTTACCTAGATTACTCCAGTAAAAACCCAACTGTATAAATGGGTAATTGTATGTAAAAAAAAATAATCTGTATAATGTGAAATAATGTATAATGTGTATAATGTGATATCTTGTAA